>NC_133774.1:51078180-51312239 GCF_003597395.2 Chelonoidis abingdonii | reverse complement strand
CAGAATTCCAAGGGGCGGGGGAGACTGCGGGAACTATGGGATAGCTACGGAAGAGCTACCCACAATGCAACGCTTCAGAAATCGACGTTAGCCTCGGACCATGGACGGACAACGCCGAATTACTGTGCCTAGTGTGGCCGCGTGAAATCGAATTTATAATATCAGTTTTATAAAACCGATTTTAGCTAATTCGATATTATCCCGTAGTGTAGACGTGGCCTGAGTAGTCCCAACTGATTATTCATTCTAGCTTCTTCTGCCCACATACCTATTTTTTAACTGAAGAGTGACTTACTCTTTTGCCTGACTGAAGTGGTATGGCTTCTGTTTTTCTTTCTTTCTTTCTGGAATGTATCCTAAAATTTCCTTTGTTATAGATGTTACATTGGACTGGTGTGAGAATGAGATTACTTTTGAGACCTAAGGTGATCAAAAATGGGTACAGAAGAAGGCATATGTTAAGCTTGCTAGATTAAAGTCTTAAATGATCAGAACAGTTGCTATCTGTGTTATGGAAATATAACCTACTACTGGATTCCCTTTGCTACATGATTTTAGTTACTCTGTATTGGATCTACAAAAGCTGTTTGAGATGTGGTGTGTGTATGTGTGGGGGGGGAAAAGATCTCTTTAAAGATTTGAGAGCAATAAATGGTACCCAAGATCAAATCTGACAGGGATGGTCTAGGAAGGCTTAACTCTCCTGGATAAACTATTTTTCTTATTTTCTTAATACGTTGTTTTGGATGGAGTGGGAGAAACCATTTTCAAAATGTTCATATTTGACCATTTTATGGACAGAGTTTTAGGGTTTATCATACACATTTAAAATCAAGTACAGATAATTTAGGAAATTGTCACCTTGGATTTAAAACTTTGAAATGTAGGGGAAAATGCTCTGCCTTAGTATAAATGGAGGAAAGTTTTTTGCCAGTAACTTAAAATCTGATGCGTACTCTCAATTATGTTTAGTAAATATGGCAGGGAAAACATGTAGTATGGATAGACTAGCATTGAATGACCAAACAAAATGTGTCACTTACTACTCAAGTTGGGATCTTACAGATCAGATCAAGATGTAAAATTACTTGTCTCTTTTCATCATGAAATTGAGTTGAAACTTACTAATGGTGTTTTAGGTCTTAACTTCATCTGTTTGCTAACTATTACAAATAGCTAGCCATGCTCATTACTAAATAGAGATATTTAGCTACTCAGTGGTTTTCTTTTGTTTTTTGGGGTGGGGAGGGTCAGCTTTCTTAGGAAACTAATTTTTTTCTGAGGAAAGCCAACTTACGTATTTTACAGGGTGCATTTGGAGCTCTTCAGAAGATATGTGAAGATTCTGCTGAAATCTTAGATAGTGATGTATTAGACCGACCGCTCAATATCATGATCCCTAAATTTTTACAGTTCTTCAAACACAGCAGTCCAAAAATAAGGTAGGCATACATGCAGCACTGCAGTCTCAGATGAAAATTGATTTAGATAATATATCTTGTGGTATTGTTTAAAATGTCTGAAAAGTGGTTCTGCATGTGTAATGGTGCAGGGGAAAAAAGAAGCATTGAGAGTCCATGTTAGTGTCAATGACTTGCATGTCACTTTTTGCTTAGTTTTAAAAAGTAAAAAGATATTGTCTGTCTTCAGCCTTACTACCAGTCTAGGGTCTTGAAAGTCAACTGTGTTCTCTTGGCTTCACCAGCAATAAGATTTAGCAGCTGGAACTTAGTTAATAAATCTCTTGCTCATGAAAGCATGAGCCAGAATAGAATCCAGATCACTCTTTCGTAGCTGTATTGACTGCAGTTTGAACATGAATAAAAAAAAGCAGTAACATACATTTTGTCAGTAAAGCAAGTGTGTGTAACATGTTCCTCATCAAATTGCTTTTCTGACTCTACCAGCATTTTAGTGTTTCTAATCTTTCATGAGAACAAATTTAAAAACATTTTTATTTTTTTAGATGGGGGGGTGCTACAATAATTGATATATAATAGAAATATTCAGGGGGATGGAAAATAATCTATAAAGTGGATAACCATAACCACCCCACAGTTTTTATAGGCATAAAATTAAACATGATTTTACAAGGTAATACAGGGGTTCTCAAACTGGGGGTTGGGACCCCTTGGGGTCACGAGGTTATCCCCCGGGGGGGTCCATGAGCTGTCAGCCTGCACCCGAAACCCCACTTTGCCTCCAGCATTTATAATGGTGTTAAATATATAAAAAATCTTTTTAATTTATAAGAGGGGTCACACTCAGAGGCTTGCTATGTGAAAGGGGTCACCACTACAAAAGTTTGAGAACCACTGGGGTAATACAGCCAAAAGTGATTTTTGAGTTGCATGTACAGCGTCATTATGGTATGTGAGAAGAAATAACTAGCTGTTTATGCAAAATTTGTGTAGTTCATTTCTGGACACCATATAACTTAGAAGTTACTGCTCACATAGCAAAAATTCAGATGAACAACAAAAGATTATGTTGCTGAGGAGACATGGGTATAGATTTCATATTGTAAACCACTAGTGAGATGGGGTTGAAGAGACTGTAGGGAGAAGTATCACAGTAGAAATTAAGATGGAAAACAGTGAAATGTTAGGCTGTGGAATAGGTTTACCAAGGATCTGGGTTTTTGCCACTGAGTCTTTTAAAACTAGGCTAGACACAGTATTAGAACAGTCTAATGTAAGGAATAGTCCTGAGCTTGGTCTAATCTAATATGTATGAGGGAAAATATTTTCCTCTGAATAAAACACATTCTACTTACTGTTTGTCAGTGCTGTTTGTCTTCTTCATCTGCCTACTATTTAAAAAGGAACATGCGCGCGTACACACGTTTTGAGTTCCCTTCTTGGAAGGAACCTACTGAGCAACCACACTAGGTAATTCTTGTTCAGTGATGTCATCAAACATTTATTCTGAACACTTGAGGGAAATATATTTCTCTTAGAGGGGAGCTGTAAAGCTCCTACATGTCTGTCCTCCAAAATGGCCTAAACAGGATGAGAGTTTAAAATAAAAGGGGGAAAATGTCTGAAGACCATACCTGAAAACAGTTTGAGGTTCTGGGCAAACATGGAATCCAGTTGTTTTTACACTGGGTTTTTTTGGATACAAATGGTGTCAACTGATATGTAATAAGAAAAAAATACTTCCTAGTTCTATAGAAAATTATAGAAGCTAGGGATGGAAAAGATATGTTAAATCCAGTCTTCTCTTAATATAGGTTTGTGTTCTACAAAACATCTTTTTTTATTAGTTTTGTCTAGTCTGTTTCTGTTGATATTTCTTTGTTTCCTTGCCCATGTTTCTAATCTGTCTAGATTTGTTGGTGTGATCTAGAATACATTTTATTTAGGATCTGTGTTTTTTTAAAAAAGCACTCCATCTTGTTATATTTTAACTTTTTTAAAATTTTAATTTAAATCCAAGTTTTTGAGTCTGAGATTTCGAGAAGTTGGGCCTGTCATCTATATATACTAGTTCCACTGAAAATAAACAATATTTCAAAAATAATCATCTGTTTGACAATAAGGAGGCAGATACATTATAAAGATCACCACATAGATTTCATGGGACTACTAGTTTCAGATGAGAGAAAGTGAACATTCATAAGAATAAGCTTCATAAGAAATTACACAGTAGTGTGTCCAGAGCTGCCATATTCCATAATTCTAGCAAATCTCATGATGTTCTTCCATATCTTCAATCATGCATTTTTTTAATAGTCTCAAAGTCTTGATATAGTGTAAGGAACTCTACAAAGTGCATCCAGTTTCTTCAAAATCTTAAGGACAAATCCAGGCACAGATGTGTGGACTTGAAAGGGCCCAATAGTAGCAGATTGATTGGGGGATTCTGTGCTGCCTTAGAGCAGAGGAGCCAGTTTCGAAGGTGTCTTTCACTTTGCTAGCTTTATGCACTGGAACAATCTGGGAGGTTGCACAGAGCAGATTCACTGACCATCTGCTGGCCCCAAACCCTGTTCTGGTGAGCAGTGGGTCACATCTATTCTGCCTTGTTTGCCTGCCCCTGTAACTTGTAGAAGTGGCCTATCTGCCAGCTGGCTCTTACAGAAGAGGATTTAATTCCTCAGCCTTGTGCTTTTTGACTGAGTGCACGTACTTTGGATTTGTTCTAGATTATTTTTTTAAAAGCAGAGTTTAGTCCATAGGTGTTGCATTGTATTTTGTATTCCTAAGATTTTCCTTTGGAAAAGAAAATATTTTAATATTACAAATGAATCCATGTACTTTGGAAATGCTTTCTTGATCTGTGTATTTGGATTCCTTTTACTTGATAATGAAAATTACTGTTAGACATTGTAGTGTATGTCTTTTGCTTTGCTTTCCTCTTCCCAATTTATGATTGTATACAGTTTAGAAAAAGTTTCTTATCATGAATGTTTCCATCTGTTTTAACTTAATGCTTGTTCTGCTTCTAGGTCCCATGCTGTTGCATGCGTCAATCAGTTTATCATCAGTAGAACTCAAGCTCTTATGTTACATATTGATTCTTTTATTGAGGTAAGTGATTTTCTAAATTTTATATTTTTATAATTACCAAGAGCTTAGAATCCTGTTAAACAAAGAACCTGCTTTTTCTGTAAACGGTGTTGCATGCGGTAACGATACAGAATGTTTATAGCTCATGTATCCAGGACTTGGCCCTAGACTTAATTACATGTTTTAAATTTGTATTTTTCTTTGGCTGAGGAGTGGTTTAAAATATTAAGATCTCCTCACCCTGTTGCATATGTTTGTTTTTCTAAGTATTTAAAACAGTGGAGTAACATGCTGCACTAGAACAGCTATTTTCAACCAGTGGTTTGTGACGGGGACACCTATTTAGTAGTACTGGTGTCTCAAAGCTGGCAGTTGCCTAGAAACCTGCAGAGGCTGGGAAAGAGCAGACTATTCCATCCCCCTTCTGCTTCTTTGGTAGCTCCCTCTGATCCTATATCAACTACCCAATTGTAAAGTAGCTCCTCTGCATCGTTCGTTCGTCCGTCCTTCAAATCTAGAATGGAGAAGGTGGCTCAGAGTCTGTAGAATCAGCTTTGCAGTCCTCAGCAGTGCTCCCCAGCTTCCACAGCTGAGTGCTTTGTGAGTAGGTGGAAAAAGGGAGAAACTCTATCTCCCCAGCCAGTAGCTCCTTCATTCTAGGTGCACCAGTCTTCATGCTTTCCACCTTCACCTCTTTAAATCCACTGTATGATGCCAAAGTTATCCTGTGACCCAAAATCCTTAACTATTTGTGATTTCAAAGAATTCTGGAGTATGGTGGATTGCTGAATGATTTTTCAGTCATTTTATGGGTTATGGACCAAGAAAACCACGAAGAACCACTGTAATAGAGACTGATGAATATTTCTGTGAGGGGAGAACAAGTACAGTCTTCATAATGATTGCATTATGGGCAAGATTTTCAAGTTATGTGCAAAATCGGGAACAATTGTTTAATTTATAAATACAATAGATACATATGGCCTAATTATCCATTTGTAAATACATATACCATACACAATTTCAGTAATTTACATGGGCAAATTATTCATGTGATCATGCATGCCCTTTTGTTATCTCTTCATTTCTCCTCCACTTTGACCTGTGTATTTATATATATATATATAGGGCAGTTGTCAGTAGGTAACTGCGGGAGGGGATTGGGGTTAGGGGAACAATCCTCCATGCAATATAACACATTACAATGAGGGTCTTGCTTAACTTCTGCTGGAATAGGGTTTGCACATTGTATCCGGTGTGTCTGCTAGATATGAATATTGATCCAGGGTTACAGCTACCCATAGATTTTTGTATTCATGCACAGTTGTGCTGGGGGATGACAGCCTTAATTTGCATTTAAACTTTTTTGTGGCCTACCTAGAAGCAGGATATATTGAGTCAGCACAGCCTTTAAGTGGTCTGGTCATGTCTCCATAGGGGCAGCACTGCCTGTTTGTGAGCCAGTTCAGAATATGTTCTGCTATAACCTACCTTTTAATTGAACTTAGTCTCAGAGGTCCTTGTAGCTTGGCTTACATTGGAAGGAGTTTATGTAAATCTGAGATGAAAGTTCTAAATGTGACTAATTGGAATTTTGAAAAGACTTGCTGTAGTGTCACTTAAACAAGAAAAATATTTATCCTTTGTGAGCCACTGGATTGTTCTCTGAGAAAATGTTTGAGTATATGATGGTAGGAAGGCTCTTTCATTACCAGTACTAATCCAGTTTCTTCTGTCATGTGTGCCGTGGTCCTCTTTGCTTAGAAGTGAGTTTATTTAACTTAGATTTATGTTGGGTTTCTTAAAGAAGACTTTGGGGGCCAGATCAAGGCAATTTAGGGCCTTAGGCACATCATGATTTGGAGGGGCCCCTATGACCTTCTCCCTCCTAGGCTGCTTTTTTGGTGTGGCCAGTCCTCATACCAGGAGTATGAGAGCAGGGGGACCTAGTCACCTTCCAGAGATGGGCCTCTCTTCTCATTCCCTGGAGATACTGGGTTGGCGGCAGCAGCAGGGTCCCCATCCTATGTTCGTAACTATTATTGCTGGGGCGACTTTTTGGGTGGATCAGGCCTGGTACTGTTTTCTTTACTTGCCACAGAAGCCTCCCGTCAGGTTCTGCTGGGGTGCCGAGTCTTGGTGTTAATGCTTTGGTGCTATTGTTTGTCTGCAGACTTGAGGAAACGTTAGTGCATCCATTATATTAGGGTCATGTGTTTAAGCCTTTCTTTGTAACTGTTAGATTGAAGGCAAGTTTCTAGCCTAAACTTTCATTTAAAGAAGAACTCCAGGAGGCAATAGTATATAGTGCCTATGCTTTAATCCAGCCCTGATCATATCCATATAAAGTGTTAGAGAATCTGTACAGTATTACATACTTTCAGGTGAATATAAAGGAGCATTAATTCCAATCACTGAATGGTATTGAGTGAACACACAGAAATGTGCACTTACATGATCGCTTGCTTGTTGATAGCAAGTACTATTCTATATAAAATAATGGGATTAGAAGAATCTTAATTTTCCCCCACAGAATCTCTTCGCGTTGGCTGGAGATGAGGAGCCTGAAGTACGCAAAAATGTGTGTCGGGCTTTGGTGATGCTGCTAGAAGTTCGAATGGATCGCCTGCTTCCTCATATGATTAATATAGTTGAGGTAAATTTTGTTTCCTAAATTGCATGCACAAAAAATACTTTAAAGTAATAGTTATAACAAATGGTGTGTGGTGTGCTGTGTGTAATGCAACTTTCGCATATTTATATCTTTCATTATTCTTGAAGGATAGGCTGTTTTTGGCAACTGTGAAGATATCTTCTGGTTGACTGGCTGATTTGTATATGTGACACTTGGTCCAAATGATATACTTTACTGACCTTAACTTAATTGAGGGGAGAATTCATTCCAAACTGAATTAAATAAGCCAAGAGTGTGCGTGTTTTGAAGGGGCGCATCTAAATGAATGGAGTGCTGGCGGACTATTTCACATAGATAACTCTGGAAAAACGGAACTCCTCCATAGATTAACAATATCTGAACATTTTGTAAAAAGGTGTCTGGGGAGGAGACTCTAGCAGAACCAGGTCCATCATTGGCATTGAGAGATTCACTGCCACCAATGCAGCAACACTTCGTAAGAGCAACTGCTGCTTGTGAACAACATTTTTCCCTGGGAATACTTTCCCTACCATGAATTCTCCACTTGCTAACAGCAACATAGCAACTGCACAAGAGCTACTAGCCGTCACCCTCAGCTCCCAGCTAAAAGCTCTCCAGCACATCATCAGAGATCTACAACCTATCCTGAAAGATGATCCTTCACTCTCACAGATCGTGGGAGACAGACTAGTCCTCGCTTACAGACAGCCCCTCAACCTGAAGTAAATACTTACCAGCAACCACAGACCATACAACAAAAACACTAACCAAGGAACCTATCCTTGCAACAAAGCCTAATGCCAACTCTGTCCACATATTTATTCAAATGACACCATCATAGGACCTAATCACATTAGCCATGCCATTGGGGTCGTTCACCTGCACATCTACCAATGTGATATATGCCATCATGTGCCAGCAATACCCCTCTGCCATGTACATTAGCCAAACCGAACAGTCTCTACGCAAAAGAATAAATGGACACATCTGACATCGGGAATCATAACGTTCAAAAACCAGTAGGAGAACTCTTAAACCTCTCTGGTCACTCAGTAACAGACTTAAAGATGGCAATTTTGCAATAGAAAAGCTTCAAAAACAGACTCTAACGAGAAACTGCTGAGCTTGAATTAATATGCAAACTAGATTCTATTAACTTGGGTCTGAATAGAGACTGGGAATGGCTGGGTCATTACACACATTAAATCTGTTTCCCCATGTTAAGTATCCTCACACCTTGTCAGCTGTCTAAAATGGACCATCTTGATTATCAGTACAAAGTTTTTCTTCTTCTGCTGATAATACCTCATCTTAATTAATTAGCCTCTTACAGTTGGTATGGCTACTTCCACCTTTTCATGTTCTCTATATATATTTCTTACTATATGTTCCATTGTATCCATCTGATGAAGTGGGCTGTAGCTCACGAAAACTAATGCTCAAATAAATTTCTTAGTCTCTAAGGTGCCACAAGTACTCCTGTTCTTTTTGTGGCTACAGACTAACACGGTTGCTACTCTGAAACCCGTCATTTTGTGACATTGTGATATCACAACCTCCTCTTATTAGCGTCATTTTTTTGTGTGGCAAAAACAGACAAAATGCCAAGACGTCTCTCACTGAAAGAAAAAGTACAGATTATCCCAGACTATCAAATTTCAGGGACTACTCAAAACCAAGTCCCAGTCAAGCGGGAGTTACTCAAATCAGTTGTTTGCAGAATGTGGAAGCTTTTGGCCAAGTACGAAGATGGACAGTCAGATAGCTGATGTAAGCACGGATTTGAAGGAAAAGCCCCTGATGTTGACCAGCCTTTCTTTATGTGGCTCAAGGAGAAGAGGGCACAGGGAGCACTGCTTGCTGGACCCACAATCAAGGAAAAAACCCTTCAGCTTGCTGCTTCACTTGGACTGAATGATTTTAAGGCTTGTGACAATTGGTTTACCAGATGGAAGAAACTCTTCAATGTCTCTTACAGAAAAGAGCCTGGCAAAAAAAAAAACAGTTGGCAGACAAACCAACAGCTGAGCAGTGGCAGTGTGAAAAAGTCCTCCTATTCTTGAAAATTTTCCCCTGGCTGATATCTACAATGCTGACAAAACAGGGCGTTGCCTGAAAGGGCTCTGTGACAAGACAAGTAGGAAAAAATTGAAAAGCTAGAAGGAGAGAGAGCTTCAAAGGACAGGATAACTGCATATCTGTGCCAAAATAGATGGTAGTGACAAATGCCTGCTGTTCATGATCAGGAAGTCAAAACAACCCACATGCTTTCCGAAAGATTTCAGTAAACTACCCCTCAGTTATCAGTTCAGGAAATGCCTGGATGACAGGTTTTCATCAACTGGCTAAAAAAGGTGGGATTGTACACTTCATGTGCAGAGCTGTAAGAGATGCCTCTTTCTGGATACTTGCTTCATAAACCCTGTTGGTTCTCTCAAACATTCAGCTCAAATTCTTACCCCAACACTACATCTTTTGATTAAAACATATATAGCTCGTGTCATTATTGTTGCTCTTGATGTGGACCCCAGTGCAGATATTCAGACAGTCCTGAAAACTGTAAATTTACAGTTTGTGTTGCTGAGATGTAAAGCTAACAAAAATTTCCAGCTGTTTCAGGAAAGGCCAATTTGTTGTGCCAGTGGAAAGTGTGCTCATTGAAGATATTGAAGGGTTTGAAGACCCCCGAATGATGTTCTGTTTCCAATCAACAAGGAAAAAAGAGGACTTGATAGCTGCTGTGGTTGTGAATGAGGATTTGCTGAATTCTGCAACTTCTGCACGGCCTGAGAAATGAGCTTGTGTTGTCTAAACATATCATAATCAAGAGTGAGGATGATTTTGATGAAGTTCCACCTCTGTCAGACTCCAGGCTGTTGAAGGCTTTGAACACGTCAGCACTTTTCAGAGGAAGGGTCTGTAGATCTCTTTGGGATGTTGAATCCTGTCTTCAAAACAAAATTGTGACTGAGAATCGGAGCAAATTAACAGAATTCTTTTACACAAAATGAACCTGTTTTATCCATTCTTAATTTAGAAGTTGATACTCTGTAAATAGAATACGCTTTTTGATGTGGAATTATAATACTGTAATACTTTAGGTTATTTATTTGCTTAGTAGATGCCCTTATCCAGGACGACTTACAGTGCCTACAAAGTATTAGTTAAGTCGGAGTTCAAAAAATGTTTATAAGTGAGAGCAAGAGGTTGTTATGGTTTATTTTTATGTTTTAAGAACAAATATCAAACTTATTTTTATAACATTAATTCAATGTTATAAAACCAACGCTTTCTTGATACAATATGGTGGTAGGCTACAAATGCAAAACAGAGCATATGTTTAAAATGTACAGTATACTAATGAAATACTGTAGCAATAATAAACATACATCACATTGTTACAATTATAGATAGCTACATAAAACAGCTACAGCATATATTAGAAGAAGTAGGCTGCGTTTGGTCAGATGATACCCCCCATAACAGCTGCTTAGGAGCAACATAGCAGAAGAGCACTGATACGTTGTTACTGACGAGGGTCTTCTGTACTGAAAATGCCATATACATTGATGAGGCCCCCAAGAGGAAGTCTACACATCGTATTGATGGTATACTTTCTCCCTGTTATCAAGCAGAGATGCTTTTTTGAGGTCTGATCAGTGCCACTGATGCCCCTATGGGGTTCTCCTACCAACTCACATTGGCCCATCAAGACTGGTATTGGTCCAGACAACAACCTGAGTCATTTGTACTACACAATATGCTGCCAGGGCCCTCTTAAGGATATTAGGGTCTGCCTTCATAAACATCAAGAAGCACGTGGTCTCAAGGAAGAGAGAGAGGGCTTTGTCCCCAGTGGCATTCCTGGCCAGACCAGCCACACCAGACCATCAAGTAGATGATTCAGGGACTGAGCAACATCAACATCCTTTCTTGCAGCCTAACTATCTTTCCTAGTCATTGCCGCATGAAGCTATATCCTTTGCATAGGTACTGGCAGCAGACCATGTTAAGTGTTTCAGGAGCTCCTGATGTGGATCATCGAGACTCTGGAAATCGAGCATTGTCATCTCAGAAATCCCATAAACTGTTCATCATCCTGTCAGCTTCTAGTCTAGCCAGGATCGTCCTCCCCATTAAGAAGGGACTGCTAGACCCAGCTAAAGCCCTGTAGCAGATGCCAGTCTCTATTAATACCAATTATGAAATGAGTCATAAATAGTTGGGAGTTACTCCTTTTGGGGTTTGAGTACTTCTGCACTTACTCCAACCCAGGCTCCTTAGTCATATTGGCCATTGAAGAAGAATTTAGATAAAACAGAAGTGCCCAAAAGACAACAGACCCCAGATGCCTCTATTTAGAAGGAAGTTGTACTTCTCGGTTTCTGTACAGCTGTACGTGACTTATTGCCAGGACATGTTGGCTGAGTTTGCCCTTCTAACATGGGGTCAGGGTGATGACCTTCCTCATGAAAGCAGAGAGGCGCATAAGGACATAATAAAGAGAGGCCAATTGGGCAATGGACACCTGAAACCATGGCCAAATCTGTCACCGCAGAAGCCATAATGTGCAGAACATTGTGCTCCAAGTATCGGGTATTCTGAGAGTTGCAGACCACAACTGAGGACTTTTCCTGTTAAGTAAGCGGACAGCCTGCTTTACAGTCACTGATGGACTTGAAAGCTACCTTGTGGTGTCTAGAGAGTCACTTTTTCTGTCCCCAGCCACAGCTGAGACCTTGTACATAGTCTTATCATCCTGGACAAATGGAGTATCACACCAAAAAAGCACCTAAGATGCAACAGTGTTGCCAGCTTTCTTCTGCCTCAGCAATACTTGCTGCTCCTTTGACATGGCAGGAGAATTGACAAAAACATCAGAATCAGTCTTGAGAATACCACCTTTTGAAAGCTGCTTCTTCCATTCCATGGGTGTGGTTTTCCTTGACATGAGATATTTGAGTGTTCAGTGGTCGTCCAGTGCTGTCCCATTCAGTTCCACTTTACCCCTTCCCTGTCCCTCTTCAGGGACCCTTCTCAAGAGAACCCATTACAAAATGTGGAGGTCTTGTTCCTTTGCTTTGTCTTCCTCAGGAGTACTGGGAAAGAGGCTGTTTTTTTCTGGCATTTCTTCATTCTGAAGAACGAAAGTGGAGTGGTCTTTGTCCTATCCTAGACCTGATGAGACTGAACAAATTTTTATATGCCATCCTCAACATGAAACAGTTAACATTGCCTCTTTCTCCAAGCTCAAGACTGGCTCTCAGCTTTCTGTTTGCAGGATGTATATTTCCCCATATTCAGCCATTCACCGAGCCCACAGAAAGTATCCACAATTCATAATGGGGCCCAACCATTACCAATACAGGTTTCTGCCCTTTGGACTTTTAATGGCTCCTAAAATAGTCTGGTTGGCAGTATTGGTAGTGCATTTAAGGAAAAAGGACATCTGTCTACCCATACCTGGATGACTGGTTGATACCAGCATTAGACAAATGGCCTTAAAGAGCCTTTCCTTGTGAACTGTGATAAACCAGTAGCTGAAAGCCCATGCTGCAGCATATGTGGGGCAGTTGGACCAAGTATTCCACCATCTGTGCAGCTCTCTGACAACCAAATGAGATTGTTGCATGCAGTTTACCTGTAGAGCAAAGGTTACTGGTTGAGTTAGCTCTATTACAATGGTTTTGGAGTCTTGGAGTCATTATCCTTACCATAATGACACCAAATGGCTGTAATTCGTAAAGTCAAAATAATTGAGAATGTGAAAACTGTGTGGTAACTGACCACAAATCCAGTAATTGAACCTGGTGATCATTCTGAACAAAAAGAGCTCAACCATGCTTGTAGCTGTTTCCAATGCTTCACACTGACTCAACAGACGTAAGCTTCAGAGTAACAATTCTGAAATCTTAGTCTCTCTCGCGCGCCCACTCACAGATGATAGTTTATAGGATTTTTGATTCCAGATAGACAAGAGACTGCCTGCCAGAGGACAGGTTCTGATGTGGTACATGTGTATCTGGGACTCTTTGGCTATATGTCGGTAAGCAGGTATAAGATGCTGCTTGCCACATCTCATTGTTGGACCTCACAGCTGTGACTGAGGTCCATATGCTCCTCATCCAGACATGTGCATCACAGTCCCACTTCAAATTCTACAGTAGCTCACTTGGTTGCTAGACCTAGTAAACTTGAGAAGAGGGGCAGAGTTCTCAGCCCCTTCCCTGGGGATGACATTTGTTAGACACATTAGGATCTGACTATGACACCCTCAGATGCAGGGCATGTGGACTCAGGATGACTTGGCCCTCACCTTTGAGAGATTCATGTGTATTCATCAGTCTAGCCTGTATAGAGTTCCTGCCTATTTTTTTCAGAACTCCACAGTACAATTCCTGGTGGACATTGTTTTTGGCCAAGTTGTTGATCATCCTCTTTCTGACAAAGTCTTCAAGTTCTGGAAATGGTGCCATCAACATGGGGTGACCCCATTGGTGCTCCCCATCTCCCAGGATTCAGCTATATAACCTAGCAGACTTCCTGAGCAGAAATGTGGTAACCACCCGCAAATGTTCACTGTTTGAAGTTCATCCGAGACCCAGTACTCATGGAAGTGGAACTCCCACCATAGACTTAGTCACCACAGAGGACAATAAGTATGGATCTCTACCAGACACCTTCCTCCTTCAGTGGTCTTGATGACTTTGATATGCTTTCCCTCCAGTTTCCTTGATCCTCAGAATATTATCCAAGATCAGATGGAACAAGAAGTTGATCATGATACTCCCATACTGGCTGAGACATTTTTGACTGTTGGACCTATTATAAATGTTCACGAGGCCTTCCATATATCTTCTGGCCAACACAGAGATGAAATCTCAAACCTCTGTCAGATACTGTACCAAGAGCCACAAATGCTGCACCTGGCTGCTTGGATATTTGCTGACTGAGCAACACTGATGTAGACTACTCCCTACAAGTTCAGAAAATGTTTTTATATAAAGCAGGAAACCTTCCACCAGGAAGATGTACATATCAGAACAACAAAACTTCAGTGTGGGTAATCTAGAATAGTATTCATCCAATGGAGGTGATACTGTCCAATGATACTGTCATGTTCCTGAATCACATGGCATTAGCATTTAACTCCCTTAAGGTTCATCTTGCCACAGTATCAGTGTCACACTCCAGTACATTTGTACTCTGGTCTTCTGACACCCTGTGACATCAAGATTCCTCCAACGGCCTACTTTTACTCACCCTGCAGCCAGGGACCTGTCTTCCATGTGGAGCTTTGATATCCTCCTTCTAGAGCCTGTGGAGCTTCTCTTGGGATTGCTGTTGGAATGTGCAGTATACTACTTTACTTTACGTTTCTTGTGGTCATTACCTCAGCATAGAAGTCAGTGAGCTCCAAACTCTTATGATCTGACTGCCTTCACATTGTCCGTGTGGAAGGTTGTGTGAGAGGAAACCACACCCCACCCTAGGTGGAATTCTGAAACCACTTTGACCCAGTCCATCACAATACCAGTCTTCTCTCCTGGCATCAAGTGCTACTACGTGAAGAAGCTGAATTCTTTGGATGCTTTCAGACCTTGCCCTATACCTTTTATGGGACTATATCTTTCAGGTGCTCTTGTCTCTTCTCTGACCATGTTTGCTGAAACACAAGGTCATACCATCTCACTGAAGATAATTTCAAAGTTAATCATTTTCAAAGTGCCTCCAGACTAAGTAGTAGTAGATACCCATCATGTGCCCCTAGAGAACATTTATCCAAATGTGTGGATCCACATGGGCAATGCTCAAAGGAGAAAATGTGACTTTGCAAAATTGTGAACAGTGAGATGATTTTATGTAGGGTGCTTATTGATAGACAGCGGCAACATAAAAATCAAACTTATATTTGCATCCGAAAGCTATAAAATATATGCGACCATCATGATCCCTTCAGATAGAGGGTTCTATAATTGTGGTCTGGCTGCCAAGGAAGTTCTTGACTTGAGTCCTAAGTCTCGTTCTGAGTACACTATTACTTCTGTGAAACAGTTTTCTTGGGGGCCTCAGTTGCAAGTAGTGGTGTGTAATACCTTCATGTATCTCATAGCACAGTAGGGCCAGTATGGCTGCTACAACACCAATTTATTCTATTGCTATGAAATAGTCTTCATTCACATTTCTTTACAGCGTGTGCACTTGGGTGCACAGCTGTGTCTTATCTTTTAAAATACTTGTTGATTATAACATTGGTAATTCCATCTTTGAGGATGGTTTTTTCTTATGCTCTCCGCAGAGTCCAATTCACTTCCCAGGCCTTAGTTCTTGAGATCTTCTTTAGGCTATGTCGCTGGCCAGCTAGTTCTTCTCATTTCCTTGGCTCCAAACTGGACTCAAGCTCTGGCTCCTTAACCAGCTACCACCTAGCGCAGTGTAGGGAGCATGTACTGTGATCCAAGTAACTCCCACTTGTGGAGAAAACTGGAGCGTAAGAGATAGTGGCAAGGAGAATCAAAACAAAGTGTCAAGTACCTGGCTATGGCAAATCGGCAGATGCTGCCTTCTTTTGAAAAAAAATTCAGATTACATAACTGCAGTTGTAGTCAGATCCCTGACTGTTGACATCATCTTAGAGCTGTAGTTTTCAAATTGGGTGTAGACCAAGGCAGAGAATGGCATTGGTTTACTCAGCATTCACATTTTGAAGATTATCATTGCAACTGAAGGGCTAAAAACAGATTTGTTTTAATGAAAGCTGAGATTCTGGAGCGCAGCTCTATGGAAAGAGCATAACATCCATGGCAAGTTCTGTAGCTGTGGAATGAGCAGGACGCTTATGATGTACTCCCTTCTGCTCATGTGTTGGAGATGGACTGTGGCATACTGAAGCAACTGGAATTTTTTTTAAGGCCTTACTTATTCCAGGTATATGGTATGGTAAACAAGTGGATTTTCTTGTTTTTTCTAAATTGGAATATGGTTTCACGTATAAGGACCAGCATGAAAGGATGCAAAGATTGTAGAACTTAAAGGAGTCTTGAGGGAGAGGTTTGAATGAACATAGCACTTCTGCATTACAAGTGGTATAACAATGGTGTGAACAGTATGCAAGAGGCGGTGTGTTTTGGCTTAAAGCAATTATTATGGGGTATTAAGTTTTATAGGACCCTCACTGATTTGAGACATGGTCTTTCGAAGCTCTTGCTGGCAATAAGATTATCATTTTCACTATATATCTTTACTGTATTCCCTCTTACGTACTTGTTGATTATGGGATTTGATCATATTATTTTAAAAGTATTTCATGCTTCTTAGTTAAGATTATGAAAGGAAGAAGGGATTTTAAGGTACTAAAAGTAATATAAAAACACCCGCATCTATACATTTGTGGAGCTTCACCTTCCAGTTGCTGGTGGAGGAGAGATTTCTCTTCTCTCCTCTCTCCCCTCCAACCCCCAAAAGGGGGGGGGGGTCGAGCTGTTAAAAATTCCGAAATGTTTGGCCCAAGCCTCAGGTTTAGCAAGCATTGAAAGGTGACTGACAAGTGAAGGACTTAACACTGTACATGGGTTAAGATTTTTAAGTACAGGCTACAGTCAAAGTGGCAGTCTGTTGCAGCTGTATATACTATCCAAAAAGGCACCTTTTTTAAATAAATAAATAAATCAATAAAAAATTGATCATTTGTAATGGCAGACTGCAATTGTAAACTACTAACACATGTAGTAATTTAACTTAGAATTCTATTAAAGTATCCAAAGAAACCCAAGTGAATAAAGTAATGATTTATCTCTGTATTGTGTAGTACATGCTTCAGAGGACCCAGGACCAAGATGAAAACGTGGCTTTGGAGGCGTGCGAGTTTTGGCTGACTTTGGCTGAGCAGCCAATTTGTAAAGATGTACTATGTCGGCATCTTACTAAGTAAGTTAACTTTCAAACAAGCAGAGTGAAGCATATTCTACTGAGAAACTATAAGGATTGTAAATAGTCCTCTCGTTCTTGAATTCTGACTTAAATCTGTTCTGTAAAATGGTTTACAAAGTGCTTAGGAGAAATTCCAGATATCATCTGGTGGTTCTAGTTGCTTGTGTTTTTGTGTAGTCTACAAATGATGAATTCAAGTATTGAAAGCTGTTTTGTATGTAGAGATGGAGGTAGCTGAGTGAATAAATGTCCACATAATAATTGGGCATGCCTCTCTACAAAGAACAGGGTGTGTTGATTGATTTTTAAAACATTTGAGGTTTTTTAAAAAAAAATGTAAATCAGATGGAGGCTCTTCAAAAGCTACTCTAATTTTTATTTCAACTTTAGCTTTTTTTTAACAAAAAGCATTTATAACTTAGTTCATTTATAAATTTTAAAATGCCATAGTTGGTAATGTATCTTATTAGAATCTCACAAAACACGGGCGAAAAACAAAATACTGAAATTTAAGGTTCTGATCTGGCAGTTACTCCAGCAGTATATAATCACATGAAGAGACCCACTGATTTCCTTAAGAGTTAAGCATATGCATAAATGTTGCATGATCAGGGGCTAAAATTGTAACTTGATTAAACTTTTTTCCTTGTGGAATGAAATTAGTCACTTAAATAAAATTCTTTCAGTGTTAGTAATGAAATATTTACACTTCTAATATATTACTAAAGTGGTTGTGAAATTTTTATACACACAGGGCTAAAATTTCCAAAACGTTAGGCTTCTAAACCTGTATTTTCAAGAACATCTACGTGACTTCAGAGCACAAATCCTGATGGAGTATAGCCGGGCCAAAGCTTTTTAAAATTTATTTATTTACTACTTTATTTTAATTTTGGAAATTCCATATAAAGGAAGCTTGGTCTAGGCTGCAAATATTGTATCAGCTGTCTTCCTGTCACTTTTTTTGGGGGAGGTGAAGGGGAGTTGTTCTCACACTGATTAGTGAGGCTTACCTTTTTTCATTATAGATGAGCACTTTAAATGTGAGAATTCTTAGTAGACAGAAATTTTATGTTAAAGAAGACATTTGGCTGAGTATTAGGAAACTAATAAAAAAAAGGCCAAAACATCTACTTTACTTCCTTCCTTCCCACTCTATATTCCTAAATTACTAAACAAACTAGCAATGTGTATGTGAACTGACCTTTTTTTTTTAAATAAGGTCTGTTTTAAAAATCTTTTAAATAAGAGTTCTGTTAACTCAAAAGTTTTATCCAGTCTGCTAAAGAACATTGGTTTAACCATTGCATTTTGAAGTACTTTTGTTTTTCTTGTCTTCACATCACTTCTGTGTTTTTGAGTGCATCTTAAAGTGTTGACGGTTAATACTGACTTTTTTAAAGTTGCAATGCAAATGTAGGCTTGATTCAGATAATACATTCAGTAGCTGTAAACAGTGAATACGAAGTTTTTTTTTAACTACAAATTTACTTTTAACATTTGGGTCTTCCTTGCAATGTTGTGCACTTCAGCATTTTGTTCGGCAGTTAGCCCTCTTTATTGGAGGAAAATTTGAGAAAATAATTCCGTCAGGATTTGAAAATCCTAGAGCTATAATAAGTTAAACAGTGGGCAAGGTTGGTGTACTATTTCCTTAGACAAGCCTAGAAAACTATGTGAAAACTCCGCTAATTCTGTCTGTGAAATGAACTAATTACTGTGGTGCCTAGCACCCTTTCCCACCTTAGCTCCTCAAAGACTTTTTTTTTTTTTCCTGTAATATTACTTACTGTATATAGCTTCAGGTACTCATCATCAACATACCATGGTAATGATGCTCAAGAAATGCTGATACATACCTAAACACCAATTTGTTTATGTATTTTTCTCTGTTAAACTGATTTGGGTTTATTTGGGTAGGGGAAGTTATTACCAGCACAATTTTAATTTGTTGTGAAGGTGATGTGCTAATAGGAAGCCTGTATATTAAGTCTAACATTCATTTTCAGTCACAAACCATATATAGGGACTGATTCTACCATTGATTTACATTGACTTCAACAATAGTCAGATCTAGCGTGTACTATTTTTATGGATTGGGTTGCTGTCTAATTGGTTTGATTTTACAATTTACTTGAAGAAACTTGCTAGAGAGGAGTCATATCCATACATTTAAAAGGAAATTTTTGGCAAAGCTGTGATCAGTAAGCATTCGTGAAGTTCTTCAAGTAGTGTCAATATGGGTGCTCCACTTCAGGATCTGTGTGCGCCCGATTGAAGATTTGCCTCATTAGTATCAGCAGAGCTGATCCTACGCCCTAGATATCCTTGTGATCTAGGGGTGGGGTGGGACAGACCCACCACCACTCTAGCTCCTCCTTAATGGCCTGTGGCCTGAGATGGCATGTTGTGTTGTCCTTAGCCATGCAGCTTGCTACCTCTTTTTTTGGTCTCTTATTCTTTTATTTTTTTTCTGTTATTTAACAGTTTGTGCTTATCAGGGGTTGGGTTCCCCCACTTTTTTTCCTTGCCTGATCAGGGCCTTTGTTTTTTCTCAGGCAACAATCTGCAGCCTCGAGTAATAGGTTATGCCCAAGACATTGGGCTCCAAACCCTGTGGCATGTCTGATAGGTCTCTTCCCCTCAATGACGAACACTCGAGTGGCTTCTGTTTGGGGGAGAGACTTACATCTTCCAAATGTAACAGCTGCTTAGGATTTAAAAGTAGATCTAAAAAAATGAAGGGAAGATTTGTTAAAATGGCTCTTGATGGAACATCTTAAGAGCTGTGGGGTCCAAGTCACATCTTGTACATCAGATTTGGTTTCACAGAGATCCCTAGCAGCTGTCACTGCCGCTGTGGTAAGCAGTGACCCGGGAGACTCCTCAGAACTGTCCAGATCATCAAAAAAGAGATCCCATTTCCTAGGATGGGATAAGAGAAAGCAAAAAGTCACCCTTTTGGTTTGGATTGTGAGAGGCTTCATGTACCAACAAGGGTATTGCTGAACTCCTATCTCCTCTGGTACCAAGACCCTGGCACTAGCTAGAAATCCACCCCATGTTCCTAGAAGCCATCTGTTAAGCTACAGCAGCACCTAAGTTAGTCCCAGACCCAGTGCTTCCAAAGCACAAGGGCTCTTAAGGTTAAGCAGATATATTCATCAGCCACATCTTCTACGGGCAACAATGAAGGCGCACAGATTGTTCTTTGGTTCCATTTCCAGGACCATCCAGCATTCTAACTCCTGAAGATTTATCTTGAGTCCCTAGTACCATCCAAGCTCCATTTCCACGAGGCTCTTTGGATCCTGGAAGAAACTGAGCCTATATTGTGCAGGGAATATCACTTAGTATGAACTTGCTTCCTGTTGGCCTCCATCCCTCAAGGAGCACCCTGAGGAAGAAACCCCTTGGAGGACATAAACTTGGCAAACCCGGCAAGGAGATCCTTGGGATCCTACCCCCTTCCCTTATGCCTCACCTCAGTGGACTAGTTGAGGCAGGAGCTACAATTCCTCCTAAAACTGGGGGCGATCAAACCTGTTCCATTGGACTTTGTTGAAAGGGTTCTATTTTGGATACTTCCCCATCCATGAGAGAAACGGAGGATGGAGACCAATTCTGGCCTTCAGAACTCTGAACACCTTCATCCACTGTCAATGATTGAAATGGTAACCCTAGCAGTGATAAATCCCTCTTTCACCCAAGTGATTGGTTTGTCTGTCTTGACCTTTAGGGTAGTATTTTCCATATAGCCATGCACCCTTTCACAGGCACTTTTTGTATTTTGTGGTGGGTGAGGACTGCTATCAGTATCATGCCCTACTCTTTGGCCTCTCCGCTGCTCTGACATCTTTACTAAAGTCCTCTTGGCTGTTGCAGCCCATCTTCATCAGATGGGAATAACAGTCTTTTCCTATCTGAACGATTGTCCTGAAAGTTGCTCAGTTCTCAAGGTACTGGCAGCAACCAGCAAGGCCCTATCTCATTCTGCTCCTTTATCTCTGCCTCAGTGTGGAAAAGTCTCTGCACTCTCACCTACTCAATGTGTAGATTTCATCAGAGCCACTTTGGACTTCCTCACTGCCAGTGCATACTTAGCTTTGTTTCAGAATACAATAGTCTTCAAACCACAACAAGGGCTTGCCTGTAACTTCTGGGCCATATGGCAGCATATATGTTGGTGGCACCCGTGGGAAGAATACATTTTCAGGGTCTCTAAGCCTGCCTGAGAACCTGTCTACACCTGCAAAAAACACAGTCCATCCAAGTAGGTGTTCATATCTTGAAGAGTCTCAGTTCTCTAAAGTGGTGGAAGGATCTTCCAAAGGTATGCACGGGGAGTTGTGTTCTTGTAGCCTCCTCTCACAAGGATCATCACTACAGATGCTACCTTGATAGGCTGCAGCACACTTTCAAAAACTAACAGCACAGGACAGATGAACAGTTCGTGATGCTTGCTGGTACTTACTACCCTACATCAGGGGCCACCCAGTCAGAATAATACATTGCTGCTCTGTTGTCCAGCACTGTATCGACAAGGAGGTGAGAGATCCCAGCTTTATGCACTGAATCCGTAAGATCAGGGAATTGGGGCTTATCACACCACATACCGATCTCATTGGTTTATCTGCCAGGACTGCAAAACACAGTGGTGGACTCTCTCAATGGGCATTTTTGCCTCAATGAGTAGGAGCTGAACAATGAAGTATTCCAATGGATGTGTCTTTCCTGGGGTCATTTGAAGATGGCTCTCTTTTTAGCACACTATTTGATGCAATGTTCAAGGGGGGAGGGCATGGCTGCAACTTGACAGGAAATGCCCTGGTTATCTCTTGGCCTCATGTAGTACTGTATGGTTTATATCCTGAAGCCTTTGTTACTCAAGGTCCCAAACAAACAGAAACAGGAGAAATTAGTAACCATCCTCATAACACCATTATAGCTGAAACAGTTGTGGTTCCCAGAGCTGATTTTGTATGTCTTGACTGGCATTGGCTCTCTTCACACAGGAGTCGGGAACCATCACCCAAATTAACCTATCTGTGCTTCACCTCAAGACTTGACTGTTAAATGGCTCTCTGGTGCAGAACAAAAATACTTCCTGGAGGTACAAACAGTACTGCATAATGTTGGAAAACCAGTGGAAAAGAAAACTGTACCTGCTGAAGTGGAAATACTTACAGGGTTGGTGCAGCAACTAATCTAATACCTCCTCAAGTCTTGCCTGACACACCTGCTAAATTTAAAAATCACAGGATTATTGCTGAGCTCCATTAAGATGGTTTGAGTGCCTGCTCATGTTGATTCCATTCTAGATGTGTTCGTGCCCATGTATGCAGCCACCAGAGCTTTTGGCTTAGTTACCTGTAGGGCCAGCCGTGACACCCTCTAGAATGCCACGGTATATCAGGCGCTGCCGGCTCATGCCTCTTAGTTCCTTCTTACCGCCCGTGGTGGCAAGTTGGAGCACCTCTCTTGCATGACGAGAGCTAGCAGTTTTCTTCCCTTAGACTTTGTGCCTTTGGGCCTCTTGTACGTTCTTGATAGTGTTAAGTAGTTACTTGTTAGTTAATAGTTAGGGTCCCAGTGGGGACTTTGTACCAGAGCAA
Source organism: Chelonoidis abingdonii (assembly GCF_003597395.2). Taxonomy (NCBI): domain Eukaryota; kingdom Metazoa; phylum Chordata; order Testudines; family Testudinidae; genus Chelonoidis; species Chelonoidis abingdonii. Next base: position 51,289,524 of record NC_133774.1, on the reverse strand, counting down.
GGCATGCTCCAGACTCCTGGGTTTAAGCTGTGCTTGGACTCCAACAGGCCTATGCCTGTGAGTGACCCCCATAAAAGCTGCCTTAAGTGCTTGGGGGGAGTCATGCGTGAAGGAGCATTGCCGGATCTGCAAAAACTTTTGGCCCTGCACTCAAAAAGAGAAGGATATTTGCCTCAGGGTTCTACTGATGGAGTTGGCCTTCCACCTGGCTTCTGAGCCTTCTATACAGGCTGCACTGAGTGCCTCGGCCTCCGTGCGTAGTGCACCGCCGGCACTGGCCTCTTCCTGACACAGTTTGCCGTCACTGAAAGAGAGGACTAAGAAGCACTCTCCTCCATCCCATCCATCTCAAAATGGGCCAAGAAAAATACTTTGTGCTGGCCAAAGGTTTCAAGTACCTTTATGCTCACCCACATCTGCCTCACTGGTTGTGTCTATGGCCAATGAAATAGACAAGCAGGTCCTCACTGCCTCTGCTCCCAAGAATAAAGAAGCCAAAAAGCTCTACTTGACAGGAAAACTTATTTAACAGCTAACCTCCAATTCCAGGTGGCGAATCATCAGGCCTTGCTGGGCTGATATAATTTTAATCTTTGGGACACACTTCAAAAGTTCCGGGATTTTTTTCTTTGGGGTCAGGCTCAGGAGTTTGGCAGCCTGGTAAAGGAAGGTACCATGGTACCCAGATGTTCCCTGCAAATGGCATGGCACTTGGCAGCAAGATTGGTGCCACTGGCTGTAGTCATGCAACACAGCTCTTGGCTGCAGATCGCAGGTCTCTCGCAGGAGATTCAGGGCCTCCCCTTTGATGGAGTTGGGTTCTTCTCCGATCAAGTGGACACCAGGCTACAAGGTTGAAGGACACTTAGGCTACCCGTTGCTCATTGGGCATGCATACCTCGCGCTATGTCACAAAGCCATTCTAGCAGGGCTGGTGCTACCATTTAGGTGACCTAGGCAATGGCCTAGGGTGCCAGAATTTTTGGGGGGCGCTATTTTGGCGGAGGGGCGGCACATGGGTCCGGAGGACCTACCGCAGTGATACCAGCGGGTGGTCCACTGCTGTGAAGGTCCGGCGGAGCTGCCGCAGTCATGTCGGTGGATGGTGCGCTGGTCTAAAGGCTCCGGCGGACCTACTGCAGTCATGCTGGCGGCAGGTCCCACCGGAGCCTTTAGACTAGTGCACCGTCCACCATCGTGACTGCGGCAGCTCCACCGGACTCGTGGGGGGCGGCGAAACGGCCGTCCGCCTAGGGCGTCAGAAACCCTGGTGCTGCTCCTGCATTCTGGCCTCTACGTCATCGAGGCCTTGGCAAACCCAGCAGGGATCTACAAAGAGAGAGGATATTGGGTTTAGCCGTCGCTGCCCTTCTTCCTCTTGCTCACCAGCCCAGCCCGGGCCCACTAAGCACCCAGGGGGCCCAAAGCGATATTCTTGAGGGTGTGCTCAAGAACAACGCTCCAGTCATCTGGTTGGATCCTGCTCATCCTTTCCTCAACTGCCTTTCTCCGTACTGCTCGGCCTGATCACAGGTTACTGTGTTAGACTGCTGGGTCTTGGACATAGTAGCTCAAGGCTATACTCTGCAGTTTGTGGATACCCTTCCTTCCCACCCACCCTGCTTTCCTGTCCCTCTTCAGGGACCCCTCTCATGAACATCTTCTGGTTCAGGAGGTCGTCAAGCTCCTGCAATTGAGGACTGTGGAAGCAGTTCCTCAGAACATGGAAGGCAGAGGATTCTGACCTCCATTATCCCCTCTCTGGATCTGGGGGACTGGTACACTGCTCTTGACTTAAGGGCGCTTACTTCCATGTCCCCATATTCCCAGGACACAGACGTTTCCTGCGTATCATAGTGACCAGGCGCCATTTCCAGTTCATGGCACTGCCCTTTGACCTGTCCTCGGCCCCTAGGGTGTTCACAAAATGCATAGTGCCAGTGGCGGCTTACCTCAGACATCAGGGTGGGTGGGAGGTCCTGATCTTTCTGTATCTTGACGACTGGCTCATCAAGGGCAGGTATCCGAAGCAGGTGCAAAGAAAAGTCCACATAAACTTTATACACTGAACCAGCATTAATCGGAGTGGTTCTTGACTCCATGCGAGCCAGGGCTTTCCTTCTGGAAGTACGCTTTCAGGCTATGTCAGATCTCATTGCCCACGTGAGGCATCCAATCACCCTGGCCCGCATATGGCTGCGGTTGATGGGCCACATGGCAGCATGCATGTATGTGATCATCACACCTGGCTTTTTCCGCAGCCCCTGCAGACATGGTTGGCAATGGTCTGTGTTCCCAGCAGGCACCCCTTGGACTGAGTGGTCATGGTACTGAGCCATGTCTTCTCATCCATGTATTGGTGGCTAGACCCCAAGTCAGTGCTGCAGGGAGTTCCCTTTGTGTCCCTGTTACTGTTGCTCACTGTGGTCTCGGACACATCGGACCTGGGCTGAGAGGGCCCACCTGGGCAAGCTCAAAACCCAGGGCCACTGGCTGCAGCACGATCTAACCCTTCTTATCAATGTCAGGGAGCTCAAGGTGTTGCACCTGGCCTGTCTGGCATTCTTGCCCCACCTGAAAGGCAAGGTGTTGCAGGTCCTCATGGACAATATGGCCTCAGTGTATTACATCAGGTTGTTGGCCCTATGTCGGGAGGCACTCAGTCTCTGGGATTTTTGCATGTGACATTCTATCCATCTGGTGGCCACTCACCTACCTGGAATCAAGAATGTCCTGGCAGATCACCTCATCAGGACCTTCTCATTTTGCCATGAATGGTCCCTCCATCCGGAGCTGGTCAGCCTGATCTTCCGAAGGTGGGGGATTCCCCAGGTGGACCTGTTTGTGTCCAGATGGAGGAGGAAATGCCACGTATTCTGTTCCCTGCACGGCAGAGACAAGGGATCCCGGTCAGATGCCTTCCTGATTCTGTGGTCAGGAAAGCTGATGTATGCCTTTCTGATGGTACCATGTATCCACATGGTCCTGCTTAAAGGCAAAGCAAGACAAAGCGTCTGTCATCCTCATAGCCCCAGCGTGGCTTCGATAGCACTGGTTCGGCATGCTGCTGAGTCTTTCGGTGGCTGACCCGTGCAGTTACCTCTCCGGATGGATCTGCTGTCCCAGAACTACAGCAATCTGCTACACCTGAACCTGGTGTTGCCGCACCTGGCAGCGTGGTTAAGTACAGTTGAATGGGAGTGCTTAGCTGCAGTACAACAGGTCCTGCTGGGTAGCAGGAAGTCTTCCACCAGGGCTACGTGTGTGGCAAAGTGGAAGTACTTCACATGTTGGGCCTCAGAAAAGCACATTCGTCCAGAGGAAGCCTCACTGCAAGACATCCTGGACTATTTGTTGCATCTTAAGCTCCAGGGCTTGCCGTTGTCTTCATTCAAGGTACACCTGACAGCCATTTCAGCAGGTGGCTCTTCACCCATCCCATGACGGTGCAGTTCCTGAAAGGTCTAGGATGCCTGTACCCACGCATCTGGGACCTGGTCCCCTCCGTGGGACCTGCATCTTGTGCTTTTGAAGCTTGTAGCTTCCTGCTCCATTCTGCCTCTCTCCTGGAAGGTGTCATTGGTTGCTATAACTTTGTCCTGGTGGGTGTCCGAGATCAGGGTGCTGATGTCTAAGCTGCCTTATATGATCTTCTACAAGGACAAAGTCCAGCTGTGTCTGCATCTGGCTTTTTTTGTCCAAGGTCGTTACCCAGTTCCACACTGGCCGAGATGTTTACTTACCAGTCCTCTGTCCAAAGTCTCATGCATCAGATGAGTGCATGTTGCGTATTCTGGACATCAAACGGGCATTGACCTTCTACGCTGACAGAACATGGCCGTTCCGTAAGTCAGTGCAATTGTTCATTGCTGTTGCAGACCGGATGAAGGGTTGTCCGGTGTCAGCCCAGAGAATCTCATCTTGGATCACTGCCTGCATCCGCTATTGCTATGAGCTGGCGAAGGTGCTCCCGCTGGCAATCATGATGGCTCATTCTACTAGAGCACAGACGTCTTTGGTGGCCTTTCTGGTGCAGATGCCAATTCAAGAAATTTGTTGGGCCACCACTTGCTCATCCCTTCATATGTTCGCATTGCACTCTGCGCTGACCCAGCAGGCTTGAGATGGTGCTGACTTTGGCAGAGCTGTGCTACAAGCTGCATGACAGTGAAATCCGAGCCTGTCTCCATTGGTACTACTTGAGTCACCTAGAATGGAATCAACATGAGCAAGGACTCAAAGAAAAATGGTTATTTACCTTTTGTAACTGTTCTTCGAGATATGTTGCTCATGTCCATTGCATTACCTGCCCTCCTGTCCCTCTTGTTGGGAGTTGTCGGCAAGAAAAAACTTTAGAGCCAGCCCTACGTGTGCCACCAAGGAAAGAATCTCTGGGTGTGCGCGTGGGTGCACGCACACCTAGAATGGAACGGACATGAGCAGCACATCTCGAAGAAACAGTTAAGAGAGATAGGTAACTGTTTTTTCTCTTAGCTGCCATCACAGTCATCTATCTATTGCCCTTTTCTGGGGTGGGATTTGGCAGGGCTGCCAGGCCTCCAGCAGGGGGCCTCTGGACCTAGTTCACCCTATCACAAGGCCTGCTTGGGTTTTACTCTGAGAGAAGAGCAGCAAAACGTATTCAAAAGGGGTTGAGAGTGGCCAAAAGTAGAGGGCATACAAATTCTTCATATTCTAGTGCCTGAAATACGAAACACGCATAGCCAGAAAAAATATACTCCACCCTGCAGTAGTGCTAAGCTTCCACTGATGCATCGGCAATTGGCTACATGTAATTGTACACATTTCGGCAAACAGATCCAGATGTCTGTATAAGGTTTATTAAAGGTTTTTTTTCCAATCTTTTCCCTCTTGTCAAATTGAGGTATGTTATATGGATGTATAACTTAGTCCACAATGCTCCTGAGGAAAGCCACATTTGAACCTATAGGATACTTTTTCTTTCATTTGTCCAATATCTTGTTCTTGTTAGCCTACACCTCAGCCAGGAGTGTAGGGGAACTATGACTTAATGGCTGACCCACCATACACAGTATTCTATCTCAGTAATGTGACACTATATCTGCACCCTCAACTCCTAGCTTAATCAGGAAATTCACCTGCTGGCATCTTATCCCAGGCCTTGCTTTTCAAAAGGAGCAGTGAGTCTCCATACACTGGACATAAGAACAGCTCTCAACTCTTTACTTTGACAGGCCCAAGTCCTATATGATGACATCCTGATTACAAAATGAATGAAAGAGCATCTGATTTCTGCCAGGGACTGGAAGTCCATCATAACCTGTTTTAAAGCTTTGGGTATTCGTCCCTGAACTAGGATGATTGCCTGTTCCACCAGGGCCCAGTCTACCTCTGTAGCCCTACTGAAAAACACACCTGTCTCAGACATACGCAAAGCGGCCACCTAGTCTTCGGTAGGCATGCTTTCCCAGCACTGTGCTATCATTCCTGCTTCTGGAGCGGATGAGGCTTTTGTTGATGGTGATTTACTGTCCATACTGAATCTGTGTCTTCAGCACCATCCTCCATAATTGAGATATTGCTCTGGAGTCTCTTGAAGTGAAGCACCCAAAGGAGCTCTACTTGTACAGTAACTGGAGTGCTTTTGGGATGTGTGTCCCCTTATGCCCTCGTTCCTCAGTCTTCTCTCTGGACTTCTGCGGTTGAGAAGGAACTGGAGTGGTGCAGGAGTGCCTAGAGGGCAGGTGCAGACCTTTGGATAGTACTGATGAACATGTCTGATCAAGAGTGTATGGGGATGCAAACATCCTGAAGTAGAGCACTTACCGGGACACCCTTCTCGAGCTGAGCTAAGTAACCTTTCCATTCATTGTAACAATAGTTCTGAAACAGTTTTTCACAGTCGATTAGGATTGCAGTAAAGCTGCACTAATAAGAAAAGAGGAATGGAAGAGAGCAGTATAGATTAGTAAGTGGTTTTATACTCAGTGCCTGGGAGGGCTAATGCAGGTGACGTTATGCACACCCCAGCCAGTTAGGGATCTTTGTGTCATATTCTTTACAGTAGTGAAGCTGGGCCCAAATCTTGAGCTAGGATCATTAAAACTGTATCCCTCTCTGCAGAGCTATGTTGTCATTGTTTAAGGTCAAGTTGTTTTGGTGGGTACAGTGGGTTGGATTAGTGATGAGGTGGTTGTGGTTTTGGTTTCATTTTGGAAAGATGCGTGGGAGAGTCCTTGACTAAGGAGGAGTGGAGTGACTAACATGTTGAGTGGTTATATGAGTAGGGACCGCAGGATGGCTAGGACAAGTGGGTGCCATCTTAGTGCTTTTCCATCTGTCCTAAGGGTTAAGTGAAACAACATGTACAGCACATGATGGGAGCTTGAGTCTCCATTCAGAGGATTTGGACTGTACCGAGAAGCACTCCGGAGCATTAATTTTATGATGTTGAAAATGTTCCAACTTTCAGTTAAGACATGATTTTATCGAATGTATAACATGATTAAAACTAAATTGTTAGATTTTCCTCAATTATTCAATACATTAACTTGACTTAAATTAGAAATTTTTTAACATGCAGTCAAAATTTTATAAATCAGAAACTTTCAAAGCTAGATGCCTGTACCTCAGAAAATCAGACTCCTTTTTTTATTGAGGAGCTTGACTTCAGGGGTAGGTTTGGAAAATTTTAGCCTATTGATCAATATAAACCAGTTTCTAAAAACAATTTGGCTCAGGAAATTGAAAATTGACAATTGTCTGAATTATGCGTTTTTTTTAACACATACATATTAAAACCTTTCTTTGTAGGTTGATACCTGTGTTAGTAAACGGTATGAAGTACTCAGAAATAGATATTATTCTGCTGAAGGTGAGCAACAATTTCACTTTACTTCTCAAAGCATGTATTCATTTGACTATTAACTTCTAAATTACTGTGCTAGGGCGGATTCTACCTAGCAGAAATAGCTTGTACAGTATGGAATATAGCTAAGAAGTTGCACTCATTAATCCATTCTACCACAGAACTAGAATTATTATTGCACAATACAAAGGATTTCTCTACCTCCTTTGTTCATGTTTCTGAAAGAATGCTAGACAAGAATGCAGGAATAATTAGTGGCCCTTTTGGTCAGGTGGCCAGCCCTGAGGTGGCTATGAATCTGAAGAAGTTGTCATAGTTTTCCCGACCATATTACCCACTATATTTGTTCTGTCTTTAAAATATCTCCGGCAAGATGGCTGTACTGTTTCCCAAGCTGATGGTATAATAACTTGCAAGCATGCTTAATGTTTCATTTTTAACAGGGGGATGTTGAAGAAGATGAAGCTATTCCAGATAGTGAACAGGACATAAGGCCTCGTTTTCATCGTTCACGAACAGTGGCTCAGCAGCATGAAGAAGATGGTATTGAGGAAGATGACGACGATGATGATGAGCTTGATGATGATGATACTATTTCTGACTGGAATTTAAGTAAGTCAAATGACTATGTTAAGTAGTGTAAAATCTACAGCTCATGTAATTCAGAATCCTTCTTTTCTGACTCCTTGTGTGTTTTAGTGCATTGAACAGAAGTGCTGAGATTTTTAATTTTGGGATAGCTCTGTTCACATTCTTGAAATCCTTTGATTGCTTGGGAGTCCTTTCTGTTGCTTAAAAAGAATCCCTGCTTTATAGCTAAATTCACGTTTGTAACTAGTGTATGTTTACCTCAATTGGTCAGTATGGGAAATGGATCCATTGGTTGTTTCTGCTCAGATTAATGAAGACTTTCCAGTTTTACCCTTTTCCTCACTTAGTGGAAAACAAGTGAATTTTAGTTCCAGAAAGTCTTACAACACCACAAACTATGGCTGATGTGCTGAACGTGACAAGGCATTAAGTAACTTTTTAGTGCTTTAATCTTTTATATTTAAGGCCCTGAGAAAAGCACAGATTTTTTTTATTATTAAATTCTCCAGCAGTGTCATGGGTAAATGTGTGTTCAGGAAATATGTATGCTGCAGAGTCCCCCACCTCCCAAAGAGTTGTGAATTTTTCCATCAGCAGGACTTCTGCCTCCCTTCTGAGGTGCTGGGTGGTTAGTTGGGCTGATCTCGTCCTATCCCATGGAATTGGGGTGGAGGATGGGCTGGGGGTGTATGTCTTGCTGATGGACAGGGTAACAAAAGCCACCTGGATGAACAGCAAGAGCCAGCTCAGCAAGTAAATGAATCATTTGGTGCTAGCTGACCTGGGCCCAGGGCAGGGATCAGGGCCTCAGCTCCAGTCCAGGCTGGTTTACTGCTTCTTTGGCTGGCGGGGGGAAAGGGAGCAATGCTGAAGTGACTAGAAGCCCTGCCCCACCCCGCAGCGTCCATGTAGGGCCAGGGGAGATGTCTCAGCTTCTCATCAGCTGATGCTGTGACTGGGATCCATTCCAGTCTCTCTCCTTCCTTATACCCTTTCTCATGTTTCAAGTAGCATTGGTGCTGGTCCCGAAGGGGGAATGGATCTTGGTCTTAGCTCCTTGCAGGCTGGCACTGCAGTCTCTCCCAAGTCTTTTGGGGCCACTGTGGGCAAGGCTAGGACTCATAATTGGCATGTCAGTGCCACCCCTCTGCCCCTGCTAGCCAGCCAGAAACTGCGTCAGTGGTCTGGGCCAGGGATTTGCAAACCTTTTTTTTTTAAACCCGTGCAGCTGCAGTAGGCACCAGAGCCCACTATTAACGCTTCGTGAGGAAAATTATTAATTTTATTATCTAAATATAAACTAGAATGCTGTAATAAACAATGTACCTTTAATTTTAATGTTAACGATTGTAATGATAGAAATCCCTAGCAATATGCACTCAAAAAATGCTTCAAGACCTTTGAAATGAAACAGTTTTAGTAAAATACTTTAAAAAAGTTGAGCAAAATGTGGTGTTCAAACAGGAAAAGCAGTTTTGTATAAAACTGAACAATAAGCAACTCAATGTTAACAAAATTGTTGGAACACATTGTGCTGTTTGATTTTAAAACCAAAATATTGTCCAGCTTTGAACACTGTATTGTGTTTTCAATATTTTTAAGGTAAAATCTAAACTATTGTGCTGTGTAAGTAAAGACTCAACCCTATTCTCTACTAATTAGAAAAGAATCATATTGTAAATAAAAATATAAAATAACTTACAGACCAGGAGTATTCCTAATGGGATGGATGTGCTTGCTTCTCCTTGCACAGTTTTTCCGTGTGGGAACATATGTTAATGAGGGTCAACCTGATATCTTCTGTTTTCAGCCAGCTCAAGGTGCAGACAGTGGATAGCTATGGTCTGTGTGCTGAGAGGGATGTTGCTCAGGATGGAGGGAGAAGATTGGTTGCTAGGGGCTTGTGCAGGCAGGGGTGTAACCCGCTCAGGGTGCAGGGAGGGGCTGTGTCTGAGGGGGTATCGTTGCTGCGGGGCCCATCCGCGCACTCAGTCCCTAGTTGGCACAATGGGGACAGCTCCACTCCTTCTGGCACCTTGCTGTCCTATATGGTCATTGTGGCCACTGGCACGCAGTGGTTCGTGGGCACCATGGGCTTACACCTACCTGATCCTGGAGGGCGCAGCAGCTGTAACCCAGCCTACATGGGGAAACTGACCTGGGTGTACAGAGTGCCTGGTGTCACTACTTTTCCCCCCGTAGCGGGCTTGGGGACAGGGTGGTGTGGCAATGTCAGGCGCTCTGTGCATCCAGGTCGGTTTCCCCACATGGGCTGTGCTGTGAGGTGTCAGGAGCTGCTCTCTTGCCCTCCCTTTACGGCCCACGATTTGAGAACCCTTAGTACAGGCCAGGCTTTGATCCCTGACCTGGGCCAGGCTGGCTGGTGTCATGTGCTGCTTCATCTTGCTGAGCTGGCTCTGGCTGCTCATATAGGTAGCATTTGTTATCCTCACCATGAGTGAGTTGCTTTCCCCTGTCCCTCATTTGTTGGTCATAGAAATGATCTGCCACCTCTGGGATGCACCATGGAGAGCTGCAAACAAGATGCCCACTTCTGCCTCCCTGCTGCTGGAAAAATTCTGTTTCAAGGTTTTTGTGTGCCGCGCCCCCCTCCCCCTTCTTCCCCCACCACCCTGGAGAGCTGGAAATTTATGTGCAAGCTGAGATTATCAGATAACACATGGATTCTAGTAACTGGGGCCAGACATGCTGAACCCGTGGAAAAAAAAACAGAACTTGAGCTTGTTTTTGGCTTAATTGGCATGCGAATTGCTTGTTGGCTAGTTTTTTGGCTTGTAGCATGTTGCTGCTTTTTTTTTGTGATCAGCTCCCGGCAAGTGGGGTTAAGTGGAGGAGAGAGTCGGGATGCACAGCGGGCCCATCACAGTCCCAGACTGCACGCCAGGGGTCTCTAGTCACATAGTGTTGGGGTTTTTAGGGATTGGCTTGTTTTGGCTTTGTTTTGAAATGGGATTAGGTTAATTTTTGGCTTATTGTGAAAGTCGAGGTGCTTATTTACGGCGTGAAAGTTGGCAGTGTGACTGGATCTCTGAGAAAAACACAGAAAATTTTGTTTAAAAATAATCTAGATGCAAATAGAAAATTGTCAGATATATCACAAAATAATGTGCAATACCCATGTTCCAGGAATTCCTTTCTCTTTTAGAAGCCAAACGTAGATTCAGGCTCGTGATTCTTTTCCAGAGACAGTCCAGATGTTAGCTTTTATATTGCTATAAAACACAGTTTAATCTGGATTTTTCTTTTTTGATTTTGTTGCATTCATTACTGTAAGTGGAATAGTTATCCTTATATATTTAGCTGACTGAAAAGTCATATAATTATTCCTGAACTGGAAATATGCTGGTACTAAATGTGAAGTTTCCTCTTATTGTCTGATTGCATAATCTCAGAATTGCTGATTCTATATATAGCAGATTAGAAACTAAATAGTTTGAAAAGGTTGTTCAGCAACTTGTTTTCCTAGTATCTGAGCAGGTTGAATGAATATATATGGTATAGTTTTGGTTTAGCTTTAAGTGTTTGTCATACTCCAAATACAGTAACTCCTCACTTTAACATCCCAGGTTACATTGTTTTCGTTGTTACGTCATTGATCTATTAGAGAACTTGATCGTTTTAAGTTGTGACAGAAGTGAAAGTAAAGCTGAAGACTTACTTATACGGGGGCTGGGCCTTGGGCGAAAGAGGCGGGGCTGGTCAGTGTTCCCCAGCCAGCCTTGCTACACTGCCAGGCCCATGCTGCCAAAGGCTCCAGCAGTGATTTAAAAGGCCCAGGGCTCTGGCTGCTGCTGTCCTAGCAGCAGCCAGGGCCCTTTTAAATCACTAGCCCTGGGGCAGCTGCTCCTTTTTTGCCCCCTTCCCCCCTCGCAGTGGCTGGGATGGGAGGGCGGGGGGCAAAAAGGGCAATAACATTAAAGCATTGCTGCAGTAGCACTTTAAGCAGAATCCTTTGCTGTGGCAGCACTTTAACATCTCCTCCCCCGTCTCTCCCCACAGGGACCCAGCAGGGTTGCCGACGGGTAGGGGGACGCAAAGGGGCAGCAATGTTAAAGCTGTACTGGCTTACTTTAACCCCTGAGTTGTGCTATGCTCCCTTATAATGTTGTTTGGTAGCCGCCTGCTTTGTCCACTGCTTGCAGGAAAAGCAGCCCGTTGGAGCTAGCTGGTGGGAGCTTGGAACCAGGATGGGCTGTCAGCCCTGTTAAGTTCCCTGTGCAGCAGCCTCCCAGTAGGCTATCAATTGCTGGGCAGTTCAGGTGTCCCTCTCCCCACTGCTGTGTACTGCTCCTGCCCTCTGCCTTGGAGCTGCTCCCAGGATCCTCCTGCGTGCTGGAGAGAGGGTTCAGGGGGAAAGAGGGGTGCTGATGTCAGGGTGTCCCCTGCTCCTGTACTCCATCTCTGCAGAGGGGACAGGACTCAGGACGAAGGGAGCTTGTTGCCAGTAGCTGCTGTCTCAACTTACTGATCTATTTAAAAAGGCAGTGTACTTAGAGTGGAGTCAAGAGGGGCAGTGTGCGTCACTCACACTCTCACATGCACCCTCTGGCACTTTGGAAAGTGGAGGGAGTGGTGCGCTCCAGTGGGATAGCGTGGGTTCATCACCACGTTCAGTTTCTGCAGAGAATGTTTCCAGCCGCTGTCATGCGTCTGTTGTGTGTCCTCCCTTCATTTGTGTAGCCTCACACTCTACAAGGCAGCATTAACAATGTGTTAACCCTTGAGGGCTCAGCCGAGTACTAGCTTGTGATTTAGCAGCAAGGCATTCCCTGGGAAATATCCCACCCTTTGACTCCGTCACCTCAACCAAACTTCACAATCATCATTCCTGTGTACAGTATTAAATTGTTTAAAACTTATGCAGTGTTTGTTGTATATTAGACTTTTGTCTGGTGAAAAAAATTTCCCTGGAACCTAATTTACATTTACATTAATTCTTATGGGGAAATTTGATTAGTTATACATCGTTTTAAGTAGCATTTTTCAGGAACAGATCTACAACGTTAAGTGAGGAGTTATTGTACAAAATTATGAAAGAAATCTTTGTACTTGGTATGAGCTTAAAACTATTTCATTAGAATTGAAGCACATCACTCGTCTCACTAGCAACTTAGTCTTTCCCACTTTTAGTGTTTGCTCCGTTTTGAGGTTGCTTAATAGTAACTATTTTGTGAAATGGAACACTTTTTTTCCCTGCAACTAATCCACACATGTTAATCTCTGTTCTATGGATATTTATTTGATCTTGAGTAGAAAAGCTGCCTGTCCATGGCTCTCTAACCCTTAAATGGAGTGTCACTTTTTCCCTGGAATGTTATTTGTGGTTCCAGAATACAATGGGCCATTTACACACTACAGTGAAACAGAAGCATTGCTGCCCTGCTCCCACTATTGCCTTAAAATGTTAGTGTGAGGCTAAGGTAGTTTGAAATGGAGACACAATGTAGTAATTGATATTATTATATATTCAGATTTACGATATATTAATTCTCAGGGAAGTGTTCTGCTGCTGCACTGGATGTCCTTGCCAATGTATTTCGTGATGAACTTCTGCCACACATTTTGCCCCTTTTGAAAGAACTGCTGTTTCATCCAGAATGGGTGGTCAAAGAATCAGGTATCTTGGTTCTAGGAGCAATTGCTGAAGGTAAGAAAAATTTGCACTCATGCCCTAGCAAAACTCGAGTATAACTAACCCAGTGGCCTACAACCTTTTTACTAACAAGATCACTTTTTTTTAATGTAAGTGCAACCCAGGATCTACCCTGCCCAATTCACTCCATCACTCCCTTCGTCTGTTGCTTGCTGTCCCCCACCCTCACTCATTTTCACTGGGCTGAAGCAGAGGGTTGGGGTTCAGGAGGGGATAGGGATTCTGGGATGCGGCAGAGGGGTTTGGAGTGTGGGAGGGGGTTCCAGGCTGAACCTGGGGCAGAGAGTTGATTTGCAGGAGGGTATGAGGAGTGCAAGCTCTGAAAGGGAGTTTGGGTGCAGGAGGGGGCTGGGACAAGTGTTGGGGTGCATGAAGGGGTTTGGGGTGTTGGTTCCAGGATGGGGCTCAGGGCTGGGGGTTGGGGTGTGGGCTCCCACCAGGCGGTACTTGTCTCAGGTGGTGGCACAGTGGGGTAAGACAGGCTCCCCCTCTCCCTGCCTGTCCATCCATCCATGTTGTCATTTCCCCCCTTCTCCCGCTCCCCTCAGCGTGGAAGGGGCCAATGCTCTCCCGTGGCACCTAGTGAGGGAAAATGTGGCTCTGTGCGCTGCCCCTCTGCAGGCACTGCCTCTGCAACTCCCACTGGCTTCAGTTCCCCATTCCCAGCTGCTGGGAGCTGAGCGGATGGAGCTTGCAGGCAGGAGGAGCATGTGTAGACCATCTCCCCTCTCGCTGGGGCATGCTAGCTGCTTCTGGGAGTGTCATGGGGCTGAGGCAGGCAAGGAGCCTGCCTGAGTGGGTCACTCGTTTTTTGGCCTGTTCTGTTCATTTCTTCTGAAGCACCTGGCACTGGTCACTGTTGAATACTGGGCTAGATGGACCACTGGTCTGAAAAAGTATAACCATTTTTCATGTTCTTAATTTTGGTTTTGAAAACAATTCAAAAAAATCTCCTGTTTTGAATAATAGGACTAAAAACAGTTAAGAAAACAACTGTATTTTAAAATTTTGTAGGACGTTCTGTAGAACTGTAGGACAATCATAAAAGCATGTTTTGTCCTTATATCGGAGGGTGAAACAATTAAACTTTATTAAAAAAAAAAAAAAAAAAATCTAAATTGTTAAACCAAATAAGCTGCTATGTGAGACTCAGATTCTCATTGTCCAAAAAATTTGGATTGGTTATGCCTTCAGGTTTAAAGAACATTTGTAATATGCTTGGTATATTTTAGTCCTTACTTGACATTTCTGTTTGGCTAGCTGTTTGCAAGGATTGGAATCTTTTTCTCTCTGATTTGATTACTGGTTGAGGGCTAGTGCTTGGGAAAGCTTATTAATATGCCTGAGTGTTTATAGCCCAAAGATACTGCACTTCTAAAGTACTAGTGTATCTGTGTTGGTAAAACAAAAATTTCTAGCTGTGTTTCCAGCCTCCTCTCATCATCTTCTCTCAAATGTGTCTGCCTTCTTCCACATTGCTTGTTAGGCTTGTTATGCCCTTCTAAAAGCTGTTTGCCATCTGTATCTTACTCATATTCTACTAAAAACTCATTAAGGATACTTTACTTTTTTTATCCCCATCAAGATTGTCTTACAGACTTATTGACTATTGCTCTTGTCACACGTTGCCTTCTCCTCCCCACCCATCCCTTTTATCACAATCGCTTCTTGTTTAATCAGTAAGGTTAAGATTTTATCGTGGTTATTGTTAGTAAAAGTCAGATGGGGTCGTGGGTAATAAACAAAAATTAATGAAAGCCTCTGATCCATCTTACTTCTACTAAAAATAATGGGGGAGGCATCTGACTGGGGGATGCTATGGGAGGAGGTGGGCCTAGAACCCGCAGTCCTGGTGACTGGGCCTTCCGGGTGCCTCTCGGTCGATGTCTCTCCCTCTTCCTCTCACGCAGCTGGGTGCTGAGCAGAAAATGTCAGCTGTCTCTGAAAGTCATGGAATCTGTGTAATCAGATTTATATTTGGTGTATACTCCTCAGGACATGGACTGTTTCTTGTGTGAGGCACTAAGCACACTGAGTCCTTGAAAATATAATAAATACTGATAAAATAGCTGATTTAGGTTGAAGTTTTCTATGTAACTTTTTTGGATCATTGTCAGCCCTCTTGTGAATGTGAAAACAAGTGACCTTCTGTTTTTCAGACTCCAGTGAGAGTATCACAGTAGAGGTGCGAACATTTAGTGCAAATAACTTGCTTGTGACTGTGCAGTGCATGCAATAAAAGCAGTACCATGTCCTCAGGAGGTGGGGATGTGAAACTAGTGAAGTTTTATAATCATTACTCAATTACAACAAAATAATGGAAAATATTTAGTCACCCACACTAAAAAATCTAGTCATTCTTGTTACTCTCTTGCTCCCTCACGCTGTTCAATTACAGTATACTTTAGCCAGCTCTGAGGGTTAGAGACTCTGTATAGTTTTCAAGCTTGTTTTCCTGTTTTTTTGATGATATACATCTATATTTTTAGTCCTAGTCTTTCATGAAATGTTGATGTTTAAACTGACACACAACCCTTATCTCCTCCAGTCTAGCAGTGCTTTTTTTTTGGCATTGATTTAGGACTTAATGTAGCTGTAGCCCGTTCCAAACCTTGGAACAATGTCATTTTGAGTCCATTATGTAGCCCAGGAATTACACTCAAATCTAGCACTTACAGATTTACCACGTTCACTGATACTAAGATATTAAAAGTTAAGGATATGTTAGTAAACAAAAAGCAGGGAAGATCAAAGCTTTGCTTTTCATCCTGCCTTGGATGTTGAAATGTTCCTATGTATATTTACTCTACAACTGACTTGTGGAAATTCACGGTTAAAAACTGTGTCAAGTATCAGAGGGGTAGCTGTGTTAGTCTGTATCCACAAAAACGAGACATCTGAAAAAGTGTGTTTTTACCCACAAAAGCTTATGCCCAAATAAATCTTAGTCTTTAAGGTGCCACCGGACTCCTTGTTTTTACAGTTAAAAACTGTGAAAAATCAAAACAGTTTAATTTTGGATAGACCATAAATAAATTTTTGTGGTTTTATCAGCAAAACAAAAAAATGAAAACAGTTCTTCGAGTGCTTGCTCACATGGATTCCGTTCTAGGTATGTACATGTCTGTGTGCGCAGATGTTGGAGATTTTTTTTGCCTTAGCGGTATCCATAGGGCAGGCTGTGGTGCCCTCTTGAGTGCTGGTGCCTAAGAAGAGCTTGAAGAGTGACTCTATGGCACAGAGCAAGAGGGGCAAAGGACCCAGTTCAGGCTGCCAGCCCACACTGGAGCCACGTGGGGATGACACGCCCACCCCCACCCGATGGGGTCTTCTAGCCCCCTGAAGGATCTGGCACTGACACCAGGGAGCGGTAGGGGATCTAGACTGGTGGCAGGGCTAATGCCTTCCCAGGCTCTTCCTGGTGCCTCTACCAGTGCCTTCCTGGCCCAGATGCCAATTCAGGATATCTGCAGGGCTGCTACACAGTTGTCTGTCCAGACATTTACGTCTGATTATGTGCTTACCCAGCAAGCCCGAGACAATGTTGACTTTGGCAGAGCAGTGTTGCAAGCTGAATGATCGTGAACTTGGAGCCTGCCTCCAGGGAAACTGCTTATGAGTCACCTAGAAGGGGATTGACATGAGCAAACACTTGAGGATGGGAGGGAAAGGTTGCCTACCTTTTGTAATTGTGGTTCCTCTTAGAGTGCTTGCTTACGTCAATTCCATTCTAGATGTGTGTGTGCTCATGTGCACAGTTGGAGGTTTTTGCCTTAGCGGTACCCATAGGGTCAGCTGTAGCGCTCTCTTGAGTGCTGGGCTCATGTGTTGGTATACTAGGCGCTGCCGACTGTACACCCTCTCAGTTCCTCCTTACCGCCCGTGACGGTCGGAGTGCCTTGTCTTGCATCGCAAAAGCGTTTGAATTCTTACAGTCCATTGTTCTGTCTCCTTTGTTGTTAGTTGATAGGTACTTAGTTAGACCTTTTAAGTTAAATGTTAGAGTAGTTGTTTAGGAGTTCCCCTCAGAGCAAGACATGCCCTGTTCCCCTGGCTTTGAGCCATGTTCATTGTACAGCTGGCCGATCCCCAAACACATTAATCAGCTCTTGTGGAGCTCACTAAATGGGTAAGTCCCACAAAAAGGACAAGCGCAGGATCTGCCAAAGCTTTCACCCTTGAACTCAAAGAAAGAGCGATCCGCTTGAGGTCCCTCCTCATTGAGGCTGCACTTTGTCCTACCTCAGAGTACTTTTGTTCAGACTCCATGCCCAGCACCTCGGTGTCAGCACGTTGCACACCACTGGCACCAGTACCCTCCGAGCACCATTCCCCTTCCCGATGCCTAAGAAGCGGTTGAAGTCAGTTGGCCCACCAGCATCGTAGAAAAAGGGGGCTTTAGACAGAGGGCCTGTGTCTGGTCATGGGCCTGACCCAGAGCTGCTTGGGGGTACCACTGAGGTCAGACCTCCTGGTCCAGCCAGGATCCTGCCTCTTGACTCCTGGGAGCAGCAGGAGGTCCCAGCCCCTAGCTGGGTCATCTGTGCCCAAAGGGGGCCTGACGGCCAAAGAGCAAGCAGGTCAAATGGCATCACAGACGCCAAGCCATGCAACTGACCAGGCCAAGGCCTTGGCATCTACGGGCAAGCTGGGTATGGGACTGCCCCCTAAAGCAGCTAAGCGTCCCCGATCCCTGGACTATAGGCCTTGGATCCTGGCACCGGAGCCTCTGTCCCGATTTAGAAGACACAGGTTCCTAACGCCAGGGTTTCCGCCTGAGAGGCAGAGGACACCTGAGTCGCGACACTGATCTACATACCCATGGTACTGGGTCTCCTGCCAGAGTTTACTACATGCAGATCACCATTGCCTAGGCAGTCTCCCAGATGTCCATTACCCCTGGTGCAGGATTGTTCCAGGTTGTGGCACTGTCTCCAGCTCCTCGGTACTGCTCTTTGGGCAGGCACCAGTCTTTGCCCTCTCCTTACCAGTCGCTCATGAGGGTCAGTTGGCAGATTCAGGCATCTATAGCTCTGCCCTTGTCACCGGAAGGGCAGTGGTCTAAGCCTGAAGGGGAGTTGAGCCCCTTGCTTATAAAAGGTGAATCGCCACCAGTTCAGGAGACCGGTGCAGCAACAGGGTGGAGGCAGGGTCAATAGCCTGTTCAGTGGCAGTACCGGAACCCATGGGGTGTACCTGTTATGCTGGTCCCGTAGTCTCACCGTTCCTCCCAGGCTGCATCAGACAAGCTGCCCCCAGCACATCCAGCACCCGAGTCACAACACAGTGCCGAATCCGACGCGGGGGCAACACAGTGTGCCCCAACTCTCAAGGAGCCATCCACGGACGAGCAAGGGGAAGCAGACCCTCCCCCTACTGTGCAGTCATCTTTGTTGTCTCTGGACCAAGTGGTGGTGGGACCCTTGCAAAGGCAAAAGGGGGCCTCAGACCCATTCTGGACCTGCGCTGCCTCCACAAGTCTCTCAAGATGTTAGTTTCACATGGTCTCTGGGGTGCAGCGGCATCCTGATCTGGTTTGCTCCAACTGTCGTGAGCTGGGGCTGTTGATAAAGGAGAAGACATCAGTCTGAATGCCTGTACAATGCTGAGTTCATTGGAGTGGTCCTCGCCTCTACTCAGACCAGAGCCTTCCTCCCTGAAGCTCTGTTCCAAGACATGGCAGACCTGATCTCATGCATGCAAGCCCATCCTCTTACCACTGCGCTCACTGCCTATGATTGTTGGGCCACATGGTGGCCTGCATTTACATAGTCAGGCATGTGTGGCCCTGCCTCAGGCCCCCTACAGGCTTGGCTAGTGTTGGTCTATGTCCCCAACAGACAGAGCATGGACTGTGTGATCAAGATCCTGGACCATGTACTGTCGTTACTCACATGGTGGCGGAATCCTGCATCGGTGTTGGAGAGGGTTCCCTTCATAGCTCTATCCCTGCCAATGACCCTCTGATGCCTAGGACCTTGGGTGGGGAGCCCACCTGGGCAAGCTCAGCACGCAAGGTCGTTGGTCGAGTCATGATTGCTCCCTGCACATCAACGTAAGGGAGCTCTGAGCAGTTTGCCTGGCCTGCGAAGCTTTCCTACCTCACGTAGAAAGCAGGGTGGTCCAGATCCTGACTGACAGTGCACTGGCTGTGTTGTATAGCAACAAGCAAGGTGGGGCTAGGTTATCTGTGCTTTGTCAGGAACTCCAGGCTCTGGAACTCCCGTATACAACACAGCATCCATCTTGTAGCCACATCTCCCTGGGGCCAGGAATGCTTTGACAGATTGCCTCGTCAGGACCTTCTTGTCTTGCCGCAAATGGTCCCTCCATCTGGAAGTGGCTAGCTTCGTCTTCCAGAGGTGGGGAACTCCTCAGGTGGACCTATTCGCGTCCAGTACAGATTCTACTTGTTCTGGGGGATCGACAGAGGCTCCCTGTCAGACGCTTTTCTGCTCCCGTGGTTAGGGGCTATGTTGTATGCTTTCCCTTCGGTGTCACTGATTCTCAAAGTCCTCATGAAAATCAAGCAGGACAGGGCAAAGGTGATCCTTGGCACCAGCTTGGCCACACCAGCACTGGTTCAGCACTCTGCTGGACGCTTAGTGGCTGCTCTGTTATGGCTGCCGCTCAGGCCGGACTTGCTATCCCAAACCACGGCAGTCTTTTGCATCTGAACCTTTAGATGCTGCACTTGATGGCTTGGTTGATGCATGGTTAAATGCAGAGGAGCAGGAGTGCTCGGCTGCTGTTCAGCAGGTCCTATTGGGCAGCAGAAAACTCTTCACCAGAATGAGCTACATGGCCCAATGGAAGTAGTTTGCTTATTGGACCTCGAATAAAGGTATTCGGCCCAAGCAAGTCTTGTTGCAGTTGATTCTGGATTACCTTCTGGACTGCAAGCTCGAAGACCTGTCCCTTTTGTTTATCAGGGTCCACTTGGTGGTGGTTTTGGACTTCTGTCTGCTGCTTGAGGGTAAGTCGGTTTTTGCCCAGGACATGACTGTTAGGTTCCTCTAGGGCCTCGAGCGCCTTTATCCGCACATTGGAGATCTTTCAGCCATGGCATCTGAATCTTGTGTTGTCATGGCTTACTGGACCCCACTTTGAGTCTCTGGCTTTCTGCTCGCCCCTTCTCTGGTCCTGAAAGGTTGTGTTACTTGTTGCAATAACATCTACCCACCAGGTGTCTGAGATTAGAGAGCTGACCTTGGAGCCATCCCATGCGGCCTTCTACCGGGACAAGGTCCAGCTGCGGCCATACCCAGCTTTCCTGCCCAAGGTGGTCTCAGTTTCCTATGGACCAGGACATTTACTTACCTGTCTTTTTTTCCTAAAGCTGCATAAGTTGGAGGAGGAGCATAGATTGCACTCCCTAGACTTCAGGAGGGCACTAGCCTTCTGCATTGAAAGGACCAAGCCATTCTGCATGTTGACGCAATTATTTGTCGTAGTGGCCAACAGGATGAAAAGTTGTCCAGTGTCCATTCAAAGAATTTCTTCTTTGATCACTGCCTGCATTCACTGCTGTTATGATCAAGCCAGAGTTCCACCTCTGGTGATCGTAACTGCTCATTCAACTAGGGCGCAAGCCTTTTTGGCAGTTTTCCTAGCCCAAGTGCCTATCCAGAGCATCTGTAGGGGGACACCTGGTCATCAGTCAACACGTTCACATCCCATTGCGCACTTACTCAGCAGCCCTGGGATGATCCTGGCTTCGGTAGAGTAGTACTGCAAGCTGCTAGACTGAACTCTGAGCCCACCGCCAAAGATACTGCTTTTGAATCACTTAGAATGGAATCAGCATGAGCAAGCACTCAAAGAAAAAATGGTTACCTATCTTTTTGTAACTGTTTCTCGGTGTGTTGCTCATGTCCATTCCATTACTCACCCCCCTATCCCTCTGTTGGAGGAGTCGGCAAGAAGGAACTGAGAGGGTGTAGGGTTGGCAGTTCCTAATATACCCAACACGAGTGTGGCACTCAAGAGGGCACGACAGCAAACCCTATGGATGCTGCTAAGGCAAAAAATCTGACGGCCGTGCACATTGGCGCACGCACACCTAGAATGAAATGGACATGAGCAATACCTCTCAACAACAGTTACAAAAGGTAGGCAACTGTATTTTTCGAACCACATTAAATATTTAGCTTGGCCTGAAATTAATAGCTTGTTTAGTTTTTGGACAGTTAACTACTTTTTTTTTTAAATTAAACTCAAGGAAAATTTGAAAACTCTACTTACAAAACCACTGGAAGAGATATTGGTGCCCTAATACCCTATAGTGCTGTAGTTAGAGGTTTTGCCTGGGATGTAGGAGTTCCAGATTCAGGTCCCTATTCTGCCTGATTTGGAGCAGGGATTTGAACTTCGTAGATGAGTGATCCTAACTACTGGGATACAGGGTAATTGTGGGGTGGTGTCTTTGTCCTGTTGAAGCTGTTCTGTTCTATTTTGTTTAAATACTTAAACATTAATTGGCCCAGAGGGAGTGAGAGTTATACTCTGTTGTCCAGTGGTTAGAGGACTCCCTCTCCACCTTTTTATTTATTCTAGATGAAACTATTAGAGGAATTCATGTCAAATTCACCAATAGGTTTTGGTCAACTCTGAACTACAGTTTTGGTAAATGAACTATTTGTCCAAATATTTTAACCTAGCTCTACTTAGTTGTATTGCTTAACAGCAACATTCTTTAATGGATATGTCTTGTTTTGTCAAGAGTCTTGCATGAATGCCTACTCCTGCTCATTCATCATCATTCCTGTCTTCTCCAACATGTGGCACTGATCTTGTCTGTCTCTTCCTACTTCTGTTCACCCACTCTTTGTCCCCCCTTTTCCCCAGAACTCCCAAGAGAGGAAAAGAAGGTCCTAACTATGTAGTGCACCTATGGATAAAAAATACGGTACTAGTTGCTTGGGCTGAAAGCAGTTAGGCAGCTCTGCTCCCTGCTGCTGCTCCTTGGAAATTGAAAGGGTAGGAACATGGCTAAGAACATTGCTAAGATCTCTGTGTTGGATACTTCCAGTGGAGAGCAGTGAAGGAGTAGGACAGCCTAATTCTCCTTAACACAGGAAACTGGCAGTATTAATTAACCATTAAGGAGCAGACCCTTAGGGAACTGTAGCCCATATTCTTATAACTGAGGCGCTAAACTTCTGTGTCTTATCAAACAAAGTAAATTAACACAAACTTGCAAACTAACTTTATTAAGCAGATGTGCTTGTTAAACTACCATTAGCACACCAAGGCTTTTGAGTATCATGGGAGCAGTGGAAGATATTGATGATTTTGGATGAAAATGGATTGACAAGTTGCAAAAAGTAATAAGCTGTTGAACAGATAGTAAGGCCTTCCAGGCCTGATTGCCTGTTGGTAAGATATAGTCTCTTTTTTGGCATCTTTCAGATTGTCTCAATAAAGAGAGAAATATTAAGACAGTTATTTTAAGCCTTTCTAACAGCAGTATTTTACATTACATATTTTTGTGTTTGTAGGTTGCATGCAGGGTATGATTCCATATCTTCCTGAACTAATCCCTCACCTTATTCAGTGCCTCTCTGATAAAAAGGCTCTTGTGCGCTCCATTACATGCTGGACTCTTAGCCGCTATGCACACTGGGTAGTTAGTCAACCCCCAGACACGTACTTGAAGCCATTAATGACAGAGTTGCTAA
Source organism: Chelonoidis abingdonii (assembly GCF_003597395.2). Lineage (NCBI taxonomy): Eukaryota > Metazoa > Chordata > Testudines > Testudinidae > Chelonoidis > Chelonoidis abingdonii. Next base: position 51,266,729 of record NC_133774.1, on the reverse strand, counting down.
AACGTATCCTTGATAGCAACAAGAGAGTACAAGAAGCTGCCTGCAGGTAAGTCAAGAAAGTTATTGTACTTGGTATGCGTAAAATAAGTACTTTAGTAACTTATTTAAAAAATAAATAAATAGGCATAAATTCTTTTTTTAATTTTTTTTTCTGTATAGTGAACTTTACTCCAAATGTGGTAGGGTTCATAAGTCCCTCTTGGTGATTTTAGTTCATTTTGAGATGTCCAGTTTGATCTCTAAATGTGCTGGTTACGGCACTAAAGAACTTTAGTACAATAAGGGACATTTTGTACTAAAGTTGATTTAGTACTTGATTTTCATTATTAAGTGGTAATTTTGATGTTGCCTTAAAAGGAAAGGCTAACTTTGTTACTGATTTGCATTCTTGTATGTGCAAGATCAGTGGCAATGAAAATGGAAGACAACTATTGCCACTGATCTTGCACATACAAGAATGCAAATCAGTAACAAAGAATTGTTACATAGAATTATGTAAATAGATTAGGTCTAATGCAGAATTTCTGAAATTGTGGGTCACAGTTCTTGCAGGGGTCATGAAAGGAGGTCTTGAGAGGCTGTGCAATAATATAACTTTATTTTTAAAAACTCAGCAAACTTAAAATTGCTCCTTAAAGTGGACAACTTCATGTAAGCTTTTGTACCCAGGAACACTACAGTTTCAGTGTAGGCTATTGCTGGATATGTTTGTGTGCAGCAGGCTGTGAGAGTCTCTGTTACTAAAACAGTATTAAACCTATAACCTTCCTGTGCTTGGATTTACTATTTTAATTGTATTTGTATTCCTCTGATACCTAAAGACCATAGCCAGGATCCAGAGCCCCATGGTTCTAGGTTTTCTACAAAATTGAATACACATCCTTGTGAAAAAGAGCTTACTCTTACAAAATAGAGAGATGTTAACAGACACAAAGTACTACAGCAAAATATTTACAAGTACAAAACTTGTTAAAATTTTTTTCCTTTTTATTTCCCGAAACCTATCCACCTTTTCAGCCAATCTGATCGGCTGCTTACGTAAAATCCTTTCTCCCTGCCCTCTTACAGGGATAACTTTCCATCCTTTATAGAATGACCCAGAACCTGCTGACATAAGAGTGTCTACTTCACAAGTTTTTAACCCACAAACACAGCGCAAGTAATCCAAACTGGCAATGGCAAACTGTACAGTTAGAGGTCCAGTAACTGTAATCACTGAGGACCATGGGCAGTGATAAAGGGGTAATTGGGAAGGTTGGATTATTTCATGAAATGGACAGTGGCGAGCTGTCATAGTGATGGCTTGCAAGAAAAAATGTAAAGCAGCATGGTTTTACATAGATTGAGCCAACACCCTGGGTTGTAATATATTCTGAAGTGATGGCTGCTAAAAGTATGAGGCTTTCAGAGTTGCTGCAGCATTTAGAAATCAAACATCCTTTGAAAAATAATCCTGAGAATGAGTTTGTGAAAAATTTGAAGCCTTGGGAAATCAACAAGGCTTGGTTATTCAAATTGATAGTGTCAATAGGAATGTCTTTCAGGCATCTTATTTGCTATCTTTACAAATAGCACAAAAGTATAGGATGCAGCATTGCAGAAAATGTTATTTCTTGTGCAGCAGACAGTATTTCAAGGCCTGAAGCAGCTACCATACTGAAAAGTTCCATTGTTATATAATACTGTCTATTTTCAGATCTGTGTAATTTCTTCATAACCCCAAACATAAAACTTGTCCCTTTGCCAGTAAGAAATTTCTTGGGTATTCCCAGCCCCAGGGACAGTTGTACCTGTACAGTTCTAACCTGCTTGCTTTTTAATGCCTTTTAGGAGGAATGCCTGTGGGTACCAAATAACATAATCACTGCCCACCTACGGTGTGCTATGGTTCCATTGTGATGCAGGAAGACAGCCGTTCTTTAGCTGAGAGTAGTAGTAGTAGAGGTGCTTGATCACTTTTTGTAAAGAGAGTAGCTTTTTAGCATCCAGGACAGACTGTAGCGCATTAATCTGTACTTTTTTGACCCAATCCAGGCCAATTAAATCTTTGCACTATCCAATCATGTGTTCTTTCTGCCATAAATGTGCCTGTGGAATGGCATACTCCATCTCTAGGACCATTTCTCTACATGTTTAGGGATTTGATTCCTATGGGGCCTACTTTCATATAGTGTGTGTCTATGTAAAACTGCTCTTTTTTCCCAAAACTGGGGGGGGGGGGGGGAAATCTGTTCCCTCTACTGGCTCATCATTTGACTTTTGCCACTTCTGCTCTCCACATCTGTGTTTTATATCCATTTTGTCTTAGATTGTGAGCTTCTGAGAGCAGGAACTGCCTCCTCATTAGGTTTAGACATTGTCAGGCAGAGTGGAGTTGGGGCCTCTAGGTGCTGCTATAGTACAAATAAATACCCTATTATATCTGAACTGATGAACAGCTATTGTTAGAGTTCCCGCTGCTTCAGTTAACCCACTGCAGCTATATTTATAATAGTACCTCTGGTTTTCCCCATTTGCGTGATAGGCTTTAAGAGAATGTGTCTGAAATTTATGTTCACCAGAAATGTTAAAATTGTGCCCCTTTAAACTTTTAGTTGAAAAGTTTGGTTGCCTGGATATCAGTGCCATTGTAGAAACACATTTCAGATTAATTTTAAAGGGGCAAACTGCTTAAGGATATTTCTTCACTTTGAGTGGGAGTAGCTCAAGGAGACCTATTCAATCTAGCTATCATTGAGCTAGTGTGCTAAAAAATAAAGTGTAGCAGGGCAGGGGCTAGTTGCACCAAGTGTGCGCTCATCACAGATGCTAGGTATGTGGGTTGGTTAGCCCTTCCAGATGCTTTCACTGCTGTGGCTACATTCTGTTTTTTGCACGCTAGCCCTCATTGAGCTAGCGGGAGTATATCTTGAGCTGGAAATACCATCCAAACCCTAAATGGAAATGTCACCTTCTTAATTATATTAATTTAACAATCTGACTTCTTGTTTTGCTCCCTAGTGCCTTTGCTACTCTAGAAGAGGAGGCTTGTACAGAGCTTGTTCCTTACCTTGCATATATACTTGACACTCTGGTCTTCGCATTTAGTAAATACCAGCATAAGAATCTTCTCATCCTTTATGATGCCATAGGAACTTTAGCAGATTCTGTAGGACATCATCTAAACAAACCAGTAAGTATTATTTGTATTCTGTATAAACCACTGTCATAGTGAAACAATAACATCATGAGTATCCTACTGCAGTACAGTGTGTAAGATTTTAAATGAAATCTTTATTAAAATCTATATAATGCAAAAAACCCTGACTTTCCTTTTATACTGCTGCAAGGATACACTTGGATTACTGAGTATACTAATATTTTCTGTTTTAAATATAGGGAGTCATATCTGTAGAATCTTTCAAAAAAAGAACACGTTTAATTGCAGTCAGTGTATAGGGTTAGTGAAATGTTAAGTTTGTGATATTGAATTTCTTAAAATCTAACTCCCATTGTACTACTTTTGACTAGGTGGGAACCTTAAAATATTAAACCACACTCAGCATTGTGCCTAGTCTGCATTTTTTTTTAAATGTCACTCAATACCATACTGAAACCTAAGGCTGCTTGACCTACACATGCTCATGTACTAAGGCTGTAGAACCCTGCTTAGCAAGTTCTGCTGTAGAATATTTTTCCTAAGCAATATTTTTTTAAAAAATGAGTGCTTAAGACAAGTCTCTCTCTCTCTCTCTCTCTCTCTCTCTCTCTCTCAACTCCTTTCAAAAATCATTAGCTATGTACAGGTTTTGAATGTAAATGCTTCAGAATGCAGGAGATTGTTAAACTTTCCATCACCAGTCAATTATCTGTTTAGTCATATTTTCTCTGGGGAAGAACTGGACCACTGAACATGGAGCTTTCTCGTTGTGTTTCCCTGTCGCTCCCTTCAAGGTTTGTAGTGTTTTCCACCTGTCTTCAGTGTCAAGGGTGTATAGACTCTTGCCCTACTGTGCACGTGAGTTCATGGAATCGTGTTGAACTATTCTCTCATTCCTTTTGGAGGGCCATTGCAGCAGACTGTAGTAAGATGAGGCCCTGAAACATTGCACTGCTAAGCAAAAGCTGGGCTGTGAGCCAGAGGCAGGACTTACTCACAGAAGTTGGCAAGAAAAGGGTTGTTAGAGGCTGGTGCATCCACAGAAAAGTGCTAATAAGAGGAACTTGTGGCAAGATGACATCAGGACGCTCCACAGACATAACCAGGAACAGGCATCTTAGACAGGGTCAAAATGACAGCGTGATGGATAGATTTGTCTGTTTGAAACAACATGATCAAAGGAGGAGACAGCACCTTAATGAGCCAGGGGGCTGTACTTCAGTATGTCACTAGGGATGAGTAATCTGTCCTGTAACTGTATAAAAGTAGGTCCTGGAGTCTGCATCTTTGTCCAGCCTAGGGGGCAGTGGAGTGTCCCACCACTGTTTGAGCTGCGTTCATTGCCAAAGGGCACATTTTCGTAGTATATACTGTAGAGTCGGTAGGGAACTATTACTGTGCTTCATTTCACAATAAACCTGGCTTGAGTTCCTTCATACCTTACTAGAGTCTGTGGTCTTTGGGGTTCTCTCGGGGTTTGCTGTGTCAGCTATCTGCGCAGGGCCAGGGCAGCACACAAAGGGAACACGCATGCAGCCGACTGTTATCATCGAACAAGAGCAGAGCACCACACCGGTAGCTACTGACAACACGGAATATTGCTGCAAATGTAGATGACATTTACACTGTGTCCTGGAGGATCTTACTTGGATTCCCAGTTACAGTAATTTCACCCCTTTGATAGACATTAGGTGGTTGAGACAGTTGCATTTTGGGAATCTGAAGGAATTGGGGAGGGATAGCTCAGTGGTGTGAGCATTGGCCTGCTAAACCCAGGGTTGTGAGTTCAATCCTTGAGGTGGCCATTTAGGGACAAAAATCTGTCTGGGGTTTCGTCCTGCTTTGAGCAGGAGGTTGGACTAGATGACCTCCTGAGGTCCCTTCCAACCCTGATGATGTACGACTCTGTGACTAAGGGATTGTGTTTTGATCCCTGTATTGATAGGCATAATGATTCTTGGCAGTAACATCACATTCCAGACATTAAGTAGCTTGTGTTTCAGTGGTCTCATTTGGGGGTCTTGTTTTAGGAATGTAAAGCATCAGTAGACAGCAGTTCTACTTGTTGCTTCATGTTGTTTGCTATATAATTGGTGTTCAGTAAGATAATTGCCATCTGTAACATTGGGACTAGAGGAAGACTAGCATTGTAGTTAATACACTGGACTGTGACTGAGACTTTGGGCAAGTCACTTCACTTCTAGATGCCTTTGTTTTGCCAGTAAAATGAAATTACCTTTTCTCCAGACGGGCACTTGGTTCAACACAAGACAAAAGGTAATTAAGGGGTAGTGATGTGTTCAGTTTCAGATGTAGGAGGTACACTACTTGAAAACTGGATTTGTGTGTACTTTCCTTGATTTTTTTTTTTTCTTTTTTTTTGTTTTTGTTTTGGGATGAGTTCGAAGAGTTGCTCTATATGGGTAACGGGATGAGATTTAGGTGTGCCATATTGGAGGCCTGAGTTCTGTTCCAAGTTCTGCCAGACATGATGCTCATGCAACATCTGTCTACCTATAAATGGGGGAATGAAACTTCCCTGTCTTAATAATCAAAGTCTCATGCCCTTGCCTTGTAAAGATTTTTGAAGTGCACAGCATTAACATCAGTCAGTGGGTAAGGTGAGATTGCAACTTGTGGTCTGCTGGCTCCAAACCCATGCATCTTACTCTACATCTAAGGGAGTCATGGTGTTCAGGAGCAGCACAGCAGGAGAAAAAGAAGAATCTGTTTTGCCTGTGTTCTGTCCGAACCTCTAGTTCTGTGTGCATTGAATGGATGCACTGCAGGAGAGTGAGCAGGGCCTGGAAGTATGCATGTGTTTGGAATTTTCTTAAAATTCAGTTACAAGTAATCCATGTGTGCAAATGGAATTTTTTGTTTCCCCCAGGGCTCATCATGAAACCTATGCAATGTTGTTGAATTAAGAAAACAATGCACCTTTTTGACCCAAGGGATATCCTGAAAGCAACTGAAAGCCGAAGGTTATAATGGAAAGTGTTAAAGGTTGCTACTTCTGTTCCTGTAGCTGTAGTATAGAGAAGATTAGGTGCTTCTGTTTTCACTTTCTCACATAACATGGATGTTCACTTGTCCTTGTATCTGACTAGCCCTCATCAAATTAATGATAAACTTGTGCACTGAACAGTAAGGGTTTATAGAAATGTCTGTTTAGTCCTGTTTTTGAATTCTACTATGGAACTCAATGGTATCTTTGTGGCAACATGTTCCACAGGTGATTTGTGCAGTGTGTGTGTCTCAGAGAGAGAGGGAATGACAGTAAAAATATTTTTACTACCTTTTCAGTTTCCTTGCCATTATGGGGATCTGCACCTTCTTTTGAGTCGTCTGATACTGGTTACTGTTAGCAACAGCATACTGGAGTGGATGGAACCCTTAGAGGCTTCGGCTCATGATGAACACTGCCTACACTGCTCCCCTTGCTATGTTGTAGACCGTGTCTAGTTCTTTCCCCTTGATCCCATCACTTGTCTGTCCCATTTTATAGGACAAGACTGTTCTAATCCCAGTACGCTCTGGATATCGGTACAGCTAATCTTGTAGCTCCCCATTCTTTAAGCAACTATGAGCACTTCAAAATATTCAGTCTCTCAGTATTCCAGTTGAGACTTCTTTGCCTCTCAGTCTTACAACAATATAGTCACATGTCCATCTCAAAATTTCCTGCAGCTTGCTGTTGGTCCACAGTATGCTGTGGCCCTTTAGTGCAGTGCCAGCTCTGAAAGTTTCTGTCTGGCTCCAGAAACTTAATTCTTTCTTACAGTATCTTCTTCGACTGAGCTGTATTATCAATCAGCAAAAGCAAATTCATTCCAACTCAGTGAATGATTTATCTGGGAGACTGCCTTGATGGTAGTCTCCCATTTTCTGTGAGAGAGAGCGCCATTGATCTAGCAAGGTATCAAAGCGGATCCCAAGAGCCAGATGTTCTCCAGCTTCTTCATCTTCTTGTTAGAATACTTAAGTTAGGACCTGTGGGATGACTGAAAATGGGGGGGAAAGCAAAGACGAAGGAATGCTGATGCTACCTAGTATCTCCCAACTGTCTTCAGATATTGTAGAAATGCTAATTCACAGTGCCATCAACCAGGCTCTTCATTCCTCTGCTTCACCTTCCAGACCTTTGTCTCAGGTGGAAGTAATCATACTGTTCCAGATGCTCTATCTTATATTCTGATTTGTGAGAAGTGGCTCTTGAAACAGCTGGACTGACTTTCACAGTGATGGATGCTGGTGAGGTGAAGAGAGCTGTTTGCCATCTGGGTGGTTTACTTCATCTTTGATCACTGTTTGGGCTGGTGGTTGGCCAATGAATGCTTTTTCTCAGATCTTCGAGTTTCTTAAACCGGTGTTAGGTAAGGGTGTCTGAACCTGCTGAGAAGATAGGTTTCAGCAGTGGGAGCTGTTAGGATAGGGGTAGTAAATAGGTGGACTGTGGGCTAAATCTGGACTGTCAGGTGCTTTTGAATGGATCCTGACATCTTTTTATCGTTGTTGTTTTGTTGTTTTCTTTGGAGTCTAGACCTTAACCAAGAAATTTAGACCTAGACAAAAATAATTGACTACACCTGTATTAGGAAATACCTCTTGCCTCTTAGTGTCCACACTGTCAGGGCAGTAGAACAGAATTCAGTTAAACTTAAATATGCTGTCCTTGGAAACTAAATGCAAAGCTTAATAGGCTGTCCACTTCCCCTCTCAAGTCCCTAGTATCTGCATCCTTAGGACTATTTTATTGCCAGTCATTTCTGTTGACTGTTATCTCTCTGCTGAGAGTGGTTGAGCCAATGGCCCTCTCTTGTTGCTTCCCCTTATCTTTCCCCATGTTGTCTCCTGGTTCCCAGCATCGTCTCCGAAATTAGTGTCCTGATTTCCTGTGGAGCTAAGGATTAATTTTCCTTCCTATTGTCCTCCCCCAGCCTTATTTAAGGGATATGGCTTGGCATTCCTTAGATGGAGTCCTGAACTTTTACTTATGTAGTAGAGTGTAGGATCTGACACCGTGTTTGTCCTATAATATGGACCCAAGAAAGAATGGAAAATGGACAGCTGTGTCATTAATAGGAGAATTCAGAGACAATATGCCTCAGAGAAGAACTGTCAAGCAGCCTCTTGGTATATCTTGGCACAGCTGAGCTTCCCTCAGGGCACCTTTTTAGGCATAGGTTCCTGAGTGTTGTAGTCCAAGGATACTCCACTAGTTACCATGACATCATCGATTGATACTGTTATTGCTGGGCAATGCATTTTTAGAGTATATGAGTGAAATTCTGGCCACACTGAAGTCCACGGTAAAACTGTTGATTTCAGTAGGGTCAGGATTTCACTCTATATTTTTTCAAGTCCAGAAAGTCAGATTAAGTAAACTTTTTATATTGGGTGCATTGTAACTTTACAATAGAAAAATATTTCCTGTGTGTAAAGAGGGCATTTTTAATTATGATCACTTAGCTGGTTTTGGTACACACTTAGTGGTGTGTGTATGTGGCGTGGAAATAACCTTTGTGGAAATCTCTGTATGGATTAAACTATAACATGGGAAAACTGAATCTCAAAGAATAAATGCAAAAAACGAGGAGTACTTGTGGCACCTTAGAGATTAACAAACGTATTTGAGCATAAGCTTTTGTGAGCTAAAACCCACTTTATTGGATGCATGCAGTGGAAAATACAGTAGGAAAATATATATACACAGAACATGAAAAAAGGGTGTTGCCATACCAGCCGTAACGAGGGTAATTAATTAAGGTGAGCTATTAGCAGCAGAAGAAAAAATTTTGTAGTGATAATCAGGATCCTACAAAATTATCACTACTTATTGATTATCATTACAAAAGTTTTTTTCTTATGCTGATAATAGCACACCTTAATTACCCTCGTTATGGTTGGTATGGCAACACACATTTTTTCATGTTCTGTGTATATATATTTTCCTACTGTATTTTCCACTGCATGCATCCAATAAAGTGGGTTTTAGCTCACAGAAGCTTATGCTCAAATACGTTTGTTAATCTCTAAGGTGCCACAAGTACTTCCTCGTTCTTTTTGCTGATACAAACTAACATGGCTACCACTCTGAAACAGAATAAATGGATGTTACTGAAACTGCCTCTTGTGAGCAAAGTTGTCAGTGATGGTGTATCTATTGGCACCTAATATATAGTGGTAAAAAGGTAAGCTTTGTTAATACATTGATGTTTCCTAAAATCTAATCCGAGAAATATCAAACTGTGAACTCATTATGAAACTTCATAAATAGTCATGCAGGGGAGACAGTTGTTTACCATTATCAGAGTTGAAACAATTGTAGTAATTTCACCATTGATATGTCGTAAGGACCTTTTTTGTAAAAGAGAAAATGTGAGGTAAAATGAGAAGAGATCATGTGTTCCATCCAGACTTCTGAGGTAGACAACTTGGGTATTTTGGAATTCAGTATTCCATCAGTTAATCAACAATGTTTTTCCTCACTACAAATAGGAATATATTCAGATGCTAATGCCTCCACTAATCCAGAAATGGAACATGTTGAAGGATGAGGATAAAGATCTCTTCCCTTTGTTAGAGGTAAATGTTACAAAGTATTTTGGTGTGAAATTGTATAGGTTATCCAATCTCTTTTCTTCTAAGTTGATTTCATGTTATAAATATGTTTAATATAAAGCAGTCTGGATTTTGTTGTGGGGAATCTTTTAATGATCTGAATTATAATAGTTCATAAATTAGGGTAGCTCTTACAAGAATTATCCTTTCTTCTGAAAAGACTTCAGGTTGAGTGTGTGACTGTAGAGATTAGGCATAGTGGTAAAAAGGTTAATTATGGAAAAAGCGAGTTCTGCATAACTCATTCATTTTGATTTGGAAAGAGAGAAACTTCCCTTTTCTGTGATTTAAAGATATAGCCATTTGAGGAATATCTCCTCCCAGAGCAAAGATTTTAGGTTAGTTTCGCTGGAGTCCTTGTGTTCTTCTACAGCATTTTTTACTGCCTATCTTTTATTCCCACAACTTTGCTTCCATAGAACAACTGGGAGGCGCTCCCAGTTGGACACTGTCAGCCATCTCCTGTAAACTGAACATTCTCCTTCAAAATCTGTGGCATGAAAATTATTAGCCCAGTCCTAAACCAGGTTTTCCATAACGGTAGAATGTTATACTATTGTCTGAAATAGTGGCTGCCCAAAATGGTTAGATTTTTCTCTTCTCTATATTTAAGTAGGGCCTAGAGAAAGAAAAAGTATACATTTTCATTATCACGTGTACATTGCTTTTGTATTCCAGTGCCTGTCTTCGGTTGCCACTGCCTTGCAATCTGGCTTCCTTCCATACTGTGAACCCGTGTATCAGCGTTGTGTAAACCTGGTACAGAAGACTCTTGCACAAGCCATGGTATTTTTCTATTATTTCCAGGATTTGTAGATGCAATGGGTATGCAACTGCTTGTGTATTACGCTGGGATTTATAACATGTTCATCAAACAACATCTGACTGAAGTTATAAAACATAAACTAATTCCTGATTTGCATGCATAGCATAGAGAGAACTCAATCTGTTTATATTGAAGGTGCGTGTTTTTAACCAGTGTTTTATTACAGTTGCACAATGCTCAGCCAGACCAATACGAGGCACCAGATAAAGACTTCATGATTGTGGCTCTTGATTTACTTAGTGGCTTAGCTGAAGGACTTGGAGGCAACATTGAACAGCTAGTGGCTCGCAGTAATATCTTGACACTAATGTACCAATGCATGCAGGTGAGAAGAAATTTTTTTGTAAATCCTGGGATTTAATTTTTTTAAATAAGCCTAGTGCTAATCAACTTCTTTCTTCTCCCTTTGTGGGATTTTTTTGGTTTGTAGGATAAAATGCCTGAGGTACGACAGAGTTCTTTTGCCTTGTTAGGTGACCTGACAAAGGCATGCTTTCAGCATGTTAAGCCTTGCATAGGTATGTTCCTTTTTTTAATATATATATATATATATATAGATTATGTCGTTAGCTTATTTCTAGGGCTGTCAAGCGATTAAACAACAATAGAATACCATTTATTTCAATATTTTTGGGTGTCTTCTACATTTTCAAATATATTGATTTCAGTTACAACTTCGGATACAAAGTGTGCAGTTCTCACTTTATATTGATTACAAATAATTGCACTGTAAAAAACCAAATAGTATTTTTTTCAGTTCACCTAATGCAAATGCTGTCGTGCAATCTCATTATCATGAAAGTTAAACTTACAAGTGTAGAATTATGTACCTAAAAAGCATTTTAAAAAAAATTGTAAAACTTTAGATCCTACAAGTCCACTCAGTCATACTTCAGACAGTTACTTCAACAAAAAAGTTTTACCTTTGCAGGTGATAATGCTGCCCGCTTCTCATTTACAATGTCACCTGAAAGTGAGAACAGGTGTTCTCATGGCACTGTTGTAGCTGGTGTTGCAAGATGTTTACATGGCAGATGCGCTAAAGATTTATATGTTCCTTTATGCGTCAACCCCCATTGCAGAGGACATCTGTCTATGCTTATGATGGGTTCTGCTCAATAACAGTCCAAAGCAGAGTGGACCAACGCATGTACATTTTCATCATCTGAGTCAGATGCCACCAGCAGAAGGTTGATTTTCTTTTGTGATGGTTTGAGTTCTGTAGTTTCTGCGCTGGAGTGTTGCTCTTTTAAGACTTATGAAAGCATGCTCCCTTCCTCGTCCCTCTCGGATTTTGGAAGGCACTTCAGAGCTTCAGATTCTTAAAGCATCTGGGTCGAGTGCTGTAGCTATTTTTTAGAAAAATCTCACATTGGTACCTTCTTTGTGTTTTGTCAAATCTGCAGTGAAAGTGTTCTTAAAACGAACATGTGCTGGTCATCATCCAACATCTGCTATAACATGAAAGCTATATGGCAGAATGCGGGTAAAACAGAGCAAGGAGACAACAATTCAGGAGAACCTCCCCCAAGGAGTTCATTCAGTCACAAATTTAATTAATGCATTATTTTTTTTTAACAAGCATCAACATGGAAGCACATCCTCGGGAATAATGGGCAAAGCATGAAGGGGCATGTGAATGTTTAGCGTATTTGGCACGTAAATACCTTGCAACACCAGCTACAAAAGTGCCATGCGAATGCCTGTTCTCACTTTCAGGTGACATTGTAAATAAGAAGCAGGCAATGTAAATGTAAACAAACTTGTTTGTCATAGCGATTGACTGAACAAGAAATAGGACTGAGTGGACTTGTAAGCTCTCAAGTTTTACACTACAAGTTACACTCATAAATTGACAAATACTATCTCATTTTTACAGTCTAAGTATTTGTAATAAAAATAGAAAGTGAGCACTGCACACTTCGTATTCTGTGGTAATATAAATCAATATTTGAAAATGTAGAAAAATATCCAAAAAATTAATAAATTTAAATTGGCATTCTACTTTTTAACAGAGCGATTAATCGACAGCGCTACTTATTTCACATGTTGATAGCTGAAGAAAAAGATGGTGGTATCTTCATCATGGACTAGATTGATTCTCTTGGTGGTGGAAGGTCTTCCTGTTCTGGGGAAATGGGCAGTATCAGTTACCAGACAGCTAACTCGTTAGTCAGTTCCTCTCACTAGGGGGTGGGTGCTGTTAAGGGTAGGAGTAGATATCCTAGTTCAAAGTATCACATAGGACCGGTAGTAGTCGCTTCCAAGGCTCCTATGGAGGCCTGATAGCAGACTTGAAAGCTGCCATCCCACAGCAGAAACCTTGATGGGGAAGAGAGGTGGCAGTACCAACCATCCTCTGAGTCGGGGTAGTCAGTAGGCAGACTGCCAGACACTTTTGAACATACCCCAAAATCTTTATTTTTATTTATACATAAATTTATTTTACTTATCATTTTTTATTTTCTTCTTCTCTGGAGTCTGGACTTTGACTATACTTTGACCAGAAATTTGGACCTTAACAAAAAATAGACTATCCCTGCTTCTGAGTGAATTAAGCACACTGGGCCAGACTGGTGCAAAGTTCAGTTCTTCTTCGAGTGCTTGCTCATATCCATTCCAAGTAGGTGTGCGCGCGCCGCGTGCACGTTCGTTGGAAGAATTTTCCCCTAGCAACACCCAGCAGGTCAGCTGGCGCCCCCTGGCATGGCACCACTACAGCACCGAATATATACCCCTGCCGACCCGTCCGCTCCTCAGTTCCTTCTTACTGCCCGAGTCGGTCGTTGGAACAGTGGAGTGCAGCTTAGGTGATCTCCACTTCCCTAGCTCTTCACCTGTTCTTCTATGTCTTGTATTTATAGTTCTAGTTAGAGTTATAGTTGTTATTAAATAGTGATAGTTGTTAGTATAGTTAGTTAGAGGGCTGGGGTTTACCCCTCCTCACCCCTCCCAGGGCCCGGGCTCATGCCTAGCTCACCCGGTTTCAAACAGTGCTTGGCCTGTCGCTGGCCGATGCCTACGGGAGGCCCTCATGATCGCTGCCTGAAGTGCCTGGGGGAATCCCACCTAACGGACAAGTGTTGTATCTGTAAGTCCTTCAAACCGCGGACTAAAAAGGAGCGGGACTCTCGCTTGAAGCAGTTCCTGATGGAGGCGGCCCTCACTCCTCCAGCTCCGGCACCGAGTGCCGCGCAGTCCGCACCGGGGAGAAGTGCTTCATCGGCACTGGAGACCGTCAGCACCATCGGAACACCCCGGCACCAGCCATCTCCGGCACCGAAGCAGGCCCAGCACCGCTCCCTCTCCCCGAGGGCCAAAAAGCCTAAGACTCCTGCGGCTCCAACCTTGGCACAGCAGTCCGAGCATGCCAAACCGAGCCGTCTGGCACCAACAACTGCCGCAGCACCGGTAGTCTCTGCACCGTCGATTCCAGCCAGACAAGAGCTGTCGAGTCCGGTGCGTGACAGCTCCCCGGCACCCGCCTCTGTTGAGCTCGTCGTTCCCACCACGCTGGAGACCTTCACAACGGCGAGGGAACTGATTGCTCTGACGGAGCCCACCCTGCCTCAACCCCCGGCACCGCCGGTGCGGGTCCTCCCATCAGCGGGAAAGCCTGCCATGGTCAGACCATCATCTATCGAGGCAGCAGGCAGACACCGCTCGCGATCGAGATCCTGACACTGCTCCTGCTCTTATCGCTGGTCAAGATCCAGGCGCCGCTCGCAATCCCAGTACCGATCCCCCTCTCGGCACCGGTCGTACTCGCGGCACCGGTCCAGATCGCGTTCTCCGGACCGGTATTCAGCACGACGATCTAGCTCCCGGCACCGTTCCCGGCGGAGTCGATCACACCACCGCTCCTTTCGGTCCCGGTCGACCTCCCAGCACTGCGCTGGTCACAGGTCCCGGTACACGTCTCGGCACCGGTATGTTTCCTGGTACCGCTCCCCGGCGGGGCATGACATCCGGTACCCATCTCACGGACTATCTGCTCCGCCCTGGCCATCGAGACACCCATCTGGTTCTTCACGAGCAGATAGTGCTCTCTATGGAGATGTGAACCCCCGGGCCCGCGCCATCCCGGAGCCCCAAGGCTTGGAGCAAGCACCACAGTGGTCCTTCTGGACGCCTTGGGCGTACCACCGAGCCCAGGGCGATCCCACAGTGACATCGCGGTCCGCCGCATCGGTCTGTCGCGCACCAGAGGCCACTGTTAGTTGTCGTCCTCCGGCTGATATGGACGCTTCAGCCGCGACACAGGACCTTCAGGCCGCCGCAGAAACAGACCCTCCTCTGGACCAGGACTCACAACTCGAACCGCTGGTCCCGGGTCTCTCGTCGTCCTCCTCACTGGATGAGGCAGTAGCGGGTACATCAACCTCAGGCCCGCCCCGCACTGACCTACGAGCCCACCAGGACCTTCTCCGCCGTGTTGCATTGAGCATCAACCTCCCAGGTGGAGGAAGTCCCGGAGGTGGAGGACCGGTCGTGGACATACTCTCTTCGGATGCCCCGACTCGTGTAGCCCTGCCATTTATCCGCTCCATCCAGGCTAAAGCGGACTCGATCTGGCAATCCCCGGCGTCTATCCCTCCTACGGCCAGAGGCGTGGAGAGGAAATATATGGTACCATCTAAAGGGTACGAATATCTTTATACCCATCCTCCTCCATGCTCTCTGGTCGTCCAGTCTGTGAACGAGAGGGAGCGCCATGGCCAGCAAGCCCCCGCCCCAAAATCGCGGGAGGCTAAACGCATGGACCTACTTGGACGCAAAGTATACTCGCAGGGGGCCTACAGTTGCGTGTAGCTAACCAGCAGCCCTTCTCAGTAGGTACAATTTTAACACCTGGCAGTCCATGGACAAGTTCACCGAGCTGGTCCCCTGGACTCCCGTCCAGAGTTCCAGAGCCTCCTCGAGGAAGGGAAGAAGATATCCCGGACTTCCCTGCAGGCCTCTCTCGACGCTGCGGATTCGGCGGCCAGGACCGTGGCGTCGGGAGTTGCAATGCGGAGAATTTCATGGTTGCAGGTTTCCGGCCTACCCCCTGAACTGCAACACACAATTCAGGACCTTCCATTTGAAGGCCAGGGCCTTTTCTCGGAGAAAACGGACCCTAGCTCCAGAGCCTCAAGGACAACCGTGTCATAATGCGTTCCCTGGGGATGCATACTCCGCAGACCCAACGCAGGTCCTTCAGAGCCCAACCTCAACGTCCCTACCCCCCACCACGGCCTCGACAGGACTTTACTAGAAGGCGTGGTCGTGTGAACCGCAGACGACAGTCCGGTTCTCAGGGGGGCCAGAATAATGGTTCCGCCAAGCCACCGTCGGGACCAAAGCAAAACTTTTGAAGGTGCGACCGAGAGCAGAGCACCAGTCCTTTCCCGGAATCCTATCCAGTTCTCCAACCGTCTCTCCTCCTTCCTCCCGGCGTGGACCCGACTAACCTCAGATCGTTGGGTCCTACGTACGGTGGAGTTTGGTTACCATCTGCAGTTTATTTCGTGCCCCCCCCACCCTCCCCCGTCCCTCTTCAGGGACCCCTCTCACGAGCATCTCCTCTGGCAGGAGATCCGTACGCTTCTCGAAATCGGAGCCATAGAGGAGGTACCACAGGAGTTCAGGGGCAGGGGGTTTTATTCCCGTTACTTCTTAATCCCCAAGTCGAAAGGAGGTCTTCGACCCATCCTAGACCTCCGCAGGCTCAACGTCTTCTTAAAGAAGTTGAAGTTCCGGATGGTTCCTTGGGACTATTATCCCATCCCTGGATCCGGGGGACTGGTTCGCTGCTCTCGACATGAAGGACGCGTACTTTCATATCTCTATTTACCCCCCACACAGACGGTACCTACGTTTTATGGTGCGAAATCGTCACTTCCAATTCACGGTCCTTCCTTTCGGCCTTTCCACTGCCCCACGTGTCTTCACAAAGTGCATGGCAGTGGTGGGCCGCCTTCCTCCGTCGTCGGCGCATATGTGTCTTCCCTTACCTAGACGACTGGCTTATTCGCGGGACCTCCGAGACCCAGGTCGCCGCTCACGTAGCCGTCATCATGGAACTCTTTCGAGCGTTTGGGCCTGATGGTCAATATGGGCAAATCCACCCTCGTGCCCACTCAAAGAATAGAATTCATCGGAGCTGTCCTGGACTCCCACGCTCGCAGCGGCCTACCTCCCGCTGAGCCGGTTTTCAGGCAATAGTCACCGCCATAGAGAGCCTGCAGGCCTTCCCGACGACCTCAGCCCGGGCCTGCCTCAGCCTCCTCGGGCCATATGGCTGCCTGTACTTTCGTCACCAAGCACGCCAAACTCCGCCTTCGCCCCTTCAAATCTGGCTGGCCTCCGTTTACCGCCCGCACAGGGACACCATAGACGTCGTCGTCACGGTTCCTCAGAGCGTCTTACGCTCCCTCCGTTGGTGGCAAAACCCTTCCCTGGTGTGTGCAGGCATGCCGTTCCACCCCAGACAACCGTCTACGTCCCTAACGACGGAGCGTCATCTCTGGGCTGGGGGGCTCACATGGCGGGTCGGCGCACGCAAGGCCTCTGGTCCGCCCAGGAGTTGTCATTACACATAAACATCCGGGAGCTACGGGCAGTCCGCCTCGCCTGTCAGATCTTTCTTCACCACCTGCAGGGCTATTGTGTTCTAGTGCTCACGGACAAGACCACCGCGGTGCACTACATAAACAGGCAGGGAGGAACCCGCTCTCTCCCCCTTTGTCAGGAGGCGATCCGACTGTGGGAATTCTGTATAGCCTACTCTATAGACCTGGTGGCATCCTTCCTCCCAGGGGTCCAGAACACCTTAGCAGACCACCTCAGCAGGTCATTTCTCGCCCACGAGTGGTCACTCCGACCGGACATAGCTCATTCTCTCTTCCAGAAGTGGGGCTTTCTCCACATAGACCTCTTCGCCTCCCGCAGCAACCGGAAGTATCACAGGTTCTGCTCATTTCAGGGTCTCGCCCCGGGCTCGATATCGGACGCCTTTCTCATGTCTTGGTCGACCCACCTGCTGTACGCCTTCCCACCCTTTCCGTTGGTGCACAAGGTCCTTGTAAAGCTTCGCAGGGACAGGGCTCGAGTGATTCTCATCGCCCCAGCGTGGCCTCGCCAGCATTGGTACACCACGCTGCTGGACCACTCGATAGCCAGCCTGGTTCCTCTGCCTCTCCATCAGGATCTAATAACCCAGGACCACGGCAGTCTTTTCCATCCCGACTTGCAATCCCTCCACCTCACGGCGTGGCTCCTACGTGGTTGAGTCACTCAGACCTACACTGCTCCACCCCAGTGCAATGAGTACTCCTGGGCAGCGGAAAACCCTCCACTAGAGCTACGTACTTGTCCAAGTGGAAGCGGTTCTCTTGCTGGTGTCAAGCGCAGCAGGCGGCACCTGGGCAGGTTCCTATTCCCATAATATTGGAATACCTCTGGCATCTCAAGCAACAAGGTCTCACGCACTCATCTTTGCAGGTACACCTAGCCGCCATCTCAACCTTTCATCCTGGAGAAGGAGCTTACTCCATTTTCTCCCACCCTATGATCTCGAGGTTCCTCAAAGGGCTGGAACGTCTTTTTCCGCAGGTGTGACGCTCCGCCCCTTCCTGGGACCTCAGTTTGGTTCTGTCAAGACTTATGGCCCCTCCGTTCGAACCCCTGGCAACCTGCTCTCTCCTGTATTTATTGTGGAAGGCGGCGTTCCTTGTAGCCATTACATCGGCTAGGAGAGTTTCGGAGGTTTGCGCTCTCATGGTGGACCCGCCTTCCACGATATTCCACAAGGACAAGGTGCAGTTGCGCCCACATCCGATGTTCCTTCCCAAGGTGGTTTCATCCTTTCACCGCAACCAGGACATATTCCTCCCGGTCTTCTTTCCCAAACCGCATACATCACGTAGAGAGCAGCAGTTGCACTCGCTGGACGTCCGTAGGGTGCTCGCATTCTACATTGACTGCACCAGATCTTTCCGTAAGACCCTCCAGCTCTTTGTTGCCGTGGCAGACAGGATGAAAGGTCAACCTGTCTCTTCCCAGAGAATTTCTTCCTGGGTCACGGCATGCATTCGGGCTTGCTGTGATCTAGCTCACACCTCTCCAGGCCGTGTTACTGCACATTCCACCAGGGCTCAGGCCTCGTCGACTGCATTTTTAGCTTGAGTGCCTATCCAGGAGATATGCCAAGCAGCTACGTGGTCTTCAGTACACACGTTTACTTCCCATTACGCCTTGGTACAGCAATCCAGAGACGATGCAGCCCTTGGCTTGGCAGTCTTGCATTCCGCAGTGTCCAACTCAGACCCCACCGCCTAGATAAGGCTTGGGATTCACCTATTTGGAATGGATATGAGCAAGCACTCAAAGAAGAAAAGACGGTTACTCACCTTTGTAACTGTTGTTCTTCGAGATGTGTTGCTCATATCCATTCCACACCTGCCCTCCTTCCCCACTGTCGGAGTAGCCGGCAAGAAGGAACTGGAGAGCGGACGGGTCGGCAGGGGTATGTATTCGGTGCCGTAGCGGCGCCACGCCAGGGGGCGCCAGCTGACCGCCGGGTGTTGCTAGGGGAAAATTCTTCCGATGAACATGCACGTGGCGCGCGCACACCTACTTGGAATGGATATGAGCAACACATCTCGAAGAACAACAGTTACAAAGGTGAGTAACCGTCTTTTTTCATTACCCTGAACCAGCAACCATGTGTGAACATAAGTCTATTTAGATCACACTTTATAAAGGCACATTGCATTTTGCTTTTTTCTTAAATTAAATTTAAACTGTTCAAGAGTGTTTTTCTCCAGACTGATTTTATACCATGGTCAGCTTTGATCTGGCATATTCAAACTGCTTTGCAACTAATGTAGCTACTTTCTGTTGAAAATGAAAAAGCTGATAAAATGTTATCCCTGATTTACAACCTATACTGCTTGTTTTAGAAGTGTATATTGTTTCTTTTGCAAACATCTTCATATAATAATTGAAAATGTGCAAAGCTTATCCAAGAGCTTATTTTCTTTATTTCAGCAGAAGGGTTATAGTGTCCATTGTAGGTTTTTATAGACTTGCTGATTCCTTTGGCAGAGATGTATGCCAGAGAGGCCTGTAACTTTCCTCCAAACAATTACTGGACAGACTTGGAGATTCTAAAATTTGAATTAATTCTTGTCAGATGTTTTATCAATTCAATGACGTGTGCCTTCATGACACACTTATTTGAGGAATTAGTTGCAAAATTGTTGCTCCTAACTCTTGTCTGTTTTACATGAGACATTCCATGTATTTACATATTTTTAGGTTATGAAAAATTGTTTACTGAGAGCTTCTAGTAGTGGGGAAACAACAACTTTACTGCAGACAGTCAGTTTAAAAATATTGTTCTTTCTAGCTGATTTCATGCCGATTTTGGGAACCAACCTGAATCCTGAGTTCATTTCTGTGTGCAACAACGCTACATGGGCAATTGGCGAAATCTCCATTCAAATGGGTAAGAATTGATTAATTTTTTTGCATTTTTTCTTTGAGAATGCATGTTTACAGTGTAAAATGTTTAAAGGTTTCTTTTTTGTTAAGTGGCAAATGAAAATTTTGTTTGGTTTGTTCTAAAATATATACACATGGATCTATTTTGATCATTTTAATAGTCATTTTCTTTTGAATTTTTGTTTTTGGCTATTTTAGGTATAGAGATGCAGCCTTATATTCCTATGGTGTTGCACCAGCTTGTAGAAATCATTAACAGACCCAACACACCAAAGACGTTGTTAGAGAACACAGGTACCCTATAATAGAAATGTTTGTGGTGAAAGGAATTATGTAGTTGTCTCTCAGAGATCAAAAATCATGTACAGCCTTTAAAAACTGCTTAGGGAAACCATACCAGAACTGATGCTTTTACAGCGTTTGTAAGCAAAAACAGCTCTGTTTTGCAGAAGTTTTTACAAGTCTCAGTGCTGCAGTGAGCCAACTGTCATATATTTAAGTTCTTATGGTTGTTGCTTTTTTAAACCCTTTTTATAAAATCAATAGCTTTGTTAGACCTGAAAGAATTGGAGGTTTTCCTTTACACTAGTTTAGATGCATATCGTGTAGATTCATGCATGTGTGTGTCTAACTTTGAAAAGTTTGAAAACATAATTGGCATATGTAAAAATAGCAGAGGAAAATGAAGATTTGGAATTAACAAAAACAAAAAAAAAATCCAACAGGTGCGCCACATATTAGAGAGAAATCAGTGTAGTAATTGCACTAAAAAAAATCTTGGTCTACAGTGGTAACGGTACTACAGTCAAATTAAAGTGTAAAAATTAAGTGTGTAATGTAGTTTGTAGTGCCTAACTTTTTATTAAAAATTATGAAAACTACTCCAGTGATAGCATGCATGTTTTATATTCTGGCCAATGACAGTGGCCTTCATATTGGGAGCTGCTAGCAAGTGTCTTATTAAACATGCACTCCTGAGGCTTGTTTCTTTTGCATTTTTAGAGAGAATGTTCTGGTATAAAGAGCACCTTCCATACTCTAGAAGAGCTAAATTAATTGTGATTTACTGAGTTTCATTTTAGTATATCAACTTTTTTTCTTGGCATTTTGTTAGTAATTGAGTGTCCTCTCAAATTTTTTGCAGTTACTCATTATTTTCCTTTTGGTGAGGAAGCCATAGTTCTTTGAGTAGTGTCCCTCTATTAATTCCACTTCTGGTGTGCGTGTGCACCACATACCTTTGATCCGAGATTTTCACTAGCAGTGTCTGTTTGGTCTACATATATGCTGCTGATAATCTCGTGCCCAGTACCGAGGCTACATCAAGTTGTGCAGGAGAACTGCCTTCAGTTTCTTAACCACCTTGGCCTGAGATGGAGATTATTGTGTCTGCATTTTGTGTGCCTCGGCTGCTTGCTGAGTTTTTTGTATTTAGTTTATTTAGCTTAGTTTGTTAGTAGTAGTAATAGTTAGTTAATTCCTGGTTATTGAAAGATTGTTTTATTTCCTCTGAGGAAATTCTCTCTGTGAAGGATGTGCCTGTTCACAGGTGTTTAAGCGCTGCCTCATGTGGAGAGGTTATTCCAGACAGCGATGGAAAGTCTAACTGCATTCACTGCCTGGGAGAGAGTTGCATCCCACAGAAGTGACTCCTGTTTAGCCATAGGACAACTGGGAAATCAAGTTGTGACTGTTAATGATGGAATGTTCCCTTCACCTGGGTACGGAACCAGGTCAGGAGATCTCCTTTGTACATTAGTCCCTGGAGTCTCTAGCAGTCCTTTGGCCTCAGCGCAATACTCTTACGAAGGGGAAAGCCTTGAAGATCTTCTCTAAAGATCCTGAGAAGAGGCGCTCTAATTCCCCTCCTAAGGTACCCATCTTGGAAAGTGCTCACTCTCTGACCAGATCAGCAGCTGTGCTTGGTGCTGTAGTGGCAAAAGGCTCTTCTGGTACCAGCAAGGTGGGAAAATCCTGCAGCTCTAAGAGTAAACATGGCTCTGAGAAGGAGCTAGTATTATCTAGTGGAGATGGTCAGAGCAAACACACAGGAGATCAGTATTATTGGACTTAACACCTCTCCCAGTACCCTTATCGAGCTCTGTGGTACCATTTAAGACTAAACCTCCATTTACATCAGTGCTACCTGTTAAGCGCTCAAAACCATTGGTACCTTCTTGTAGGGGCAGGCGTACTGGTCTGTCGGTACTACAGCTAAATACTGGAAGACTTTAGGAAGCTGAAGGGCTTATTGGTGACTGCTTGAACCAGTATGTCTGTTGGTGACAGGTACTGAGCATCTTTCTACTGAAAACCTCTGTCCCCAAACCTTTATACATTCCACAGTACTGTCACCTCTCTTCAGTCAGAGCTCTCCCATTAGAGGATGATATGGAGATCTCCTTTCTGTATCATTAATCTTTGTTCAGCGTACTCCTATGTACGAATATACAAAAGCCCCTTTCTTAAAGAGACAGGGAAGATGTCTGGGAACCTCCTCATTCCTGGTGGGAACAACTCTGGATGCAACCCCCACCCCCTATGGGCCTCAATGGCCATATTGGGGTCCCTGGGCATTTTATCGCTGGCATGCCTCCAAACCCCCTCTCCTCTTCCTCTCTTGATGATAGGGAGACTCAAACGTCTACTCCCCAACAATACGAGGAAATGTTCGAGGACTGAGAGAAGGGCGGATAAAGAAGCTATCTCCCAGGCTGCCATCTCATCATCTTCATAGGCTGAGGTGGTAACGCCCCCTCCTCTGTCTATTGTCAGTAAATTTTTTTTTTTTTTTTTTTTTTTTGCAGTTTCAAGACCTCATTAAATGGGTGGCAGACTCCTTACAGATACCTTTTGAGGAAATCAAAGAATCCCAGCATAAGCTGTTGGATAGTCTTCACTCTGAGACATCAGCCAGGGTTGCCCTTCATAACAATGTGGCTCTGGGACCTGAAAATATCATTTGCAAACCTTTACTACAGTAACACCCACGTGTAAGAGAGACAATTTAAAAAGTATTGTTTTTCTCACCAAGGACTCTGAGTGACTAGTTTCTTATCCTCCAGCCAGCTCTCTGATGGTTGAAACGGTGATCACACTGGGCAGACACTGGTATTAATCCACCCCATATGACAGAGCAAAAGGACCTGGACCTTCTGGGAAGAAAATCTTACCCATTGGCAACTCTACAGTTCTGCACTGCGAAATATCAGGTATTGATGGCCAAGAGCAACTTTACAAATTATGCAGAATTTAGCTCCTTTATTCCACACCTTCCTTCGGACTAAAGAGAACAATTTCAGCCTACCATTGCTAAAGAATAATTACTGGCCATGACAGCTCTTGAGGTGGCTCTTGATGCTGCAGAAATTGCAGCTCGTTCCATCTCCACTGCAGTGGTGATGTGCAGGGCATCCTGGCTACAGTGCTCTGGTTTCCACCAAAGAAGTCCAGAATATGGGAGAAGATCTCCTGTTTGATGGTATGAAGTTGTTCATGGAGAATACTGATGAGCTGTTGTGTGCTCGTAAAGATTCCAAGTCCACATTACATTCATTGGGCAGCTACACTCCTGCAAACAATAGAAAATTCAGTAGATGGCAAATAACTCAAACATCCCACCCAATGCAATTCTCTGGTTTTCAGAGCCTGATGAAACTACCTAGACACATAGGTTCCAGAGAAAAAGATCCTCTACCCACCGAACACAAGTTTGCAAAATACTTCGTTATTAAAGTGTCAGTTTTGTGAGGCTGTTTCAGGGTTCGGACCCTCCCTTCTCTTTAGCCTGAGAGCTGCAATGTTTTGCCCACTTCCCCCCCATTTGAGGACTAACCCCCATTTCTGACAAGCAGGAGAGCATATCATCTTGGACAAATGGGAGCTGAAAGTAATATCGGCTACACCATCCATATTACCTTTCTCTCTCCTCTTTAGGGACCCTTCTCATCCATTCCTACTAAGACAGGAGATTAAGCTCCCTTCTTTGTTCAGGAGCGAGAGAGCCCAGTCCCTGCTCTGCTTTGGGGAAGGGACTTGTACTCAACATACTTCCTTGTGCAAAGAAAATAGGAGGAAAGAGGCCAATCTTAGATCTGACTCCTAAACACATTTGTGAGGTCTCAGAAGTTCGGGATGATGACTCTATATGTAACTCCTCCTTCTCTTGGTTCAGGAGATTGGTTTTTGGCCCTCATCCTTCAAGGTGCATGTTTCAGTGCAGTGATACTCCCATCTAACAGAAGGTTTCTGCATTTTATTATAAACTGGGATCATTTTAAGTACAGGTACTCCTGTTTGGTGTCTTCTCAGCTCAGAGAGTGTTTTTTTTCAAAAGTTCTCCAGTGGTGGCTGTCTGCTTGCATCATGAGGCAATCGTAGTATTTAACTGGTTGCTCAAGGAATGGTCGTACCAAGAAGTGTTGAAAGCCCCAAGGAAAGTACTTTCTCTGTTCTTGGACTTTGGGTCACCAATTGCACGTGGGGAAAATCCAGACTGCCTCCTTTTCAGAATACACAATTTCCAGGGGGTATCCCTGGATTTCTTGGCATCCAGGGCCTTCCTTCTCATGGACAGATTCACGACACTATCAGACTTTGTCAGAACTATTCAAGGGAGCCACCAGATTTCAGTCAGAAGCTCTCTTGAACTTCTAGATCACGTGGTGGTTTGCATTTTTGTGACTCAGTGTGAGATTACACCTTGGCTCTTTCCAGGGGCAGCCCAGATCAGTTTACTCGCCAAACAGAGACCGCCTAGACAAACAGGTGTAAGTTTCTCAACAGGTAAAATCCTCCTTCGATTGGTGGATAGTTAATCACAATGTAGGGGCAGGGATCCCCTGCCTCCAACCGATGCCAATGGTTAACTGTAACCATGGATGTGTCTCTGTTAAGATAGGTGTGTGCGTGCCTTGGTGCTGTAATGGTACAGAAGAGATGGTCACCCCAAGAATCTACCCTCTGTATCAAGCTGTTGGAGCTCAGAGTGGTCAGAAATACCTGCCTTCATTTTCTGCCTCTCGTCAGACACAGGTCTATCCAAGTCATGACTGACCACGTGGACTGCTTGTTTGATACCAGTTGGCAGGGAGGAGTAAAATTCCCCTTCCTTCTGTGCTGAAGCAATAAGGTTATGGAAATAGTGCATAAAACGTTGAATACGAATTCCAGCAATATATTTCCAGGGTAGGAAAAGTGTCAGAGCCAATGCTCTGAGCTGGTTTCTCCCTCTCCCCTCCCCCACCCCCCCCGACTATGAATGGGAGCTGGATTCCTAGTTCTTGTCAGCATATTTCAGACTTGTGGATTTTGAGAAGTGGACCTCATTGCCACAACTACAAACAAAAATGCCATCCTTTCAGTTCAAAGGTGGGGTGGGAGGAGGGGAAAGGTTAGGTCATAGTTCCTTGGGGAGAGCCTTCCTTCTCACTTGGATGAGAGAGAGATAAAAAGACTTCCTTTAAAAAGTGGAAGTCAAATCCTAGTGAGGCAAATAGAAAGGAGCACAAATACTGCCACCTTAAGTGCAAGAGAGTAATAAGAAAAGCCAAAGAGGAGTTTGAAGAACGGCTAGCCAAAAACTCCACAGGTAATAACAAAATGTTTAAGTACATCAGAAGCAGGAAGCCTGCTAAACAATCAGTGGGGCCCCTGGATGATCGAGATACAAAAGGAGCGCTTAAAGACGATAAAGTCATTGCGGAGAAACTAAATGGATTCTTTGCTTCAGGCTTCACGGCTGAGGATGTTAGGGAGATTCCCAAACCTGAGCCGGCTTTTGTAGGTGACAAATCTGAGGAACTGTCACAGAGAAGTGTACACTAGAGGAGGTTTTGGAATTAATTGATAAACTCAACATTAACAAGTCACTACCCGGACCAGATGGCATTCACCCAAGAGTTCTGAAGAACTCAAATGTGAAGTTGCGGAACTATTAACTAGGTTTGTGTAACCTGTCCTTTAAATCGACTCTATTAATCTAGGTTTGTAACTGTCTTTAATCGGGCTTCGGTCCAATGACTGGAAGTTAGCTATGGTAACACAATATTTAAAGGGGCTCTGCAGGTGATCCTTAGAAATTACAGACTGGTAGTCTATGTTGGTACCGGGAAATTAGTTGAAACATATAGTAGAATAAATTTGTCAGACACTTAGAAGCAGCTAAACTGTTGAGCATAGATCAACTATGGTTTTCTGTAAAGGGAAATTTGTCTTATAATCTACTAGAGTTCTTTTGAAAGGAGGTAACAACACATGTGGACAGGGGATCCACTGGACTAGTGACTAGATTTCAGAAGACTTTTGCGCACAAGGTCCCTCACCCAGGTCTTAGTAATTAAGCTGTCATGGTAAAAGGCGAATGGTCCTTTTGTGGATTTTGGAGAATGGTTACAAGACAGGGAACAAAAGAGAGTTAATTGGTAATTCTCAGAATGAGAAGGGTAATTGGTGTTCCCCAGGGGTCAGTCTAGAACTAATTCTATTCATTTATTGATAAGATTGAGAAAGGGCGTTAACAGTGAGGTGGCAAGTTTGCTTATGATACTAACTTATCAGATTGTTAAGCAAAGCAGAGTGTAGAACGCAAAAAGATCTCACACACTAAGTGAATTGAAGCAGTAGGCACAAATGCAATGAAATTTAATGTTGGATAATTTAAGTAATGATTTGGAAAAATAACTCCCACGTTTTGTATAATCGTGGCGAGCAAATTTAGTACACAGAACATCGGAAAAGTCTTGGCGTATGTGGATGGTTTCTGAGATGTCACGCAGTGCGCAGATGGCGGTCAAAACAGTCTTTTAGGTCTTTAAAGGGCATAATTGGTTCTTATTGCCTTATGTAATCCTGTTACGCCAATTCGTCGATTGGCCGTGTCGGTTTCACTCACGTATTCTGCACTGAAGGGATAAAATGTTTAGGGATTTGGAGAGGGTCCTATGAGGAATATTAGAGCTAGGCCTCGTTTCGCTTGGAAAGAGGGGATAAGTGGGATTGATAGAGATTTATAAATCATGAAGGTGATGTGGGAGTGGGATAAGGAAGGTCTTTACTTATTCCCTAATAAAGAAGTAGAGGTTCACAAATGAAATTAATAGGTGCAGGTTTAACAAAGGAAGTTCTTCACAGCCCAATAACTTGGGACTCCTTACTGGGGTTGTTGAAGGCTGAGACTAGAACGTGTTTTAAAAGGGAAATGGATAAATTTCGATGTGGTGGAAGTCTATAAATGGCTATTAGCCAGGAAGGGTAAAGAATGGTGTCCCTAGCCTCTGTTCATCAGAGGATGGAGGTGGATGGCAGGAGAGAGATCACTTGATCATTGCCTGTTAGCTTCACTCCCTCTGGGGCACCTGGCATTGGCCACTGTCGGTAGACAGATTCTGGGCTAGATGGACCTTTGGTCTGACCCAGTACGGCTGTTCTTATATTCTTATGAAGAAGCTGTTTTGTTTCCCCTACCACCTCTGAGTCTCAAAGTGGTGAACAAAATCAGGCAGGACAAGACCAGAATTATCCTAATAGCTCTGATATGATTGAGGCAGGCATGGTTTCCTTACCTGTTTTGCCTAGTTCTTTGTTCAGTGATGAATTTTCCAATCACTCTTTAGCTCCTCTCCTAGGGCTCCAGTTGACTGCTGCATCTCCAGCTGAGTGTTCTCTGACTCAGGGGCATGGCTCCTTGACAGTTTGCAGGGTTAGTAAGTCTGGTGAGCAGAGGTATAAGAGATATTGAATAGTAGGAAAGGTTCTACCAGGAATATTTACCTTCAAAAATGGAGATTTAGTCGCTTGTATGAATTCCAGAATGCTCTCCCTGAATCTTTCTCACTTCTGCTTGTTCTGGAAGATCTGCTGCAACTAAAAAAAAAAAAAGGGCCATCACTTAGTTGTCTGTGTTCTTTGTGCTGCCTTTTCAGACCATTATTTAGGGGTTCTCATTGTTTGCTCACCCTACAACCATTAGGTTCATGAAAGGTCTGGGTAATCTCCTCCCACTGGTGAAAGTCCCCATTCCAGCTTGGGACTGTAATTTGGTTCTGAAGTCTCATGAAATCTCCTTTTGAACTGATGGTGACTGCTTGTTATTGCATTTGTCTATGAAAACAGCCTTCTTAGTGGCTATTACATCAGCCTGCAGAGTCAGAGATGGAGGCCTTAATGGCAGACCCTCTGTTCACAGTATCCTACAAGGGCAAAGTTTCCTTAGAACCACACTCCAGGTTTCTCCTAAAGTGCCGTCTGAATCGGATCATTTACCTACCAGTTTTCTTTCCAAACCCACATTATTCCAACCTGGAGACCACCTTCCATACTCTAGATGTCAGGAGGGTGTTCGTCTTCTATCTAGATAGGACTAAATAATTTCATACGACTCCTAGGCTGTTCTTTCTTGTTTACAGAAAGATCTGAAGCTTCTGCTATTTGTGTCCAAGGACTGTCAAAATGGATTTTGGGATGTATTATAGCTTGTTACAATGCTCACTTGACAAGGTCAGAATCGACATCTGTTGCTCTGCTTAATGTTCTGGTATCTGAGATCTGTGGAGCTGCTACATGGTCCTCAGTATATACCTTCTCCAAGCACTATGCCTTAGTTGGTGCCTCTAGATCTGATGCAGCAGTTGGCAGTGTAGTTCCTTTGTGCTGGACTCTATTCCAAAGCTTATGCCACCTCATAGGAATTCTCCTCAGGAATTTCCCAGAGTGGAGCACCCATAGAGACACTACTCAAGAGGAAAGTGATTACTCACCCTGTGTGGTAACTGTAGCTCTTTGAGATTTGTTTCCCTCTGGGTGTTCCACTACCTGCCCTCCTTCCCCCTCTGCTTCAGTTTCTCCTGAGAGTCAATGGTGGAGAAGGAATTGAGAGTGTTTTGCTTGCTCAGATTGATGTAGCCTTGGTGCAGGGCATGCGGCTGTCAGCAGCGCATGTGTGGGTCGAATGGACACTGCTAATGAAAATCTATCAATGGCACATGAGGTGCATGCGCAGCTCAAGTGAAGTACCCATAGGGACATGCACCTTGAACTAGTTGCTGTATAGGGTGAAGTAACTTCCTTCTTAGACAAACATCATAAGCTGATGTCAATGACATCAGCTTATAAGTACAGGAGAGCACTGTATCATGAGAGGTTAAAAAGAGAAATTGGAAGTGTTTTAGTTCGTGTGTGTCATCTCCAGTATTTTGTGAAACTAAATGTTAAAAATGTAGTGTTTTTCAAAATTAGTGTGGAAGGTGAACTTTAAGAAGAATTAGATGGTTGTTTGGCATGTTATAGATACAGCTTTTATTTGAGACCATTTTAGAGCAGCTATGTAAATTAGACTGCCAGATGGTAATATTGACAAGTGAATTCTGTTTTTCTTCTCGTTAATTGATGTAGTAATTGACATGCGTCCAGTGCTCAAGTGCTTGCGTCTATTACTGTTGCGGATATTATGGAAGCATCCAGAACTGATTTTTTTGTTGTTTACTCTTTAATAGTTAATGTAAATGTAGATATGTAACTGCAAATAAATGTTGAATGTGGTGTACTTACAAGAAGTTTGTTGTAGGATATCACCCTATATACTGTGTTCTAGAATATTTTTTCTATTTACCCTAATATTTAGCATAGCAAGCAAATGCTGCCAAAATATTTACATTTTCCTGTGTGTTTTGTATTATTGTGATTTTTGTCTAACTTTTTCTCCTGTAACAATGTAACTAAGACATTCAGTAAAAAATCATTACATAGGAAATGAATAGATGGCACAATCTTCAGCCTCCACAGAAAATACTTCTCCTTGTATAGGCTTCTGCAATGTGGAAGATGAGTGGAGTTTATCAAATCTGGCTTTAAAAAAAAACACCTTGTAGTATAAACATTTAACTGACTGTCTTCCTGATATAAAAATGCTGCTAATGTTATGTATGTATATTAAAATTGACACTGCTGCGAGGCTGCACTTAAAATTAATTTAGGTGAAAATTTTGCATGGCAGGGATATTGCAGATAAGGAAAACAGAAGTATTATGTGACCAATATGCTTTAATATAATTGGTCATATGACCAAAATGAATTTCAGAAAGCTAGCATATCCTACACCAAACTTGACTGGAGAGAGCATCATCTGCTTTATTGCATGTTTCATGGGAGTGCTCACAAATGCCTGCTTTAATTAGAGTGTTGCATAGTATGTCTCTTGAACATAGGTTTCCTTTCTCTGCTTCATATGAATCTGTTGGATTTTAGTATTATTCATGTAGTTTGCTTCAAGTAATCTTTAAACATTATTCCCCACCCTCTCCTTTTTCTGAAAGATTAATCTTCTGTGAGTTGAGTGAACACCAATAAAGCATTCTTGTGTGATCACCTTACCTTTCAGTCTGCCCCTTACAATAAAAGCAGTAAGCTATTTAGTCAGATACACAAATGGAATAAACTTTTTTGTGCTAACAACTTTGTGCCAGAAGTCAGATTCTCCCAAGAGAAATTCTATTGCAGTGAGTAGATGTGATTTAGAGAGCCTATTTTACTATGATAAATTCTATAGATATTAATGAGCTATTTACCTGCTGAGTTACTTTAGGGAAAAAAAAACTGTTGCTAAAAATTGTGAAGAAATTGTATATATGAAGTCTTTAGCAAGAAAACTACTTGTATATTAATATTTTAGTTGTAGATAAAAGAGCGTATTCAGAATAACTACATTCTCTGGGTTTAATTTTAACATTGTAATCTAATGCAAACTTTGCACTATTTGAATTTCAAAATTAATCTTAAAACGAAGTAACTCTTAAATTACTTATAGTATATTCAGCTGATACTATAAACTGAAAATGCTTAGTGCCTTTGTACCAAGAACATTTGAAATAATACATGTGAGTAACTAGTTTATCACTGACTTCTAAGTAACAAGATTGCAGAGTTAAATATGAAGAGGGCAAAGTCAATATCTCTGTTCAAATAGCCTTTGGAATTTAAATTGTGTTTTTGGTGTTCTCTCATTTACTTAATTCCTTTTTTTTTTTTTTTAAATCCCCAAGAGTATACCATATATGTTGCTGCCCCTTATTTTAGGGGGTGGTAATAAACAGCACTAGTGAAATCTTATGTTTATTATCATACACAGATTCTGTTGGTTTCTGTTTCTGAGTTATTTGTTGTTTTTTCTTTATTTTTTCTCCTTCCCCCTCATTTGCTCATGTCTTGGTTGGCGTTTGGTGGTGTATAACCGTGATTGCGTTACCTTAGCAATAACAATTGGTCGTCTTGGTTACGTTTGTCCTCAAGAGGTGGCCCCCATGCTACAGCAGTTTATAAGACCCTGGTGTGTATTATTCAATCTTTTTTTTTAATTCATTTTTCTTCACTTTCTTTCTTCTCTATCTCACTTTTAGATATATTTTCAGTTGGTTACAAAATCACAATCCTTAATCATTGCCAACCATGTGACTAATCTTGTCCTATCAGGTTTGTGAGTTTTTAGTAGCACCGTCATGTACATTTTATGTTGTGGCTAACGACTAATTGATGCATGGGATAAGATTGTCACATGCTTGCTGTGTTAATAAGCTTGATTATGAAAGAGCATTTTAAAATCCATCAGAATGATGATATGATGCATGCAAGTACTGTAAAAGTTAAACTATGCATTACATTACTTTAAAAAAATTCAGTCTGAGACTTGAATTGCTGTAAGAAATACATGTTTATAGATTTGTTATATATGAAATAGCTTGCTTGCTTCTGTAAAAGTTAAATAACTGTTCTGTAAGTGGTATCTGATATACTTCAAACTGTGGCAGTATAGTCTGTTTGTTTTTCTTATAACAGCTCTTATCAGTACTGTGGATAAACATTTTAGTGGTATTTAATGGAATAAAGTCACTTTTTAGAAGTAGTAATTATACTTAGGGCAGCATTTAAAATTCAGAATTCTACAAAATGTGGAAGTTTCATAATATCTAACTTCTGAAGCCAAATGCAAATAAATTACACATGAAAAGAGGCTCTGAAATATTTATTTGAAGTGTTTTGAAAACTATTCTAGGAAGATCTCCTTAGTGTGACTCTTATTCCATCAAATACTGTCAAACTAGTTAATTAAATTAAATAAAAACTGATTCTGTTGCCTAATAGCCTGATTCTCCAATTTACTAGGTGTACCTCTCTGCGGAACATAAGGGACAATGAGGAAAAGGATTCTGCTTTCCGTGGGATTTGTACCATGATCACAGTCAACCCTAGTGGAGTAGTCCAAGTAAGATATTTGCATAGGCATCTGATTTTTGTTCTGACAGGCTCATTCTAAAATTGAATAGAAATAACAGTTCAAAAAAAAAAGCTTAATTTGAATGCTGTGAAAGAAGTTAAGCACATATTGGTGCAATTGGTAGTAACTTTTAAAGAACAATAGCTGGTGTAAAGTGGTGTGTCTCCATTGATTTCAAGAGGATTAAACCATATACATCAGCTGAGGATCTGACTCAGTTGGTTTTTTTTCCTCCTGTGGTTACTCTAATTGAAATGGAAATATTGGAGACACACACAGTTCATTTGAGATATTTTATTGCACTCCTTGCCAAAAAGTAATATGTTCACAAAGTGGTTGTATCATATTGCAGCTGTTTTCATGTCCAGGTAAAAATGTAATACTTTCTAAATCTCACCATCACTTCAAAGTGTACAAACCTTAACTTAAAGTTCAAAAGATGTAAACTTATTTCAAACTGACCTCACCCAAAATGTTCTTTGTACAAATGGAAAAATAATGAATGGCTTTTTGTTTGTTTTTACGAAGTTTTGTCGTGGTTTCAGTATCTTAGTAACTGATATTGTTGGTTATACTATAATTACTACTTCAGATTAAAAATCAGTTTTGTTACTGGTTCATTTCTTTTAATTTGCAGTGTCAGAATAGCTTTTAATTATTCTGCAGTTTTTCTTTAGTCACACTTCATCCTAGTGCTCCTTTTATTTAGAAGGTTCATAGTGTGTGGGTTAGACGGTTAGAGTAAAAGACTGAGAGTCGGACCTGGAGTGTAGTCTGGTTCTGACAGATCTTTTGTGTGCTGTTGGTCAAGTTGCTTAATCTCTCAGTGCTTTAGATTCCTCCTTTGTCAAAGGGGGGTAATATTGGCCATACCTGCCTCGGGTATGTGCTGTGAGGTTTAATTTGTGTTAAGTGCTTCCACATCTTCTGATAGAAACCATTGCATTGTGTTGTGGTGTTTTTATAACTTTTATAGTGCAGCATAAAAGTTTTACTGGCTTAAGTTTGCTGTGAGTGTAACTTGCAAGTACTGAAGTCATGAATGAGTTACACAGATCATCATAAATCAGTGCCGACAGAATCTATAATGCATTCAGTTAGCCTCACATTTTACAGATAAACCTTCTAGAAATGTCTGAATTGGAAAAACGTTATGTATACATTTTAATCTCTCTCTCTCTCTCAAGTCAAGTTAGCTAAGTACTAGATCAAAATACACAGATTTCATGTTGGGAGATATGTTATATTGCAGAAACCTTTAAAGTAGCACTTTAAAATGCATATTGGCAAGACTTTCAAATCTCAATTTGTCGTCTTCCAGGGCTAGAAACAAAGGCTGTGATTCTAAAAAGTTGATAAATAAGCACCTACGGAACTGGCTAGATTTTTCAAACATGCTGAGCACCCAGCATCTTCCTTTGATTTCAGTAGAACCTGCTAGGTGCTTAGGTACCATAAGTGATTTTGTGAAAATGTGCATAGAAGAACCTAAGTGCTGAGTAGCAGAGAGTCCTGTGGCACCTTATAGACTAACAGAAGTATTGGAGCATGAGCACATCTGACAAAATGGGTATTCACCCACGAAAGCTCATGCTCCAATACGTCTGTTAGTCTATAAGGTGCCACAGGACTCTTTGCTGCTTTTACAGATCCAGACTAACAAGACTAGCCCTCTGATAAGTGCTGAGTCTTTCAGATGGGACTTGAGCTCTTTTAAAAATAAGTCTCATATTCTTGGTGAGGGACGACTTCCAGTTTACCAGCAGGGTGATATACCATTATTAGCCAATATGATTTGCAAGAATACTACTCTTTAAAACTAAACTGTCAAAGGTCTGACTGTTTCCTTTGCTGTTCCTTACTCCATTGTAACCTTTTGCTGGAGGATGAGGGAGTTACAGTTTTCTCTTAAGGTAGCTGTTTGAAAGCTGCGCAGAGTTGAAATGGTGTAGTGGACAGAGTACAGGCGAGGCAGCCAAAGATCCATGATAAACTTCATTTACTACATGAATATTGTCACTTTTTTGATAGAACAAATGGAAAATTTTTAGTCAAAGCAGCTTTCTGTTGGAAAGTGCAGTTTTGACTAAATTGAAATTTTTGGCTAACTTGTATCTGTTTTTAAAAAAAATATTGGAAAAGCCTTGAAAGCAAAACCACCCTTTTTTGACACTTCAGGAACAAAGATTTTCAGGGTATTTTGGTTTGGAATTTACTTTGTTTTAGTTTTTTATATTTTTTTAAACAAGTTTCAAATGTATAGGAAGAAAATGTTTCTATTGTCCTGAAACAGAAAAAGTTCAGAATTTCATTTTGGAGGAAGAATCTCTGAAATTTTGACTTTTCCTCCCTTTTGAGGCCTTTTTTCTCCAGAATCTTGAAAACTTTTGTGTGATTAGAAAAACAGATTTTCTATCAGCTCTGCTTTTTGGATGCACGTAACTATATCAAACGCATTTTTATAGGAATTTCTTTTAATCACAGCTAATCAAAGTCAGTAAAATCTTTTAAGGATAATGAAATTTCATTTAGTTAATCCCTTGTGATGAATGCAGGACTGAGTTTTTAGTGAAGACTGGAACATAAGTTAATGATACTCTAGAAAAAGTTTGTAGTCTTGATTTTTATGTACATCATAAATAAGGCTAAGATTGTCATGGAGGTCATGGAAGACGGGGGAGGGATAGGTCAATGGTTTGAGCATAGGCCTGCTAAACCCAGGGTTGTGAGTTCAATCCTTGAAGGGGCCATTTAGGGATCTGTGGCAAAAATCTGTCTGGGACTTGGTCCTGCTTCAAGGAGGGGGTTAAACTAGATGACCTCCTGAGGCCCCTTCCAACCCTGATATTCTATGATTTTATGAATCCATGACTTACAGCAATCTCTGTGACATTGGGGGCCCTGCAGCAGCCCAGCCTCTGTTGGTGGCAGGGAACTCTCCTGCAGCTGCTGGGCCCCCCACAACTGACCAGCTGCCACTGGCAACCCCTGAGCTGCCCAGCAGTTGCTGCACACTTCCTCCTCCTCCTCCCCCAGCTCCCAGTTACTGGCAGCAGAGGCACTCCAGAGCTGCTCAGCCACTGGACAATGCAGCTCCCTGCAGCTCCCAGACACGGTGGGAGGTGGAGGGCAGGGTGTTGGACCCTTCTTCCTCCCCATTTTGTCATGGATGTTTTTAGTAAGTCAGGGACCGGTTACGGGTTCTGTGATTTTTTTTTTTTTTTTTTTTTTTTCCTTTATTGCCTGTGACCTGCCCCCGACTGTTACTAAAAATACCCATGACAAAATTGTAGCCTTAGTCATAAACCATTTCTGAAAGACAACCTACTTTTACATTTTTGTTGCAGAAGATTTATAGAGAGAGCTGTTTTAGTTGTAATCTGATAGATGGTTGGGTATACAATAAATTAAATATAAAAATTTGGAAACTTGAAAACATTGGATGATGTAATTTTTGTAGTTGTAGCCTGTCAGTCATGTGAGCTGAATGGAATCTAAAGTCCAGTGAAGCAAAATTTTGGGGATTGAAGGGGAAGGGCACATGGGAGAACATTGTTACAAGAAGCTGAAAGAAAAAGCTAAGAAAAGGCAAATTTATTGTTAAACTTTTTTAAAATGCTAATTTTTCACTTTTAGTCTTCAATCTATACTGGCACTGATTTACCCCATGGATTATAAATGGAGCCTGTAATATGTACCATATAACTGTAATAATTGATCTGGAATTTGAGGCCTGACATAAAAATTTACTAAGTTGCCTGGCTGTTCCATTTTGGCTCCTTCACTTCATTCCACTTCTGCCTTATTCTCTACATAATACTTCCATCTCTCCTGCCCCCATTGTGCTTCATTAATTGTGATTTTTGAAGTCTCGTGTTAACACACAGTTTCAAAAGAGGTGAAAGGGAAAAATAGAGAAGGAAAGAAAAGTAAAGTTTTTCTTTATTTAACATTTATATAGTAGTCTTCCTGTGTTCCTGAAATGTCAGATGTATATTTTTAATTTAATGTGAAAGGGAATATGGTTTAATGGCTGGGCAGAGGAATAACCCCCCAGAGCAGATGAACCCAGGATGCAGGATTTTTTTGGGAGTAGGTTGGATTATGACACTAGAGGGTTAGAAAAACTTAATTTGGGCTGTATTGACTTTACCCCGGCTCTCCTGAGGAGGAGGAGTACTGCAGCCTTAGGGTGGGATTGAGGGTGTTTTGAGCAGGAGGAGATGTATTACAGCTGTAAATTTGCAGTAGATTGTCTTTTCTCTGAAAGATTTCCCTGCTCTTTGGTTCTCGCCAGTGCAGTGCATTTAGTTGGGCAAGTGTATCTGGGAAAAACTTTTAATAGAGACATTAATCTTAAGGGCATTCATATACTGCACTTTATCCAAATACTAAACTCACTTGAAGATAAATCTAAAATATAATAGTAGCATGTGTGGATTGAAGTTGAGGTTCCTGCAACATTTGCAAATTAAGAAATCAGTGTCATATTGATTTCCTTAATTTATGAATTGAAGTGATGCAAATACGGAGTTGCTAACCTATGTAATGTTTAATCTTATAGGACTTTATATTTTTTTGTGATGCTGTTGCATCGTGGATTAGCCCAAAAGATGATCTCCGGGACATGTTCTGTAAGGTAATGTTTCTGATTTAATAGAAAATGTAAAGCCTACCTTTTTATGGCTCCTTCACTTCTCTTCTGATTCTCTCTCTACTCCTTTCCCTGTCCCGCATACCTTTTTACTTTAGTTTATTGTGTGTATGGAGAAAAAAGAAAATTACGGAGTCCCAATAGCGGAGTCGTCATGTAAGAGTTTGGATTTTAGATAAAACCTCACCAAAGCAAAAACTTGTGAATAGGCTTTTAAAAATATACTGTACACTTGTAAATATTTCAAATTTGCAATTTTAGCAGTGTTGAAAATTTGTTTACTAAGGGGGCAGAACAAACTTTAAAGATGCTTAAAGGTCATGCCCAGTAGAATTTGGCTATGTATGGAAGAACCAGTATTTGTATAATAAAATAAACTATCAAACTTTTAAACTTCAATTAAAAACTCTTTTTAATTACAGAAAATGAGATTCCTTTGGCCTAAAGATATACACTACTTTTTTTTATTTTGTATGGTTAGAGGGAGGGAAAAAAGGTTTTCAGTTTTTTTGTTAACTCTACTTAACCTGACTTAAAATCATCTTGTTTATACAAGATAATCTTGTCTTTGGTACTGTTGAAAAGCCTTACAAGCTTTCTTTAACAGTAATTTTGAGCCACTTTAAAAGAGTTTGTCAGCTGTATTTTGTCCTGTGCAAAGTGGGCTTTGGGGATTAACAAATTTGTTTTTGTTTTACATTAAATTTTTCAGCATCAAACAGTTAACTTCTGCATTTCCTGGTATTGCAATCTAAAATGCCTTGGGTTAGTTGCATGTCATGTTAGGGTTAGGTAGAAAAGCCTATCAAATTGTGCTTTTTGTTGCGAGGTCTGATTTTTTTTTCTTTTTCTAAGACATGAAAATCAAACTTTTGT
Organism: Chelonoidis abingdonii; assembly: GCF_003597395.2. Classification (NCBI taxonomy): domain Eukaryota; kingdom Metazoa; phylum Chordata; order Testudines; family Testudinidae; genus Chelonoidis; species Chelonoidis abingdonii. Next base: position 51,228,856 of record NC_133774.1, on the reverse strand, counting down.
AGTTTATAGTGAATCACAAAAGCAGGTGCCTGTTCATTAAGTCTATAATGGATAAAAGAAAAGAAAAAAAGAGTAAGAAAACATTTCATCCTGCTGTTTGTGGGTCTTTCACGAAGGACTGTCTTAAATACTTGTTGTTTCTTCAAACCTCAGCCTCCAGTAGCTTTGATTAAAATCTGTCACGCAGAAACCTATGAAACAATCTTTTATTTTTGTTTTTTACTGATTTCCCAGATAGACATAATGCTACTTCCTCAACTCCTTTGCAGTGTTGTGCCCTACCATGTTTCATAATAAGCTCTCTGTTCTTCTTTGAGTGATTGCTCATGTGTATTCCACAGTAGGTGTGCGTGCTTGCCATGTGCACCAGTGCCGGAAGTTTTTCCCCTAGCAATATCCATAGAGGCAGAGTGACCCCTGGAGTGGCGCGGTATAAGGGGAGCTGCGCGCTCCTCCCACCAGCCGTTCCTTCTTGCCACCAGTGAAGGCGCGTTGGAACTGCTGAGCTCCAACCTTGCTGCAGCTTGTCCCCAGAACTGTTCATTCAGTAGTACCTGTAGTCGGTTAGTTTTCAATGAAGTTTAGTTAGTGAGCCCAGGCCGGAGCATGCCCAGTGCCTCGGGATTTAAATCACGCAGCTCCTGTAGGCATTCTGTGCCAAGGAGCGACCTGCACAAAGACTGACTGTGCTGCTTGGGAGAAACCCATATCAGCGAAATACGTAAGATCTGCAAGTCGTTCAAGCTCTGGACTAAAAAAGAAAGGGACATTAGACTCCAGGCCATTCTGATGGAGTTGGCACTGGCCCCGACCCTGGCACACTGCTCCGATCCAGTACCCGGCACTGCAGCGTTGGTGCACAGAGACCCTCCAGCACCCTCGACTAGTTGGCACCACTCCCCTTCCACGGAGAATGCCAAGAGGACCGGAAAGACTCCATCTTTGCAATGACGCTGAGGAAAGTCTTGAACAGAGACTAGACTCATGACGGGTAGTCCTAGGCCTCTGACTCATGCAGAGCGGAGTAGCCTGTCCCCTTCGGAGCAGGCCTTTCCAGATGCCATGTATGCCCAGAGCCCTCCAGGTGGGGTAGCCGCTGCTGGGATCGCCGTAGTCACCGCTGGCCCGGTACTGGTCTCAGTCGCGGGAACGTTCCCGACACTGCTCATCATCCAGTGACCGGTCAGGGCTCAGTCCATGTGGATCGCCCTTGACACCGGCTACATTGTCTGGATGGGTGCCATCTGATCGGGACTCCCAGCACCACTCATCTTCATGGAGCGGCTCAGATGGGACTGTGGTGGATGTCGGCAACAGTCCTCGCCTCAAAGGCAGTACTGCAGGTGGTCGCAGCATGACCATTGATGCCGTTCCCGCTCAGAATCCTGCTCAAAGTCTCCACCAGTAGAGATCGCTTGTGGAGCAGCTACTACCGCTGGTGCCATTCTCCTGCCTCAAGGTTGCGGTCCCATGGTCGACGTAGATCCCAGCACCACCGCCACTCCCAATTCGGAGGTAGCAGCATGTCCTACACCAGCCCGAACTCCACTCACAGTTGCCCGTCTACAGGTCAGTCTAGCCAGCCTAGTCGACCAGCCCTGCCGGTGCATCAGCAAGTGCAATGGCACCATGTGTTGTGGCCGGCTCAGTAGTACCACTGCGCACCATGGCCCCTGGTGGGGGCTCTCTTGGTGGCTGGGTTGTTGGAAGCACCATTGGCCTCCATCCCTAGACCACCAAGAAAAGAGTTGATGGGCCCTGCTTCCTCAGTGCTGTGCCCGGAGTCTGACCAGGTGGTGGATCCTACGGTGCCGGTCAACACCCAAAGCACCAAATCGGCCTTGCCCCGTCTGGAGGAGCTGATTGTGGCCCCGCCCCCCTCCGTCCCACAGGAGAACTACTAGGCCCATCAAGACTTACTAAAAAAGGTGGCAGCGACCCTCCATCTCCAGGCTGTGGAAACGGAAAAGCCCTCAGACTTCCTGTTCAATGTGCTGTCCCTCTCGGCACCGAGCAGGGTGGCCTTGCCGCTCCATGAAGGGGTGGCGAAAATTTCAAATGCCCTGTGGCAAACACCAGCTTCATCGGCTCCCATCTCTAAGAAGGCGGTGCGCAAGTACTTTGTGCCCACTAAGGGACACAAGTATCTGTATGCCTACCTGGTGCCCAACTCCTTGGTGGTCGAGTCGGTAAACCACAGGGAGCGATGGGCAGCGAGCCCCGACCCCAAAGAACAAAGCATCCAGCTTCTCAGAGGCTCTGAGAGGCTGGATGCTTTTGGGAGAAAAATTTATTCGTGGTCAAGCTTCCAGCTGAAAGTAGCAAACCATCAGGCTCTCCTGGGTCACTACAAGTTTAATCTCTGGGGATCCCTCCCCAAGTTTGAGGACTCCCTTTGGAAGCATGATAGAAAGGAGTTTAAGGTGCTTGGGGAGGAAGGGGCAGCCCCTGCAAGGGCGTCTCTGCAGGCCGCTTTGGATGCAGTGGACACAGCCACACAGTCCATGGCCTTGGCAGTGTCCATTAGACAGGCGTCTTGGCTTCTGCTCTCTGCGTTATCCAGCAAAGCACAGTTGTCAATGCAGGATCTCCCTTTTGCTGGAAAGGTGCTGTTTGCGGAGGAAACGGACACAAGGATGCACGACATGAAAGACTCCCGTACGACCCTCCAGACCTGGGCCTCTGTCCTTGCTTCGACAAAACCCAAGTTCAAGCCACAGCAGGCTCCCACCCAGGCCGCTCTCCCAAAATACAAGGCTGCCCATAAGAGGCAACGGGACTATAAGAAACACCCGCAAAGACAATACGGGCCTGTCCCCTAACCTGGGTCCTCTAAGGGCAAGCCCACAGGTAAAAGGTGGTTTTGATGGGATGCTCGGGGGTACCCCGCCAGTTTTCAACAGGGATCCACCCCCAGTAAAGCTCCCTTTTCCCAATCGACTGTGTGCGTTCCTCCTGGAATGGTCGCGGCTCACCTCAGACCGTTGGGTCCTCAACACCATCTCCCAAGGTTACACCCTCTGGTTTACCCCCTACCTACCCAACCACCCCCCTGTCCCCATTCCTGTTTGGAGGACCCATCGCATGAGGCTCTGCTCGAGCAGGAGGTCAGGAGGCTTCTGGAACTAGGAGCGATAGAGGTGGTGCACAAGGAGTTCCTGGGCAAGGGATATTAGTTCTGGTATTTCCTTATCCCGAAGGCGAAAGGGGGGCGCAGACCCATACTGGACCTGCGAGGTCTGAACCAGTTCTTGGTAAAACTCAAGTTTCACATGATTTCCCTGGCCTCCATCATTCCCTCCCTGGATCCCAGTGATTGGTACGTGGCCCTCGATCTACAGGTCACGTACTTCCATATCCACATATTCGAGGGGCACAAGTGCTTCCTCTGTTTTATGGTGGAACAGAATCACTACCAATTCACAGTCCTCCCATTTGGTCTGCCCACTGCCCTTAAGGTTTTTACAAAGTGCATGTTGGTAGTAGTGGCCTACCTCAGGTGCCGGACGGGTCCAGATATTCCCCTCTCAGGAAGACTGCCTGGTCAAGGGCATCTCCCGGTCGCAAATGAGGGATCATGTGGTGGCACTCCTGTCCACATGCACCGCCCTGGGCCTGTTGGTAAACAACACCAAGTCCACATTAGTCCTGGTCCAATGCATAGAGTTTATTAGGGCGCTCCTGAACGCAATGTCAGCCAGAGCCTCTTTCTCCTCCCCCCCGCCCCCCCCAGACAGGTTCAAGACCCTGAAAAGACTCATGGACTTGATCATAAGGTTCCCGGTGACAACAGCCAGGTCCTGCCTACAGTTGCTAGGTCACATGTCAGTGTGCACATATGTGGTCCGCCACGCCGGGCTCAGGATGAGGCCCCTACAACTCTGGCTGGCTTCGCAATTCTCCCAAGCCATGGACAGGTTCGACAGGGTCCTCACCGTGCCGAACTTGGTGACCGTCTCCTTACAGTGGTGGTCTACACCAAGCAACATGCTCCGAGGGGTCCTGTTCAGGGACAGGGCCCTCTCTGTGGAGCTGGTGTCCAATGCATCGGACCTGGGCTGGGGAGCCCATGTGGGGCGTTTTCAGATTCAAGGCCTGTGGTCTCCGCAAGACCTGACCCTTCACATAAACATCAAGGAACTCAGGGCAGTAGGCCTGGTGTATATGGCCTTCCACTCGCACTTGAAGAGCAAGGTAGTTTGGGTTCTCACAGACAACACAGCCTTGATGTTCTATATCACCTGGCAAGGCGGGACCCAGTCCTCCGCCATCTGCTATGAAGCCCTCAGCTTGTGGGACTTCAGTATAGCTCACGACATCCACCTAAATCTCTTTCACCTACCGGGCGCCTGGAATGTGAGGGCGGATTGCTTGAGCAGGGACTCTTCCTCTCCACATGAGTGGTCCCTACACCTGGAAGTGGCCCTCCACCTCCGGAAAAGCTGGGGAGCTCCCCAGGAGGACTGATTTGTGACTCGACAGAACTGACATTGCCCCTGGCTCTGCTCTGGGGAGGCATGCTATCTCTGATGCTTTTATCCTGCCTTGGTCAGGCCAACTCCTATATGCCTTTCCCAGGTTTCTGCTGATCAGCAGGGTCCTAGAGAAAATAAAGATGGATGAGGCTAGGGTCCTCCTCACTGCCCCAGCATGGTCCAGGAAGCACTGGTACGGGATCCTCTTGGGCCTGGCAGTGGCTCCACCATGGCTGTTGCTGCTCCACCCGGACCTGCTCTCTCAGGACCGGGGCCGTCTCCTCCACCCCAACCTGGTAACTCTTCACCTCACGGCATGGCTGCTCAGTGACTAGGTGGCAAGGAGAGGACATGCTCAGGTCTGGTTCAGCGCGTCCTCCTTGAGAGTAGACGGCTTTCTGCTTGCTGCTCCTACGTGGCAAAGTGTTCTCATTTTGCTCAGTGGGTGACAGACCAAGGGGTATTCCCAATGGTTGCCCCGATCTAGCTTATCCTCGATAACCTGCTCCACCCGAGGGCCCAGGGCATCGTGCCCTTGTCAGTCAGCCATATTGGCTTTCCATCCCCTGGTGCAAAGACACACGGTGTTCTCCTATCCTATGACTGGCCAGTTCCTTAAGGGGTTGGACTGGCTTTACCCCTATTCTAAGCCCCTGGTCCTGCAGTGGGACTTGAATCTGGTGCTGGCTCAGCTTATGGGGCCCCCGTTTGAGCCGTTGGCCAAGTGTTCCTGATCTCATCTCTCATGGAAGATGGCCTTCCTGGTTGCTATCACATTGGCCAGGCGGGTCTCGGGGCTCAGGACCCTGACCTCCGAGCCACCATATACTGTTTCATAAGGACAAGGTCGAGCTACACCCACACCCCACATTCCTCCCGAAGGTGGTCTCCACCTACCACATGAGTCAGGACACTTATCTACCAGTCCTTTGCCCCAAACCTCATGTGACTAATGAGGAACGCCGCCTCCACACACTTGATGTGATGAGGGCTCTAGCTTTCTACCTCGAGCGAACCAAACCATTCAGAAAGTCCTCCCAGCTGTTTATCGCGTCAGCTGAGCATGTGAGAGGCCAGCCGATTTCCACTCAGCGACTGTCCAACTGGATCACTTTGTGTATCCGCTCCTGCTATGAGCTGGCGGGTGTTCCCCTACCACCTATTGTTAGGGCACATTCGACGCGGGCACAGGCCTCGTCGGCTGCCTTTGTGGCCCACGTCCCTATTCAGGACATTTGTAGTGCCACCACGTGGTCTTCAGTTCACACGTTCACCTTGCACTATGCGATTGTCTCCCAAACCAGGGATGACGCTGAGTTTGGCAGGGCAGTACTCCGTCCCGAGAACGTGTGAACTCCTACCCACCTCCAGCAGATACAGCTTGGAATTACCTGCTGTGGAATACGCATGAGCAATCACTCGACGAAGAAAAGACAGTTACCTTTCCCGTAACTGGTCTTCTTTGAGATGTATTGCTCATGTCTGTTCCACATTGTGCCCTCCTTCCCCACTCCCGAAGTTGTCGGTCAAGAAGGAACTGAGGGTGGGGGGAGCATGCAGATCCCCTTATACCACACTAGGCAGGGGCCACAGGGGGGCGCTCTCCCCCTATGGATACTGCTAGGGCGAAAACTTCCGGCACTGGTGTACGTGGCAAGTATGCACAGTTACTGTGGAATAGACATGAGCAACACATCTTGAAGACTGCCAGTTACCGAAAAGGTAACTCTCTTTCTTCACATATGGCAGTAGTGGTAGTCCTCCTAAAGGAGGGCATAGCTGTCATACTTGACTTGGATGATGGACTAATCTCGGTGTTTTCCCTTCAGACAGCGTGGATGTAAATTGAACAGAAACTGGAATTTCAGCCTCATGACCAAATTTTAAAAATTGCTGGTCTCCTACCCAGGACCTGATTTATCTGAGCCCCATTAAGGAACCCAAAGCTCCAGATACACACTCTCACCTACCGTTGCCTCTTGAATACTGACCAGAGAATTATTTCAACCATAGGGAAAATCTGAACCACATCTTGAGTTGATTGCCCAGGGGAGTTTCAAGGTCTCTATCTGGGGGAGGCCTTCAGCACGAGGGAAGAACTTCCTCCATCTTTTTAGCAGGAACTTAACTCACAGCAGCAGTGAAGTCATGTCCTCTCCCTCAAGCTCTTGGTAGAGAACCTGATGCACTCAAGTGGGATACAACAGGGGTTGGCCCCTGACACAAGAACATTACCATCTTCCAACGCATCCAGGAATTCTTCTTGGTGCCTGTTCCACTACATCTATTGCAACCACTCCAGAAAGTGGGCAGTAACTTTCTTAAGTTGGCAGGTCTTCCTATCATAGGTACTTCATTCCAATAGAATAGTACCATATTAAGACACAGCTATTTTCATATGAGGTCACAATTCTCCTTGCCCAGTCACTTTAGGATGCTGGTGGGGACTATGAAGAATAGGACTTCTCTGAATGTCTGATTTTTCCCTCCTCTCCCCTCCCCCAATTATTTCTTTGAACCATGCTCTTGATAACAGGTGATCCAAGTTTTTTACATCAGATTGCTAGGGTTTTTAGAACTCTTCTGAGAGAGCATCTCTTTCCGTCCAGGAGTAGGAAAGAAAAGATGTTTTCCTTAAATAGAGAGCTGAAATAAATAACTAAGGCTTACCCTGATCATACTAATCCTTCTCAAAACTGTTAATAGACTTTGTGCACCCTGTAGAGTCCTGCATGTTAGGAGCTTCAGCTAAGGACTTGAAGTGTTCTGTTGCATCCATTGTTGAGTAGAGAGGAAAGTACCTCCCACTAAAGAAGAAAAAATCCTGTGAAGTTGGAATCTCTTTAAGAGCAGATATGAGCTGGTGATCAAGTGTATCTCAACCATTGTATTTGTGGACCCGCTGCATCAAGACTTTAAGCTCCTGGGTGGCATATCTGGACAAATGGATCCAGGGGTACCATGAGAGAGAGTTTGGGATTCATTGGATTTCCTGTACACTTCGGTTATTACTGTGTCTTCTGTTTTCCTTACGAAAAAATGTAGTAGGATCACAGTTTCTCACTTGAAGGCAAAAAAATGGTATCTTACCTATTCACCCACAAGGACATTGTCTTCAGAGAACCTAGACAAAAATCTGAAACATCCCTTCCAGAAAGCAGGATATTTAGAAGATACTTCTCAGACTATACCACTTTTTTTTTCTTTTTCCAAACTAGTTTCAAATCAACCTCTAAAAGTGAGATAAACCCCAGAGCCCTCATGGAGGACAAAGAAGTCTTCTCATACCAGAAAAGCAGCCTGGGGAGAAGAATCTGTCACTTTCTTTTGGTTTGATTTAAAATGATAACCAGCGGATATTTCCAGTGGCATCCATATGGTACCATCCAGAATTTGCTGATGCCTCCTGGAACGTGTCAGAGTCAAATTGGCAGATGATATGCTTTTAGCAGCATAATATCTGGAAAAATGCATGCCTCCAAAAACTGGGCCAAGAGGAGAAACTTGGAAGTGTGTACCTTTTTCTGCAGTACCCAAAGAGATTTGGGGTATTTTACTGGTTGTGTCTCAAGTGGGTATTTTTAAGATGTCAAGAGAGAAATCTGAATTATGAAAGCCAGTTAGTTGATTTATGTCTAGTGACTTGAACCTATACCTTCAAGTACCTTTTGGCTGAAATTTTTTTTCTGGCAAGCTGAGGTTAATTATGTTGCTTTAGGGATGTCTCTACTGGGAACTAGAGTCCTGTTGCCAATCTTTTAGTTGATTGATCAGTCACCTGTGTAGGAAGGGGGAATGTGGACTAGCTTGCAGAAATTCTATTTGAGAGAGAAGCAATGACTTTTTAGTTGTCTGGTTTCAGTTAAGGCCACTGTCTGTCCCTTTGGTCTCAACCTTTACCTTGTTTGTGGCACCCTCTGGTGCTTCTGAACTAGCTGCTGTCCCTGAGGAAGAATTTCCAAGCCAGGCTTCCTTTATGGTCCTCCAGTTTAGTGTCCCTGAGGGCTTGTCTACATGTAAGGTAGCGGAGCTACATCAGTAGCACTTAGTGAAGGTACTACCTATGATGGGAGAAACCCTTCTGTCGACATAGCACTGTCTTACTCCAGGGGTTAGGTTAGTAAACCATGTTGCTCAGGTGGTTATACTGATGTATGTTGGTATTGCAGACCAAGTCTGAGTTTTCTAAACCTTTTAAAGCCTTTCCTTTATTATAATTTCTGCAAGGAGGGTTCAGTGAGTCTGTGTTTCTGGTCTTTTGACACTTATGTGCTACTAAATCTTTCATGATAGGAAGAGAGTCCTTAAAATTATGTTCTTTCCAAAGCTTCGTTTTGAGTTCCTCTTACTTAATAGATAACGACTCATTTTTTTCTTCTGTCTTGCAATAGCTGAGTACCTCTAGAATGCTCTAGGCAATAAAGCTCTAAAATTTGACTTCGAAAGAACTAAATATTTTCTGTTTCCCATTTATTTATGTTAGAGAAATACCAGCAGAAGCATTTAAAAACCTAACCCTTTTGATTTAAAGCCTCTATTCAGTTGTATTTGTCTGAAGGGACTTGGTGTCCTCTGAATGTTAGGGTCCATTCTGTTTAGATTGTAACCATCTCCTGGGGATAGAAATGAGATGCAAATCCCCAACTTGGCTCGTCCTTTGTTCTTACTCCAGGAATTGCGGGATAGACATTTAAACCTTGTCAAAAACTAGCTTGGGTTGTAGTTCTAGTTTATTTCCTTAACCCATTTTTAAAGGAAATGTAGGGACATTTAATGTCAAGTATATTAGTTGGCAGAATTTAAAATTTGTATTTTTAAAACACTGGTCTAGAATAACCCTCACTATTATAATAATCTTTAGATTAACCCCTTCTTTAGGTATAACAAATGTTTCACTAATTACACTCCATAAAAAGTGCTTCTTAGTTCAGTTTTTTATTTAGAATTAAGGGTGATCACTAAAATTCCTTTCTTTCTCAGTGCTATGGAAGTTTCACCAGGAGAATTTGAGTGAGACAGGCTGAGGCCAACACTTCCTGGCACACAATTCTTAGCAAAGTTTGGTGCTGTTTTCTGCATGATATGTAGTTGATGAGCAACTGACTGCAAGTGTTCTAGACTGTTAAACTGGAGTTTCAGAGGTAAAAATGTAAATTTTTTTTTTTAACCTACCTGCAGATCCTTCATGGATTTAAAAATCAAGTTGGGGATGAAAATTGGAGGCGTTTCTCTGACCAGTTTCCTCTTCCCTTAAAAGAGCGCCTTGCAGCTTACTATGGAGTTTAACCTCATGCGTTCAAGCTGCAGTCCCATAATTAGGGGTAAGTATAAAAATAAATTGAAGTTTTTATGAAATTAACTTGTAAAGCAAGCATTCTCCAAGTCCATTTTGCATTACAAGAAGTGTATTTTTTAAACAGTCACTGAATAGGCTATATTTGTTCCTGTTCATTTGGCTCTTGCACCATCCTTCTTTTAATGCATGCTGTAATACTGTAAACGAATATTATGGGTGGCACCTGTAGTAAAAGGTCACACTCAGTTGCTTTGAAATTTTTTAGTTTTACTTTTTGATGAAATTTGTTATACTTGCTTTCATTCAGGGCAAAATGTTCTTTTCCTTAAACCTTTATTAAAAAGCTATTTTCAAGCATGGGATCAGTTAGGGGGAGTGGGATGTTTTTTCAACCATTTTTTTGATCAAGAGAAGCTAGCGGAAACTTGAAATATGACAGTTATATTTATGACCTGGAGACAATGTGCTCTTAATTTTTTATGACAGTTGGATTGTATTTGGCAGGATTATGAGTGTTTTTTAAAAGAATTTCACAATGTTCCAATGGGATGGCGGCACAGAAGTCATATGGTCTGCATATTTCTGTGCCCCCCCCCCCCCCCCCCGAAAAATGCAAAAAAAATTTGTGGCAGGACACATGTCTCTTCCCCAGCAGCCCAGGCAGCACCTCTGTTCCAGTGTGCCTGGAACAGCCTCAGGGTATGGCTACACTTGAAATTTCAAAGCGCTGCCACAGCAGCGCTTTGAAGCGAGTGTGTGGTTGGAGCGTCAGCGCTGGGAGACAGCTCTCCCAGCGCTGCACGTAAACCACATCCTCTATGGGTGTAGCTTGCAGCGCTGATTACACTGAGGCTTTACAGCGCTATATCTTGCGCGCTCAGGGGGTGTTTTTTCACACCCGAGCGCGAGAGTTGCAGGGCTGTAAAGTGCCAGTGTAGCCAAGCCCTCAGAGAGGCAAATCACTGCAATGGGGGAGTGGCTGGGCACGTGTGCCTGCAGGGGAGATGTTGATCACTGTCAGGGACAGGGCTGGCCAACAAGGAAGAGAGACTGTCACTGTGCTTGCTTCTGGGTGTGAAGGGGGGTAGATCTTTTTATTATGCACGAGGAAGGCGCTGTTCCCAAGGCAGAAATGTAGCAGCCTGCCTGCCTAGTAATATGTCTGTAACTTTTTGAGATTTGAAAAAACATTTAATTAAATATTAGTATCATGTTATTGAAAATTGTTTTTAAATTAAAGAAAATAGCTTTTGAAATCCTCCCTTCCCCACATTTTGTTAATGTTGCTGTTAGTTAGTTAACTGTTCCCCATTCTCAGTTAATTCCCCCAGGGACGTAAAACCTGTAAATGTTTTAAGGCTCCTACATTGTCAGGGTGATGTAAAGCCTTATAAATGACAATAAGGGAATCAGCTAGGAAGGATCTATGTGCTTTTCTCACTTTTTCTGGTGCCAACGTAGCACAGTGGGGTTAGATTACAGCTCAGGATTTATTTTACTTACCCATTTTTTTTCTTTTTTTTAAGAGACTTTGAGAGCAAATAAAACATTTACCAAGCAGTCAATAAAATGTCAGAGCCAAGCACTTCCCAAAGTACCCAGCCAGGCCCAGGACAATGATTAGCAAAAGTGTATGACTTTCATGTGTGTAAGTCTGAGCAATTTGAAATGACACTCTACTCCCCTCTACCCTCCCGCCCCCTTTGGTGTTCTGTCATATAACTTAAATGAAAATCCGGGGTTATAACTGGAATACAGGGTATTAGTTACCAGGTATTTGTAACTTAACTTTCATATGTTTAGGAAATGCTAAATAGTTACTGTGACTTTTTTCTATATTGTAGTTTAAATAATTTACCAAAACAATTGAAACTGGTGTGATTATATTGCATTATTTTGACAAAATTTGCATAATTTTGCAAATTTTTAATTTTTTTGGCACAGAATCCCCGCAGGGGTAGACTTCGTGTGTCTGTGTGTATTAAACAAGTGGTAGTTTCTAATGAATAGATAATTTACCAGGATTGATCTGGAAGTGAATATGTGTGCATAATAAAGGTGAGTTTCAGATTTAATAGATGATTGTGGAATAAGGTCTGCTAAAGGGCCATATTTTTGGAGTTTCATGTAGCTACTCTGCACACAAGAAAATTTGAAATATAAATGTGTATAAAATATGAGAGATGATGTGGAAACATAAGACTCTAGGCAAAGTGAAACAGTACTCGAAATGACAATGCATTAAAAGATTTGTATTGATTTTGCATGGGCAAATTTTTATTTTCAGAAATGAAGCTATTTAGCACGTGGCAAAAATGGCAACTATCGTTTTTCCAAAATACTAACATGAAATATTTTCACATTGCATATTCTTCATTATCAGAGTATCTCACAAGTAATTGAAAATATAGAAAACTATTTAAATTTGCTGACCAAATCAGTCTCTCACTGAAGTTTGTACACTGGTAACAGTGGATTGAGTGACAACTGGGTCTTTACAACACATCATTAAATAGTCTGATACTGTAACTTAGTATATGTAGAGCCCTGTGTGGATACAAATTTATAGCTGTGGCTATACATAGGTATCCAAGGAATCACAGGACTCTCCTGGGAACTGTGGTGGCAAGAGAAGCAGAATATAGGGCCAGCGCTCCCAGGTCCCTGTGCCAGCAGATCCTTCACACGGCTGTACCTCCTTCTGCCCGTCCCTTCCACGCAGCTGTCTTGGGGCACGTGCCCTGCTTTAAAACAAGAGTGCAACCAGGGACAGCTGCTGGTGAATCTGGTGCCCACCCCACTGGACGGAGCTGGGTCGATGCTGCCAATGCAGGGTGCTGGCTCCTGGGGTATTCGCACAGGGCTCTAAGTATATGCTCCACACCTGGAAGAATTTCAGAGATGGAGGTATGCTGAGTCTCCTACGTTCAAGTTGTGTAATCAGTTTCTACAGATTATGCAGATACTACTACTGAATGCATAGCGAGGGGGTGATGGAAGCTTCACCAACAGATACAGTGTGGCAAGTTTCTATACTACTTTACTGCAAATAGGCCCAGCTACGCCAGTCAACATTCTTGACGTGTTAAATCTCCCTGAAGAATTACTCAGTGCCTTTTGAATCTGGGGAATTTGCTGTTCATCAGACTCCGGGTTCTTTCAACAGAATTTGGAGTGACCTGGAAAGCGAGAGAACTGTCAGACTCAAAGAGAAGCAGTGGGATTGTAGGACTGACAAATAAAAAGCCAGCACATGTCAGATGGATTCTCGCAAGACATGTCCTGAGTGAATATGTAAAAACTAGGAAAGAAGTGGCCTAACAAGAAGCAGTGAAGATGAAGTCCACAAACAAGTCCTTTCCGCTGCACTGAAGGGGGATGAAAAGCATGTTACAGCTCTTTCGAACCATGTCGTCAACAACAAACAACCCATTGGACCCTGAATCACATTCAGATGTGCTTATTAATATATCAACTGAATTGTATGTTACATCAGATGTACAAGTCTTTACTGAAAGCAGCACATGTTGGTGAAGAACAAATGGACAGATTTGTAAGAGGTGCACTTGATTCTGATGGAACACATAGCTTCTTCAGTCTAGTCAAGAAGTCTGGCATTAAAACTTTTGCTGATATGGCCAGGAAGACCAAATTTAAGTCTGACAAGGGAAGGGCACTCACAGTAGTTATCAGTCCAGGAATTGTTTTCTGCAGAACTCTGAACTTAGCACGTTACAAAGATGTTTCAGTGGCAATTGTTCTTAGACCTGTGCCTGAGTCCATCTTCTCTGTTGATGGAACAATGAGAAGAACAGACCAACCTGAGCTAAGAGCATGCAACAAAGAAACCAGTGTACATCAGATGTCATGGCTGTCATACAAATGATGGCTGGAGACAAATTCCAAGTATTCGATGAATTGGCTGAGCACTTGTCGAATCCTTTTAGGATCTTCTTCAAAGTTAATTCTGTATGGAAGTCTTTTGACATGTATGACAACAGTAACTCTAGGCAAAGTGGGTTTCACAGAAAAGCAGCGCCAGACAGGATCTATGAGGGGATGTCCTGTGCCTCTATGAAAAAAGTTTCTAAATGTAGCATCCAGCTAGCAGGCTTTTGATACATTTTTTCTGTGAGGTATATGATTTAAAGCCCACGTAAGTGTGGGAGCACACCTAGCACAAAAGCTCCTTCTTGCTGGAGTCTTTTCCAGTGAAGTAGCCAAGTCCATCACCAACAGAGGTATTGAGGTTCAAGACACGTACATCATTCAAGAGGAAGCGGACACAAGGATGCTTCTGCATGCTATATGTGCCAGTATGGCGCTTCTGTCAAAGGTAAACATAGTGATTAGGTCACCTGATACAGATGTTTTCACCCTTGCTGTTCACTACTTTCCAAAATTGGAACACACCAGTAAAGTAAATTGAAACAGGGACCATTATGAGCACAACTAACACGTATTGCTTCATACTTGTGTGTATTTGTGACACACTCATTTCTGACTTCTGTAACATAATGCATGTACAGCCGAAAGTAACAGGAAGTGACTCTGTCCCATCCCTATCTTGTATTGGGGCAGAAAAATCTGTTCAGTATTGTCAAAACAAAGGGAGCTTCAGAGCTCTTGACACATGGGGGTAGTGTGATGCAATTTCTGCACCAACGAAGTCGTAGGAGTACTGAATGACCAGACAGAGAAAGGGAAACTCTCAGAAACCTGAATTAGTTGTGGCTCAATCTAGCGATCAAAAAAGAAGTCCCTGGCCAACCTCCCACCATCTGAGGACAGTTTTGAAGAGCCTGTCAAAAACAGCTTAGCAAACAGATTTGAAGGTCTTTGCACATGGTTAATTCAGATGTTGGGTCATCATTACGGCATGCATGGAAAAATTTGGATGATATTCTTCAAAGTCCCAGTGAGCTTCTATGAGACCTTATTTGTGCCTGTACTAGTAGGGGTCACTGCAAAATCAAATATCTGTAGTCAAAACAAGCTTCCCTGAACAGAACTGTATACATGCCAAGGGAATGAAGACTTTGGTAACCCACGTCCATGTGACAAGAATCATGATGAACAAGATCATGTTGACTAGAAATGGCACCAGTGCCATTACATTTCAATGATACCTGTACAAATTTTGATTTACCTTTTAGATTTTTATATTGTTTTGGGATCAGAAAGAAATCTAATTTTATGTCTTGAAATAATACATAGTCATTACAGTAACAGAAACAAATGCAGATATTTCAAAGTGGTCATTTTAATGTGTTGGTGTCACTGTTTCTATGGTAACGACACCACTTGACAGCTCCACATCATCCCTCATCTTAAAGTAAACATAATAAGCTTTCAAGTGCTGTGTGTAGAGCATGCATTGTGGGGGCGGGGAGGAGAATGGTAAAACATATGACAGGGCAAAATTAAGGTTGGCTAGTCAACCTTAACATTTCATGACAAAGTGATTACATCAGTATTCTTTTAATGCGATTAATTTTTGTGAGGAATAAAAGTAGAAATCAGTTTCTCTATCAGTGCTATTTAAATATTCCTGCAAATTTTGGTCCTCCAACCTTAGAGTCTAAAGTGAGTGTGAAGGTATTATAGTGAATCTTTTCATTTGTGAACTCAAACCATCAGTATGTTCCTGAACAGTCAGAAGCAAAGCTGTTGCAGGCTGTTACAATTTGAAAAAAATATAATTAAGAGGTTCAATGTTTGTCATCTAAATGACTCCTTTGAAAATCTGATCAGTTTACAAGTGAAAATATGATTTTTTTGTAACTACCAGATGTGGTGCACTCAAAGAATTAGTTTGAGAAATGGAATTGATTCCCAATTCCAATTGAGTGGACAGGATCAGAGTCGTTGAATTTTGTTATGGAATATTTAAATCTCGGTAATGGATCTGTGTCGTCTTGTGGGAAAACTGTGTCAGGCCTGCACAATTCATAAAGCGGCGAGGGCCACATTACTCCAAAGAAAACAGCTGAGAGCTGAAACCCCCCAGCCCCGCAGAAACACTCCTCCCAGCACCACCCGGCCCTGCGGAAACAAACCCTCCTTCCCCAGCGCTGCCCCACTAAAACAGCTGTGGGCCAAAAAGGAAGGTTGGGGGTGGGGAGGTGATACTTGGTTTAAAATCAGCCAGAGGCTCCTAGCTGAAGAGGTGGCTGGGAGCCCTCAGGGTCAAATTAAAGGGCCCGGGGCTCCGGCGGCAGCGGGAACCCTGAGCATTGCGGGGCTGGGGCAGGGATTTAAAGGGCCCAGAGCTACTGCTGCTGAGGAGAGCCCGAGCCCTTTTAATCCCAGCCCCAGTCCATCCGCTGGAGCCGCAGCTGGGATTCAAAGGGCTCTGGGCTGCCTGCAGTCGTGGGGAGCCCTGAGCCCTTTAAATCCCAGCCACGGCAGGGAATCTCTGCCGGCAGCCCAGAGCACTTTGATTCCTGGCCGTGGCTGAGATTTAAAGGGCTCTGGGCTCCCCGCAGAGCGCTGTGTGTGCAAAATTTAGAATCCCCTCCGCGGGCCGTACAGTGAGCCTCCGCGGGTCGTATGTTGTGCAGGCATGCTATATGTTGTAGTACAGGGGTAGGCAACCTATGGTACACGTATCAAAGGCGGCAAGTGAACTGATTATCAGTGGCACTCGCATTGCCCGGGTCCTGGCCACCAGTCTGGGGGGCTCTGCATTTTAATTTTAAATGAAGCTTCTGAAACATTTTTAAAACCTTGTTTACTTTGTATACAACAATAGTTTAGTTTAGTTATATATTATAGGTTTTATAGAAAGAGAACGTCTAAAAATGTTAAACTGTATTACTGTCATGCAAAACCTTAAATTAGAGTGAATAAATGAAGACTCGGCACACCAATTCTGGAAGGTTGCTGACCCCTGTTGTAGTATTAATTTGTTATTCCTGCATTGTGATTTTGGAAAACTGTTTCATAAATACTGTCTTATCCACATTACATGTGAAGTGAGTTCTATATTGACATAAGTTTAATGGGTTTGTCTAGTTCAAGTAGGATTTGTTACATGCTTGATATTTTTTTAGTTTTTATTCTGAAAATATCCGTGCTGGTGAAAATTGTTCAAAATTAAGCTTACCATATAAGAGTGGATAGGTTAGTGTATTTTTTTAAAGCAGAAAGATTTGTTGTTTTCCTGGCTTAGAACAAAAGGTGTATACATGAGAAGAGATTGATACCCCCTTTTTTTTTTTTTTTTTTTTTCCCCTTTTTTTTTTTTTTTTTTTTTTTTAAAGGCTGTTATAAAGAGAATCTGAATGGTATAAGTTGTTTGTTTTAGACCCTGCATAGCTTAGTAAATTTAAACCTTTTTCTAAATACTTAATTGTCCTATTTTTCTTTTTTACACAGGTCCTTCAGTCTAGGAGACTATGAGGGAGCCTCTGCACCCAGGGAAAATGTTACCCTTTACTGGGGGGAAGGGTAAACCAGTAGGGAATACAGTACAATCCCAAGCCTACTGGGAGGGGCGGGAGGGAGGTGTTGCCGTCACTGTATTAAGTCGATGTTGGGAAACGTTTTAACATCTGGAGCCTTTGTGGGTGGAAATCTGTCTCCTATTACAACTCTGCACTGGATGTGAAGAAGCAAAAAAGAGAATCTATTCACAAAACAGCACATTCTGGAATATTATGGGGAATTGTACCAAAACAGGAACCATATAATTGAACTATAGGGATACGTAAAAAGGAAAACTATTGTGCGCACAATAAAGGAAACCTAAGAATGGGGGTGGGGGTTTACAAAAAGCCTTGGACTGTTTAACTGAGGGTTTTCTCATTATTTCATCCTGCTTGATGGGATTCCTAGGTATTTGCATGTTAATGAAGAACTACACAAATGAAGTTAGTACAGTTAAAATGCAGCTTGCTACCTGTATTAGGAACTGGCACCTGCAGTGTACAATATAGAAACCCCATAATAAAGTAATAAAGGTTGACTTTAACAAAATGAAGCAACTTGCAAGATGCCAAATGAGTCACTCCTTTCATTTTTTTTGGGTGGAGGGAGGGGCATTTCAAAGGAATGATTGACATCTTAATTTTATATTAAAAACTTTAGTAGATATGATTTGATGGTTGTACTTCATTAGATTTAATTTCTAGAGTAAGGCATTATTCTTAACTTGCAGTTTAAGGTTCAGGCATGCATTCTGGCTCATAGTGATCAGACGTAATTTAAATTAGTGGGAAAGTAGCATGCTTGCATCACATAGAGTGAGATTGGTATACTTTTACTTATGTTGCGCCAGTTTTGTGTTGCAGTTTACCAATTAATATAGCCCTGCATTTAAAAATCCTTTTTTAAAGATTCTGTGGATTTTATTTTTATTAAGAATATAGATATAAAGTACTGTAGTTTACAATTAGGCCTTGAAATATCTTTTTAGGATCTGTTAAGAATAAGATTGATATTGTATTGTGTGTAGCCGGCACAATGTGGAAAGCTGAAATAGCTGTGCAAAATATTTGCCTCTGTGCTGTCAGTGTGATGTGCTTTCTGCATGGTTATATACTACTAGTGATTTTTATCAGAACTTCTAAAAATGAGTTACATGGTAAGACCTGTTAAAGGCTGCATAAATGTTAGTTGGCACGTAAAGACAATTGTAGAAGTTGATGACATGATTGCTATATTTCATTGTTTATTCCCACTCAACATATTACCTTCTATGCTTTCTTTTTTGTTCAGAGCATGATCTTTAAGAGATGTTTAAGTTAATGGATGTAATGCAGGGTATCTACACTGTATCGGCGCATGTTGGTGGCCCTTTCTGTCGTAGTTAAGTGCACAAGGGTGCAAGTTAAAAGCTACAGAGTGAAAGTTGGTTTGGATCCTCTTCATTTCATTTGTTTGGCTTTTCTGTTGTTTTTCTCTACTTACGTGTATTCCTGTGAATAAATCCTTGTTAAGTTAACCTTTTACTTTTCCTTCCATGTGTATTTTCTTATGTACTGTGAATGTGAAAACCTAACTGGTACACTTGATCTTGTGTCCATCTGAAAGTGCAAGTCTTTATTAATTTAGATTGCCTAAAGAGTATCCCATGATGGTAAAGGAAAATGGAGAGATTTTAACTCTGCTGGTCAGAGGTGAAGCCACACCTTTCCATTTTTCAAATGCTGCGTAATTAATCTATAAAACAAAATTAAGCCATAACAGCCTTTTTATAGTTTAAGTTTCTTACCGTTGCATTGCAGAATGAATACTGGGATAACATTTTTTGTAAGACCTTAATCTTCTTTGCATGGTTCTATTCTTTAAGAATGTTTTAATAATTTAGCCATTGCACTGAAGTTTGAGATGTGTGATTAAATGCTGTTTAAAGAGGTTTTTTTAATGCATGGTAGCATGCACAAGTTTTACACATTCCTTTTTTTGGCTTTTCAAAATGATAGTAGATTATCTTGCTTGAAGATAGTTTTGACATATACTGACTAAATTCAGTAATGCTAGTACATGATACTTAATCATTTTGTTTAATCAGAACTGCATGTGATTTGCTTTCAAATTCAATTGCTTTGTTAGAAGCTACAAATCTTCCTTCTTGGCTAATAATTCTAAAATGAGTGGGTAGTAGGTTTCTTTGACTAAAAATATGTCTGACATATTACTATTAAAATGTAGTGAGGTAGGATCTTGTCTTAAACCCAAATGTATTTTAATTTCTTGTATAGGTTAAAGATTTGGAAACAGTTTCAGGAAAAAAAACTATAGCTTTTCCAGATTATAATTTTGTATATAATATAAAACCTGCTTTATAGTGCAGTGTTGTTTGGACTTGATTTAAATTTATCTCTAACAATTGCGGCAACCCCACTAACTGGAGGAAAAATCAGTCAGATTAGCCCATCATATCCACTTTTATGTGTGTATTTTAAATCTGTATCTATAAATGTGTGACTGTTTACAGATGTGAACTGATCTGGTATAGCAGTAAGGAATATAATCAAAACAATGCAAAATTAAACAGTACTGCCATAATCATAGTACTTTAATAGGTCCTTTGGTATATTTTAAAGCAAATTAAACCATATTCCCAATGCATAATAGTACAGGGATTTGCAGAAGACATTTAGGTTATAACTTGAGGTAAGAGAAGTTCTGATGCAGCATTAACCGTTGTAATTCAAATTGTTGCATCATGGGATATATATAAAGCATCTTAATTCTTGTGGTGTAGTTTTGCCAGTTTTTGAATGTTGACTGAATGTTTATACCGGTAGAATTGTGCGTTTGTGTTTGTTACATTCCAGTGTTTCTGCCTCTTGGCATGCTAAAAGCACGGCTTACTTCATCTGCTCCTTACACACTGAATAAAGTGCTGTTAGTGTGCTAAACTACAGAAATAGCCGCTGCTAAGTGATAATGTAGATTTTCTACTTGAATATTTTGTTGTAGGAACCTCAGGAGGTCAGTGTTTACTGTTTTTTATATGCCTTGTTTTTCCTGTTTGAGTTTCCCTTTTTGAAGGATTCTAACAGTGAACAAAAGCTGCTGATCAGCCTAAGTTGGTAACAGAAAGTGTATTTAAAATTTTAAATGCACCTTTTTGGCAGTTCTAAATAGCAGTTAAATTAGTCTTAAAGTTCAGTACCACAGTTTTTTCATTTATACATTCAGAAAACAAGTCTTTTTTTCATTTAAAAAATAATAATTGTAGACTACTTCATGACTTCAGGCAATGTAAGCAAAATGATCAATTTTGTAAATTTTTTGAAGCTTGATTATTTTCTAAATCAGTTTGTACATAATTAAAATTGTAATAAGCTAATTCTTATATTTCAGTTTATTGCTACTTACTAGAGGTTGTACCCAAGAGATCACTTTTAAAAGAATGGGTTTAAAATTTATAGCCATTATGATTTTTAAAATTTAAGTAGCATAAATTTTGTACTAAACAATCTTGACACGCACTGTGATTTTTGTTAAGACTTTCTTTAGCATTGATCTGAATTACTTAAGCTGCATATGTATAATATAATCAAATATATATATTCTAAAATTTTAAGTGGCTTTCCACAACTGAAACTCATTGCAACTCCGACATGAAACATTCAGATACTAGTTTTATCTCAGGTAAATACTCTTGTACCCTTTTGTTCACAACATATGTATAAAACACGTCTTAATTATACCAGTTTATGTATTTCATATATGTATTTTCATGTGTCTTAAACTCTTACAATCTAAATTAACCTGCTATGGGACAAAAATGATTTTGCTTCACATCAGTCACCTATTTTATTCATATTGAATGTATTAACAGATAAAGGTGCAAAACAATCTTCCCTGGAGAAGACTGCATCCATGCATAACAGCAGCTAAAATACTTCATAAATAGTACTTTAAATAAAGCATTGCATAGGAAGTCTTTTTGTTTAATAATATTTGAAAGTTATAACTTGGCATTAACTGCTTCTCAGTTTTTTTTTTCACGTAAGGTGATGGACCTTTAAAATACTGTATAGGGTCTACAGAGTATTTTACTTTTTTTACTGTAGCTTTAGGTAAAGATTCAGATCTATAATGAAACTGCTGCTGTAAACCACTTAACAACATGTAGTAATGTAAGTTAGACACTGATGTAGTTTGCATATAGCAGTTTGCTTACATATTCATTACATATTATTGGCAATACCTAATCTTGGGTACAAGTTTGATACACTAGTTGTAGGTTTCATATGTATATTCTTTAATATGTGTCAGGTTACTAGACCTCCTCCTCCAGTACAAAAACACTGTCTATAGATGGTTCTTGCTTTTTGCACTTACTGTTGGAGCTAAATCAGTTTTAGGTTATTCTAAAAGAAACCTGTAATAAGTACATTGCGTCTTGCCTTTCCAGTATGTATTGTGCTAAAATAATAGATACTTATAAATCTGAATGTATTCCTGCGAGGGGGAGTTAAAATGGATGTATAATAAGGTTAATTCCCATGCTTTGTTGGACAGTGTACTTCTAAACAAATCTACTTTCCAAGCAAGTTCGAGGCTTAAAGTGTAGTATCCCTTTTCTGTAAGCAGATACTGTTGAGGTACTTTATCCTTAAATATCTTTCTATGGGTGAGCAACAAAACTGAGAAGGCCTGAGTGATTTTTGTGGGGGCAGTGATTGGACAATACTGTATAATCAGGTTTATTTGGTTGTAGAAATTTTCTGTTTATAGTACCTTATCTCACAAGGAAAAAGAGGTGGATATGTTGTAAATGACCCAACTTAATACCTAAACAGTTATAAAACTGTTAAGATTGGATGCAGTGAATAAAATAGTTTCGAATTAGCAAAATGACTGGATCTTTCTGCTGACAACTTAGGTTGTATGAGTTTTGCTTGAAAGCTTTAAATCTGATGTTTCCTGTACCTGCCACGTTAGAATGTTTCCTTCAAATGTATCCTCCTACAACTTCTCAAGCTGTACTAAATTGAGTGATATTTCTTGAAGTCTGCCTCTGTGCTAATAGAACTTCATTTTAAATAGAATATGGTTTTAATTTTTGATAAGCTGCTGAATTTTAAAGAGTTTTTGGGGCCACCAAATATTTTGGATCATGCAGAGAATATATATTGTACTGTAGTAATTTTGTATTTACATTTGTATGATGTGACATAATAGATGTGAATGTTAATCACTGCTTGACTATGTTAATAAAGTTGTTTAAATATAGCTGTTGCACTCTGATTTTTAATGGAAGATAAAAATTTCATTTCCAGACTCTCTCTTGTACTTAGTAGTGCACACTTGCAGTTCAGCTCTGTTCTGAAGGCTGTAAATCCTGTCAGTTTTGAAATGAACAAGTCTCTCTTTAGTTGAAAGAAAATGATCTCTGGCTCAACTAACAAACACCTGCAGTCCAATTAACTTTGTTCTAGATGCCTCACACTCTATTGATATTTTGTAAATATATTTGTACAAGCAAAAGGTTGTACCTAAATTGAAATAAAACTGTATTTGGTGGTACAAGTAACTTTTTCCACCTGGGAATGGGACATTGACTGACTGCATTCAGTATCTGTTTTAAACAGCATAACTTAAAAACATTTAATGTGCCAAAATTGTTTAATTTACCGCACAACACTGATAAATCTGAATAGAAATAAGGCTATGAAAGGCACAAAACTTCTATTTTTAATCTGTTTTAATAAAAAGTAAAATGCCATCTTTTCATGATTTAGGATCAGATCTTCAAGTGGTGTAAATGTGCATAGCTTCACTGACTTTAGTGGAGCTATGCCAATTTATACCAGCTGATGATCTGTTTCTTAGTTTTTTCCACAACCTACTGCTGCAAAATCCTGTGATGTGACAAGTGTAAAACTGACAATAGAATTGTGGACAAAATCCATGTACCTTACTGTTAGTTTGACTGTCCAGTATTAAAAATTGACCTGAATTGGTCAAAAGAAGTTAACATATTATGTACATAGTTACCCTCTACAGTTAAACTTTTGCTAAAACACTTTTCAGGATATTTTGCTGAATAGAAAAGTACCTGCACAGGACTTATAATAATTTTATATACACAATTTATACTTTGGAATGGCAGTTTCCAGTCTGTTTACCCACTTTCCATTTACAATGGCAGAAGAATCCTATTAGATGGACAAGTCTGACTTGTTTGTATTTGTTCTAAATCTGAATGTACAAAATGTGAAAACAATACTTTTACTGGCAGCAGTACTGAAAACCTGCATAAAAAATGAGTTACACCTTGCATCTTCACTCTACCCTACTTTAGTCCTGTTGGACAGGTGATGCCAATCACAGTTACAGAGTTAGAGGTTTAGGCTTTTATATAATTTGGTGGATTTGCATTCTGTTTCTGTTTCTGCTGTATTGTACAGTTGTAACTTGTTTTTAATATTAATTGATATGAGGCTTAATCACTTACCTATAGTACACTAGCATAGTTATTGACTTTTAAAATTTAATATGTTTTGGAGATAGCTATTTTGGAGGAGAGGTTTTCAGAACAGGTAGCATTTTCAGAAAATAGATGGCCTTTTTTGGATACTTTCAGAGCAAACTGACAATACTTACTTAGCTAATCAGTATATGAAGAGCTGTTATTTCCTTCAGATCAACCCTGTCTCTTAGTTGTAGAGAGACCCAACATAAGATGAATGACTTCAGATGTTTCATATAGTTCACTGAAAATACACATAGATAATATAGTTCTAGGTTTTATCTCTCCATGTGCATTTATCAGACACCCATCATTTTGGTTTCTAGGTGCCAGCTGCCTTTTACCTGCCTCCCCTTGAGATGAATCAGTAGGAACCCAAACATTATTTTCAAGTTGGTCTGTTTCATCTCCTTGTGTCTCAAGGAGTCCTGTTAAAACAGATTAGGGAACAAAACTTGTATAAGATTTCCTCCTGTTAGAAGAACCTAAGATACTTTAGCCATTTCTCAGAGAAAATTGGGGTAAAAAACTCCAATATTGGTTTCCAGAGCTTACAGCTAAGAAAAGAGTCCTTGTTCCTTTCTTCCCTCTCTTAACAGGTCTCTTTTAGCCTCTCAACAGGTTGTACAGTGACTTGTTCCTCAGTACTAAAATGCAGGATGCCCAAGTGGTCATATAGGATCGGAAAAAAGCGAAAATTTTATCTGGGCAATAGATTTAATGAGATGAGAGATGGTCCAGTGGTTAGGACACTAGCTTAGAAATTGAGAGGAGAGATTTGGATTCAGTTCCCTGCTCTACTATGTATTTCTGTGGGACCACCCATTTAATTTCTCTGTGCAAGTTCATCTGTAAACAAGGGGATAATACTTCCCTCTCTCACAGGGTGTTGTGGGGATCAATACATTAGAGATTGTGGAGTGCTTTGAGAGCTTTGAGCTTTGGAGTGCTTTGAGAGCTGATGAAAATGCTACATAAGAGCTAGGTCTTGGTATTAATCTGAAATGCGGATCTCTAAAATATCTCTAATTTCTCTCCTTGCCGTATTAGGAGAATGCTAAACTGAAGGGTAAATTGCCATTTTTTGTTCCCCACATAGGTACTTACTCCTGTGATTAAATTACCCCTTAACCTTTTAAGACTGAGCTTCTTGAATATCTACTTATCAGAAAGCATGTTCTGTAATTCTCTAACATTCTCATGAGTCTTCTCCAAAGCCCCTTTTCTAAAGTATCTGTCCTCTTTGAATTGTGGACACCAGAATTGGGCAGATTACTCCAGTAATGATTTCACTAGTGAGTAATATCACCTCTCTCCTGTTAGATAGCCCCTCGCTTATACAGACAATGGTTATCCTTTTAACTACAATGCTTTTCAATATTTTTTTCATTTGCAGACCCCTAAAAGAATATCAAATGGAGGTGTGGACCCCTTTGAAAATTTTAGTCTGTAGACCCCCAGGAGTCCATGGACCACATGTTGAAAACCACTGAGCTGATGATATTTCTGTGCTTTTCAGAGTGTCTGCATCCCAGGATAGTCCTCTCTTTTGTCACCTGCGTTCTTCGTTCCTTACATTTGTCAGTAATAAAATCCATGTTCAAAAGAACCCACCTTACCAAAGCGATATAAATTGATCTGGGTAAGTGATATGACCCCATCGTTTACCACTTCACAAATTTTTGTAGTCTGTAAATTTTACCAGCAACAATTTTTATTATCTGAAAGATCCATTAATAAAAATACTTAATAGCATTTGGCCAAAAATAGATCTATGCAGGACCCCACTGGAAATGCCATCACAGAATAATAATTCCCCATGTACAATTACTTTTTGAGATCTATCCATTAACCAGTTTTTAAATCTATTTAATATGGGCTACATTGATTTTTGTACGGTGCTATTTTTTTAACCAGAAGGACATGTAGGCCTAAATTAAATTTCTTACAGAAGTCAATTATGTCATACAGTTGTGAACCAAACTTTAATCTCAGGTTTTCTATAAAACCATGTAGAGTGCCATTAATTATGATACTCTCCTTTAATATTTTACTGATTGTGTCCTATGAACCTTTCTATGATTTTTTCCTGAGGTCAGACTAACTGACATCTAGTTAACAGGGTCATCCCATTTACCCTTTTAAAATATTGGTACATGAGCTTTTTTCTAGTTCTTTGGAACTTTCTATGTGTTCAAAAACTTCTTCTTTTAAAAAAATCATCATTAATGGTTCAGAGAGCTTCTTGACCAATTATTTTAATACTTTTAGGCGCAAGCAGGAGCGGCGCCAGGATTTTTGGCGCCCTAGGCGGGGGTCCTTCTGTGCTCCCGGTCGTTCCTGGCAATTCTGCGGCGGTGGGTCCTTCTGCGCTCCCGGTCTTCGGGGTACTTTGACGGCGGGTCCCGGAGCGAGTGAAGGACCCGCCGCAGAATTACCGCTGAAGACCTGCAGCGCGCAAGGACCCCCCGCTGCTGAATTGCCACCGAGGGTGGCAAAATGCCGCCCCCCCAAATCCTAGCGCAGTCACCTAAATGGAAGCACTGGCCCTGGGTGCAAGTTATCTGGTCCTGCTAATCTGTAAAATGTTTAAAGTTAATAGTTGCAGTTTTAACATCCTTCCTAGTTACTGATGGAATAGAAAATATTTCATTATCAAGATATGATATGAATAAATCATCCTGTTTGTAAAGAAACGCAACAAACGTTTCTTCAATGCCTGAGCCCTATGTATGTTCCATTATGGGTTTGGGCATTCACTGCACACACTTGCACTCAAAGAATTCTTGTAAGCAGTCTGTTGGTCCACACATGTGGCCTTGCCTTCCTCATGCTTTCAACCAAAGGCAAAAAAGGCACAGAACAGATTAGATAGCTCTCCTTCAGTTTCTTACATCTCAAAATATGGGAATGGAGCTTCCTTTTTAATAATCCTCCACAGAAAATTAGTAAACCCTAGGAAATCCATTCTTCCTGTAATGCTGGACCTTAACCGAAACTTGATCCATGTTCATGATCCATATTTTCGACATCTAAATTTTGAGGCAGTGTTGATTTTTATGACAGTTCAAATGGCCTTTTTATCCTTTTTCAGCAGAAAGGATGGAATTTTGCTGAATAGTACTAGTTGTTTCCTTCTTTGCTTTTCTTTTGACTCATTCCCTAAACAGATTATTTCTATAGACAAGTTTTTAAGATTCACTTAGCTGATTTGGACATCCCATATTTTTCTTAAGTTAGCTTAATGTTTGTGTAAAGCCCTGAATTGATGTCAGGAAACCAAAGTGGGCTAGGGCCCTGTTCTTCTGGCCTTTTCGCTGCCTCCCTCTCTCCCCCCTCCCTCCATCCCATAGTGGACACAGTAGCAGGGCAGGAGCCACTGTTTCATTCTGAAAAATGAGATGTTTATAATATGTGAAAGTGAGGCTATGACTCCTCTCCCAGATCTCCTTACAGTACAGGAACCATGGCTAGGAATGAGGCTCCCAAACGATTTATCTTGCTTATGAGAAGGAGCCTTGAGCCTCTGCTCTGCTCCTCCAGCCTTTGCTGCCATCTTCTGGTCAGAAAAATAGTTACAGCTGTAACTCTATTTCCATTCCTCTCTCCTCCACAAAGCCAATACAGGCACTCACGGTGTTACGACAACACACTAGCTTATTTTAAATAAATGAATGCCTGATGCTGACTCCCTCCCTCATCCCGTCCTTGGACTTGACCTTGCCGAGTGATGGTCCACCATGCTTCCAGCACATCCATCACTATTCCAGAAACAGACTTCTCCAGCTCTGTGCAGTCTTGAGAATCAGGTTACAATGCCAAAAGGGATCCAAAAGACCTGTTTTGCCCTGAGATTCTGTGAACCAGCCAACCTTTTCTCCAATTGGATCATGCCATGACAATGCACTATTTTACATTTCACAGACCAAATTGGGAGGAACTGACTAAAGAAACGGCATAGAAAACAGAAACCTATTATCTATCCACTGTATAGGCCCCAAGACAGTAACAGAAAACTACTTGAATTAACACTGATGCTAATCAATGTAAGGTGTGTTGCCAACAAACAATGTATGACCTATTCAAAGAGAGGGCACCCAACAGAGCTTACATCAGAGGCCTTGCCTGATGACACTTCAAGCTCTGTTAGCCCACCTTCTCTTCCTCTCACTCCACTCTTCAGCTCCTTGGCCTATCACAGACAGGACAGGGCTCGTGGCACTGCCTTCACCTTTTCAAACATCAGATCCAAGAAGATCCACAAGTAAGGTAAATTCACTCCAGGGTGTATTTGATTTAAATCAAATTCATTTAAATCATGATTTAAATAGCTAGTCAGGAAGACTCTATTTAATCATGGATTTCCACATAAAAGTGCATTCTTGTTGGTGGTTATAACTCAGAGACAGATGTAGGTTTCATTTTTAGAAGGTACACGCTATACATTTTTAAAGTGATTTATTTTGAAAACTTTTCAGATTAGTTTTACAGCTATATCAGAAAATGAATGTTTCAGTTATCTTGGTAAAAGAAATAACCAAACAGATACTTACAAAGTCATTGGGAGGTGAACAATCTTCAGTTCAACAGGTTAATCATTAATATTTGGAGGATTTTCTTGCCGTGCTATATTAGGAGGAGAACATCACCAGACAGACATTTAAATTGTTTTATTTAACTATAACAATGTTATGTATTCTGGATTTTTTTCTTCGACAGCAAACATAATATTAACAGAACAAGCATATGAATTTTTGAATTTAGTTAAACATTCAAGTTTTTTAAAAATTTGTTTTTGTTAAAATTAACTAAAATAGTTATATGAAACATTTAAAAAAAATTAAATAGAATGTCAGCCAGGTCAACATGAGAAACTTAAAATGTTGGCTTCTGCAGCTAACTCAGTCGTCTTCAGTTTCATTTTCCTGTTTGTACATAATCTGAAAAAGAAAAACAAGCTTTCCTGCTTTTTCAGGTCTCAAATGATTTCTCAATTTGGAATGAAATAGTCCAAAGGAAGAAAATATATTCTTCTACACTGGCAGAAGAAGCTACTGCTGTTAAGTGATATTATCACTTTAACAGTCTTTGAATCCAAGTGCTTAAGTGACTTCAACCAGTTCACTGGTGTGACTTTCTTTAAAACATCATCAGTAACCATATTTCTTGAATGGTTCACCCTTAGCTCTGAAGTTTATTATAGTTGGCATTATGGAGGTATGATTGCTGGATGTCCATGTCATAGCCAATTCCTCTTCTTCAGCAGTTAAGGTTTGACCCTGATACTGAGTATTGAGAATATTTGCAAGAAAATGAGATGGAGATACCGCTTGTCCCATTTGTGTTTTTAATGCTTGTGATTTAACTTTGTCATTCCATCTTTCTCTTTTTAAGATCTCACCTAGTTTCAACAGCATCAGCAATAAAACAGTTTTTCTCTGCATTTTGTTCAAGGGTACAGAAATAGGCTTCAGGGTACTCAGCATGTGCTCAATATTTCTTAACACTGGGCTTAAGAGAACTTTGACTGTGACAGTGCCATCTTTTTTTTTCCCCACAATTTTGTTCACAAACTCATCAGATTAGACCAGTTCTTGATATAGTGCTCAAAACAGTCCACTACTGATTTCCATCACATGTCTTGTGGTAGAGTTAGCTTGGTTCCTTCCACGTTTTTCAGAGCAGCTGCTGTAAAGTGGCCGTTACGGAAGTATTTTGCAATTTCAGCAACATCAGTGTTCCAGAAACAAAGGCTAAAATCTTTGGCTAGGAGGTGCATCAAATGAGCACTGCAAACATATGCTATTAGCTTGGGATTGTCTTCTCTTCTAAACAATTTCTTCCCATCTTGGATACATTTGCAGCATTGTCTGTGACCAAGCTGTGTACTAGACATCTGAAATTTTTTTCACAGATTGTTATAGCTTTTACTGCTACTTCTTGTAAGTATTCTGCTGTGTGTGCATTTCCTGATGTATCAATTGTTTCTGTAAGGAAAACATTCCCTTCTGTCATCACACAAGCACATACAACAGGATCATTGTGGACATTGCTTCACCCACCAAGACTCAGGTTAACAATTTTACCCGCTAGTCCTTTTGCACACTGCTCAATTTCTCTTTCATATGAAAGGAGGGAGGGATAGTTCAGTGGTTTGAGCATTAGCCTGCTAAACCCAGCATTGTGAGTTCAATCCTTGAGGGGGCCACTTAAGGATCTGGGGCAAAAATTGGTCCTGCTAGTGAAGGCAGGGGGCTGGACTCAATGACCTTTCACGGTCCCTTCCAGTTCTAGGAGATAGGTATAGCCTGTATTATTATTATTTATTATATGATTACTTATGCTTTTATCCAGCAATTTGCTCTGTTAGGTGGACTGTATCCTGTTCTTAATGACTGAGCCATGTTAATGACGTGGGTTCTCAATTGTGCAGAAAGGAGAGTTTGTTGCATAAACAAACCGGGCAGTTTTTTCATCAATTACCTCTTTTTGTAGTCTGCTGGTTCTTATCACAAACTTATCTATGGTTGTTTCTGCATGATGGAGATTTTTGTTTTTCTTTTTGCTACAGGTGATATACTGTGGCTATGTGATATACATGTTATGACTGAAACATTATCATTGGCAGATAATTCTGAAACTATAGAAAATGATGGTGATCTTGAAGGTGGATAGTCTTCAGAATCCTGTATGTTGAGGATGGATTCTGCTAAACAAAATAAGTCAATGCAATTATTTAATTATGATTACTATACTGCTCATTTAATATTACTCATTGCATTCACAGACACTCAGTACTACTTTAAAGATGAAATTGTAAGGGAAGATCTGCCTATTTCAGCTATTTTATTTATCACAACTGCATCTAAAATGATAGTACCATAGTGTAACAACTATATATTTTGCTCAAACATGAGAATTCAAGAATAGTCCAGAAGGAAGACAGGCAGTCCTTAAGAAAGAAGTATGAAATAAGTTTATCAACCTGAAGATCCTGCATGTTCAGACATGTTCCTTTCATCATCTTCAATGCAACTTCCTCCTGAGAAGGAACACGTATCATGATGATGTTTCATTCGGGTAACCAGGCCTTGCATTTCTTTGTTGCATTTTGCACATATGCCTGTCTTACCCACTGTAGAGGCACTTCATTAAAATATTCCCAAACCGTGTGTCTTTTACAGCCTGCTGCTATTATAGGCTTTCCCTTCTAGTGAGAGAATGGTATGGTAGATCTCAGCTCAATGAAGGCTATACTCAGAAAGACCTCAAGACTTCTGGAATATGCTGCCCAAACAGTTTTACTTTTGTTTCTACTGCCTGTCCCTCCCTTCTCACATTTATCTCCAGACTCTGCCCCGGATAGAGAGCGGGCTGGAAACTCCACCATTGATGGCAGAAAATTAAAGTTGAAACAAAACATTTCTTCAAGCCTATACTAAGGCTGTGTAATAGGCCAAGTAACTTTCCTATTAGCCTCCCTTGAAGCTGCCAAATCCTGCCCTATTGAGCTATCCAGCGTGATAAACAGTGTCATCAATCCTAAGTGCCTGCAGTACAAAACAGAACCCAAATAATGTGAAAACTAATATCCTACTTGGCCAGAAAGTTCCAGCATATTAACGAAGGCTTCTCCAATTTCATGGATCCCCATATATGTTCCAGAGTTGAGTATATTCATTCCTCAAGGGCTACTGGGATACCCTAAAATCTCAACCCTAGTCTCCCAACTGGCAGTCTGACCCATGCCCTCACTGGCTAATGAAAGAGTCTTAAACAATTTCTGATTGAAATTGCCAACACTTTATTTAGTGAATTAATCTTCTCTTCCTCCTTCAAACATACAATAATTTGACCACTATTGAAGAAATCCACCTTGGATGTATCAGTTCTACCATTCTAGAGCAAACTCATAGAGAAGTTAGTTAATGGATAACTATGCTTTGTTTAATTGAAGCTAATATCCTAGAACCCAGCACAATCTGGATTTAGGCTAGGATGTGGGCTGGAACTAGGGTGACCAGATGTCCTGATTTTATAGGGACAATCATGATTTTTGGATCTTTTTCTTATATAGGCTCCCATTACCCCCTCCCACTCCCACCTCCACTCCATCCTGATTTTTCACATTTGCTGTCTGGTCACCCTAGATAGAATCCACTTTAGGTCCTGATATACGATGTGCTGCTGTCAGTGGATAGTGGCCAGATGTCCATTCTTGTCCTCCTGGGCCTCTCTGTAGCATTTGACACTGTTGACCATGAGAGACAGCAGTTCCATTTGAGAGAGGTGGCAGCGGTACAACGTAATGTGCTAAAATGGTTTGAGTCCTTGCCTGGAGGGGTACACTTAACAAGTAGTGATGGGAAACTGCACCTCCATTACTAAATTTCTCACTTTTGGAATCAGGCAAGGATAAATTCTCTGGTCCTGTTGAACATCTATATGCAGCCACTAGGTGAACAAGACAGACAAGTATGCAAGCGTCAGCACTATGCAGATGACACAGATGGGATGAAGACTAAGTGGAGATAAGACCATACTACTTCCATCAACTCCAAGTTCTCACATAGCAAAATCCACAAGTAATGGTATCTGCCTTGGCTGGTTGGATTGGAAACTCCCATCCTGGCAGATGATAAGCTGGCCTTAGGTATACCTGCCTTTGTCACATCTCCTCTGGACTATAGTGCTGGAATCCTCATGTGGGCATGAAGCTATCAGAGGTCAGGGACCTTTTGCTGAGAAGACATGCTTCAGCAGTCTGTATTAACCTTGTGGGCTACACACACCTCAGACCTGTCTTCTGATCTTAACATCCTCTGAGAAGCCAGTGTAAAGTCTTTATAGTATTTGTTGTCTGGATTTAAGATTTCTAAAAGATTGCCTAAACCTCTGAGATGAAAACTTCGGTCAACTCCATTCGTTTTGGAACAGTAGAACTCAGTCAGGGTAAAGTTTGTCTGTGTAGGAGATGGACCAACCCCCGAGACTGATCCAAGACTGGAATGAACAACTCCAGGAACTAAGGAGTATCAGAAACCTAACCTCTATTTGCTCCAAATGCAAAATGTGCACTCCTTTGACTTTGCCTTTTCTCTTGTGCACAACAGCATGTATATTTAGAACTTGTTCCCTCCTGAGGTGATTCGATTTTTTTTTTTATCTTCTCCATAGTGCCTCCTAAGTGATAGGCCTCAGTTGAGGTGGTCTGATCAACACGATGACCACTGGCAGACCCCCCTCTCTGAACTGTAACCTTCCCCTCCTCATCTTTGCTGCTTGAGTGGCTGAAGAAAGGAGTGTAGCTGACCTTTTTTGTTTGTTTGTTTGTTTTGTTTCTGTTGTTGGAAATGGTTTACTAAAGTAGACTTCATCGAACCTGCCTAAAGAGTCTGGGTTTGCTGGTTGCGTGCAAAAGTTTTTTCCTTTACAGAGCCGCCTGCCTCCTTTACTATGTTAGTCATCTACATACGTTAGAAGTGGCAAAGAGCTAACCAGGACCTATGCCTCCTGCTGCCGCCTGGGACAGCGCGGATCCCGCACTCTCTCCCAGCCAGGCCCCCCTCAGACCCGAGCACCGCCCGTTCTCTACGCCTGCGCACAACCTTGGCCGGGGGCGGGGCGAGAGGTGCAGAGGACGCCTGCGCCCTGAAGGAGGTGGCAGGGGCTGGCTGGCGCGTGCGCGGCAGCGCCGTTTGGGCGGCGGAGTGGCTGCCGCACAGTAACGGGAAGGGCGGCGCTCCGTGGAGGACGGCGGCGGTGGCTGTTTCGTCCGTTGGGTCTTGGTGGCTGAGGCCGTCGGGGCCAGGCTCATCCAACGCTGAGGCGGCGGCGCGGTCATGGCGTCTTTCGTGGAGAGCTTCTGGGTAGGAGCTGTTGGTTGTGTCCGCTCGGGCCGCGGCTCACTGCCGCTCTGCCAGCTGCCGGCCATAGCCGAGTCCCTTCCAGGGCAAGCCGCTCTGGCTCCGACGCTACCCCGGGGGTTGGGTTTGGGCCTTGGTGCGGGAGGAGATGAGGGTCGGTCGGATTCTCCTCGCTCGCGCGCCGTATCCCTGGCCTCTCCCGCCGCCGGCAGTTCTGGGGCCTCCCCGCCTCGCTCCCTGCTGCGGACAGAACAGGACACCGATGTCCGGGACCACACGGAGCCGTGACCCGGTCCCTTCTGGCACGGGGCGCAGCCGAGGCTCGGGAGCCCCTTTGCCGAGAGTTCCTACTGCAGCTCTGGGGAGCCGGCTCCCTGGGTCGCGCCAAGGCTAGGGGCAGGCTGCTGTGGGTAGAAGCGGGCGCAGCTCGCTGTGCGCTGCTGTTGGATATGCGCCGATTCACGGTCCTGCAGAGCACTGGTTGGGCGTGTTTCAGACATGGTGACTTCAATGGCATTACCGTCCGTTTATCTCGAGGGATGCGCTGGAAGGGATCTCCAACTAGGTCTCATTCGTTTCTAATCTCTTTGATGTTTGTTAAAACTCATACTTGAAAGTTACAGGTTATTCGTTTAACTTTTCATACAATAAAACTGCCACGATAAATAGCTCCGATTCCAGCGTATTGCACTTGTACTGTTATTAGCAAACGCAAACTCTGCTTCCGAAATCATGCCCTCCCTGTGAAATATGTTTTTCTGCCAACATAGTGGGAGCGATGGAGAGTAACATCAGGAATTTATAGCCTGCAGTGAATCCTAGTTTTTTTTTTAATACCCTTCCAGAATTATTCGTTTAAAATATCCTGTAGTTTTAACTAATTTACTTAATTGTCTCTATACTACTACAGTGACATTTTTTTTTAAAATTTTTGAAATGTGTAAATGGAGAGAAATGAACTACTTACAGAACTGTGAATAATGGATACATGTGCATTGTAGAGAATTTTGATTTGTTTTAACTGGATTAATCCTTTCCTCAGAAAAATTACAAAACATTGAAAACTAGCTTAAGCTTGTGTGTAGAATTTTTAAACTAACCTTCTACATTGAAAGGTCTTAATTCAAATTTAGATTTTAAGGTTTAGTGTGTTTCATTAAAATTTTATGTGTAACTTGAAAGGCTCTGTTTTTGTAGAACTATGGCCCTTTTAAATGTAAAACCCATAGGTGTGTCTATAATCTTGTGGGATATTGGAGCTCTGATGTCTTTGCCTTAATATTTTTATAATACAAAGGTTTATAAATGAGCCATGATAATTTCAAAGTATGTACTTGCTAAAAATGGAGCAAGGATAACATCAGAAGGGAGAGTGTTGCTTTCAGTATTGTCTGCTTTGTAAATATGAATAATAGTTCTCCTTATTTACAGTAAACTAATTTTATAAATATAGTGGAAATTTTAAGAAATAACTGCATACATGTTTTGTTTGCAGTCTTAAATTCAACAAATTTCTTAAAACTGCATGTTGTTAAATCCAGTGTAAAAATTCTGAACAGTATTACAGCATTGGAGGGGGATGTATGTTTAACTACCATATGAAAACTTTCTTTAGCTTTGTAAATAGCATTTAAAAGGATACTTGATAGTGTCTGGTGTTAGTTGATTAACAGTAGAAACAAACTTTTAACCTTTTGGTGTTACTTTAACAACAGATGGAAAAATAAAATCACATATATCCATCTGAAAATTTAGTTCCTACTGTTAACCAAGAAGCACAAAATTATTGTAATTGAGATTAGATATTTTTCCTTTTTATTTACTTTGTGCACTTTTCTCAATTTATGTATAGTTCCTTAACTGTTTTGATGTCCAGTTGTGCTTTGTCTCATTGGCAAGTCAGTATCACTCACGTATTGCTATGCGGGGGGAGTTCACAAGCACATTCTTCCCCAGGTCCTCCAAGAGAGTGTACGCTAGTAGCTATAGCATTAAGGATGAGGCGTAGCAGGTGTATTTGCACACTGAGACAGAAGAGAAGTCTTAGTTACTTAGTTAAAAAACAAAGAAGTCAATAATGTCTATTTAATTTTGAATGAAACATATGCAATATTTTCTGATGTGAAAAGTGTCTATAAAATTTCAAACCGCAGGTATGTTGTTGTCTAGTATAGTCAAATTAAATGTAGCTTAGTGCATTTTTAATGTTTAAAGCTTAGTCTGTACCCATCAACATTTTGGATCAGTTCGTTATTCAGTATCATTCTTTCCACATTTCAGATAGGACAGAATATAGACCCTACAATTCCAAATGTATTAAAATGTGTAAAAATGTTGAGCATTTACAATTCAGACAATAAGGGGGGGGGGGAATAATCCAGTGCACTTAGATGTACAACATATATCCAACAAATGTATAATTTAAACACATAACATACCATCTCCCTTTACCTTTACAGACCTAATGGATAGAACACTGAACTAGGACTTGGGAGAACTGAGTTCTTCTGTTCCCCACTTGGCCACTGGCTTGCTGGGTGACATTGGGAAGTGACTTCACCTTCTTGTTTCCCCATGTGTAAAACAAGGATAATTTTGGAAAGCACTTTGAGATTGAATGATGACATGCACTGTATAAGAGCTAGTTATATTTATTACGTAACATTCAGTTACTCTCTTTTTTAACGCTTCGTTTATTCTAGAGTAAGGAGGCTGGCCATGAAGGGGAAATAAATTTAGACTAAGTTCTTCAGTAACTGTTTTAAGTGATTAGAGTTTTTGAAACTCATTTGTTGTGTGCCCTTGCCGAACCGGAGTATGTTCCGAGATTTTAGATAAATGTTTATGTAGCAGAGGTATCCAAATTCAATCCACAAAGTTGTGAATTAGATGTTCATAGTACTGTGATTACAAATGATAGACATGGTTTGTTGTGAACCCAAAGTGGAGTTGAAATCTGGAAAAAAGTCTCAAAATGTACGGTTCAGGATTCTTTTAGAAGAAAAGGATGAGACTTTTAGAGAAAGGAATGCTTGGGGTAGAAAATGAAAACATGGTTTTGTAATGAATCCATGTCTACAGAGTTTTGGAATGTACACCAGTCTCCAGTTGAAACTGCACATATGCCGCACGGGAAACTAAACCATGGATCTTGTGCCTTACATAGGCCTCCACTGGCTTGAATGCTTATCCTCTTGGTAGTCATTAGGGAAGACATCAGAAACCTGATGGTCTGGTTTGATTCCATTCAGAAGAAGGCAGTGACACATG
The DNA here is from genome assembly GCF_003597395.2 of Chelonoidis abingdonii. Taxonomy (NCBI): domain Eukaryota; kingdom Metazoa; phylum Chordata; order Testudines; family Testudinidae; genus Chelonoidis; species Chelonoidis abingdonii. The sequence continues at coordinate 51,192,010 of NC_133774.1, read as the reverse complement.
CAAACACCTTGTTTATGTAATTTTGTCTCCAGTACATTAAGCTGCTACTTTTAAGGACTTTTTTGAGAAAAGTATTCAGTAATGTACTGATATAAACAAAACAAATGTATTTAAAAATATTGTCGTCTTTTCAGTGGCGAAGATTAAGCAACTTTTTAAATAATAGGTTTCTAAATGTTGCCACTTTTAATGGTATTTGAACAGAGGCCAGACTTTTTTGAGAGTAGTAAAAAGTAGGTATATCTTTTTCTTTAGTGTTTGTATTCTATGGGAATATTTTAAAATGCAGTACAGTAACAGAAAAAAAGATACATTGCTTTAATACAAGTTTCATACAGGTTTTTTTCTGTTGTTATAGGGTAAAAATATATGACAAGTAGTGCAGATTATAAATGATTTTTTAATTCATTGTTATGAGGTAGTGTTCCAAGCATTCAAATCACTTGACTGAACATTCTCAACACTCCTAATTAGGATGTTGTCACAGAACAATGGATCCCTGCTGTTATGTACAATGTATGCTGGTTTAAAACAGAGATATCAGTGAAATAAAATGTTTATGAAAAGTATTCCCATTGTAAAAAAATAAATAAGAAATTGTAGTTTGTCGATGTGTTTTGATACTGATGCAGGAGAGTAACAATTGCTCCCTTACTATAATAATGACTGCACAGTTGTCTTGCTACTTTTCTAGAAGAGGCCCATTGGAAACTCATCCAAACTTATTAAAATGTTTTATGAAGAAGCTAGGTACTGAGTAGCTGATGTTCAGGAGTTGAGGAAGAAAAAAAGAATATATTCAGTGAATGTGTTATTCAGTACTTAAATAACTGGTACATATTCCATGTGGTATTAATTTGAGTAGAATTGTGTTTCTCAGACTATCATCTGCAGAATAAAATATTTCAAGTGCAGACTAGCAGAGAATGAGATATTAGGAAGGGATCATGGGCCATAAGAGGATCTCTTTTTGAGATGTTGACTCAAAATTTAAAGTTGGAGAACACTTGAACCAAACCGCTGGTTTTTAAATTGTCGGGCATGCCTCCTGAAGGAGGTGTCGATGAGGTTATTGGGGAGGGGGTGAGAGGACTTGACTGCTTAAGCGTTTTTCTTATTTCTTCAGTGTTGCTGAGAAATTTCTCAAAGGTGAAAGAAATACTACTTGTTCTTTGAGTATATTTTTCCGCAGATGTATAGCCCTCACTCCTCTTCCTCATTTGTACGGAGACAAGATGGGTAAAATAATATTTTATTGGACCAACTTCGGTTGGTGAAACAGACAAGCTTTTGAGCTTATATAGAGATCTTCTTGAAGTCTGGGAAAGGTACTCAGTGTCACAGCTAACTTCAAGATGGAACAGATTACTAAGCATAAGAAGTTATGATGTTGTAAGAGATCATTCAGCGTGAAGTGGGCAGTCCACACCTCTGCAATTGTGGACAAAGGAGGGTTAGTAGATTACAGATTGGATTTATGGCTCATTACAACAATGTTTTTACTGAGTTCATTATTTTTAGTGTCTAGCAAAATTATGAATTTAAGCTCCTGGGCTTGTCTTTTGAAGGCATTCTGCAGGTTTCCTTTGAGGATGAGGATTGAGAGGTCAGATGTGGAGTGATCATTTTGTGAAAAGTGTTTCCCCATGGACATTTTTGTCTTTTCTGAGTAAATTCATTTGAGAGCATGGTGATTCCCTTGTTTCACCCAAATAGTTGTTAAGTCATTTAGCACACTGGATGAAGTATACCCAATGTTGTGATAGGCATGCGTAGTACCCATGGATCTTGACAAGTGTGTTATGGAGCCTATTGATCATCATGACATTAGAGATGTGTTTGCAGGTTTTGCATCTGTTATGGCAGGATCCGGTGCTGCTTTGAGTTGGTGTGCCCTCATCTATGGGGAGCTTGTTTGTGATGATGAGCTTGGTGTGCTGGGGGCATTGTTTGAAGGCTAGAAGGGGGGGTTGCGGAAAGATTTCTCTCAGGATGTGGTCCCTATTGGGTATAGGTTGTAATTGCTTGATGGATACGCCTTATATTTTCCACTGTGGGGAGGTATGTGACAACTAGAACTGTGTGACTGGTGCTTCCCTCCCTGTATTGAAGGAGGTTCCCCTGGGATATTTGGGTGGCTGTAACCGTACAGGTTGTCAATTCGCCACTATGGCGCCTCCTGCTGGTTGCTCCGGGAATTAGCTCTTTCCAGCTGTGGAGCGCCCTCTGCAGGTGGTGTCTCACCCGCTGTCTGCCCTGCTGTTTGTCTGGGACCCACGTTGCTCCCTAGTTTGTGGCATCCTCTTCTTGACACAGCCCTCCAGCTGTGCCCCACTTGGTTCTCTCCCCTTCTGGGGGTATCAGCAGTCCTCAGTCTGCACCTGCTCTTGTGGCCAACTGCATTCCCAGAATCTAGCCCCTTGCCTCAGGGGCAAGCCAAAGTCTGTATCGGACCACACTCCTCTAGGGCCAGGTGCAGTGTTAGGGAGACAGGGGGACCCAGGCCCACCCACTACTCTGGGTACTGGCTAAGGGATCTTCTGGCGGCAGCCATGTCCTGCCCTCTTTCTCTCCTCTCTACTGCTCATGCTCTGTTTGGCCCTTGCACCTTCTCGGCCCTTTCTTTCAGGGGCCTCACCCTGGGAGGTATCTGGCTGGAACTTTCCCTCTGCTCCCCTGAGTCTGTCCAGTGCTGCTCTGTCTAAGGTGCACAGCCACTCCAAGGGCTGATATTAATTCTTTATCTGCCAAAGTGGGCCAGCTGCCCCACTACAGTGACCCATTCCATGATGGGATCTACTTTTCTGGAGTGTCTTTCATTCCACGATGTGATCTGTTTCTCTGGAGTGTCTTTATTTGGTGAAGACTTTAAGTATATTAAGATGTATATCCTGGGTTTTCTTTTCAGAATATAGTCTGTGGTATCTGTATGCCTGGTTGTATTTGGGGTGGTTACTGGATCTGTGAAGGTAAGTGTGGTGATCTGTGGGTTTCTTATGTATGGTCATCTGTTGGGTTCCATTTTTGAAGCTAATCATGGCGTCGGGGAAGTTGATGCTGGGAGTGGAGTCCTTCTTAGGATTCTTGAAAATGGAAGAGGGAATTTGGAGTCAGAATTTTCAATGGCACTGTAGAGATAATATGCTTGACTGACAGCCACTGATAACTAACATTTTATACATATATATATATATATATAGCAGGATATCATTTTTCAGGGGATCTCAAAACTTTCTGCAAATACAGGCATCATGTCACATACACCATTGCAATGAAATCACCTGTGGAATGTGGCAGCTATTTTAAATATGTACAGCAGTCCTATCCAGCAGTTCAGGACAAGGGGTGAAGAGCATGTTATCCAGTTAAAACTGTAGGAAATATAGATACATTGCAATTAGTCAGTTTGGAAATCATTGGTGATTCATTTTATATCCATGTATCTATCCCACATTTGCTCATGTTCAGGTTCTACAACTCTTTTGCATACAGAGCTTGCATTGAAACTAATGAGAATTCTTGTAGGATTAAGCCGTTAATCTTTTCATCTACTGCAATGACATCTAATGCAATTTCTAAGACCCTTCAGCCTAAGACTTGTAAGGTAGCTAACTACTGCAAACATTTAGCCATCTGCCAGCTGTTCCAAAGGTAGTTTATTTCATGAAGCACAAGGAAAAAGTACTGGCTGAATCACCAGAGTGAGAGAAGCATTGACTGTTGCATACTAAGTTCCTGAACATTGCTGCTATTAGAATAGTTTCACAGCAGCTGAGGAATCTGATCCAACACAGCCCCCATATTGCAAACAAGTCACAAAGAGCAAACACACACCCTGAATTAAAGGTGAAGAAGTCTTCCTCACCATATCTTATGGTTGCTTCCAATGTTCCCTCCAACTTTTTCCATCCATGTGAGGAATAAATTTTGTTACATGCACTGAGGTATGTGCTTGTGTGTGCCACCAGTAGAAACAAAAAACCTAGATATAATATATATTCTTCTTCGAGTGCTTGTTCATATCCATTCCAGTTAGGTGTGTGCGTGCCGTGTGCACGTTTGTCGGAAGATTTTTACCCTAGCAACACTCGGTGGGTCGGCTGGGCACCCCCTGGAGTGGCGTCGCTATGGTGCCGGATATATACCACTGCCGACCCAGCCACCCTTCAGTTCCTTCTTACTGCCTGTGTCGGTCGTTGGAACAGTGGAGCCCGTCTTAGCTGACCTCCACTTCCCTAGCTATTCGTAGTTCTCGTGTATATAGTTATCCTTTTTATATATATATTTATATAGTTGTACGTTTTCTCTTTACTAGCATAGTTAGTTTAGTAATAGTTAGCGGGGTTCGGGGAGTAGCCCCTTCCCCACACCCAGTGCCGGAGCCCATGCCCGGCTCACCGGGTTTTAAACTGTGCTCGGCCTGCCACAAGCTGATGCTGACAGGAGATCCGCAAGACTCCTATTTGAAGTACCTCGGAGAATTGCACTTGACAGCTAAGTGCCTCATCTGCAAGGCTTTTAAGCCGAGAACAAAAAGGAGCGGGACTTTCACTTAGCCCTCCGCCTTCGGCACTGAGTGCTGGTCAGTCGGTGGGCAGAAGCGCCTCCTCTGCACCGGACCCCGCTAGTACTGCCAAGGCCTCTCGGGACCGGCCGTCGCCGGCACCAAAGTCGACTCGGCACCGCTCCCTGTCTCCGAGGTCGAGAGAGCCTACGACTCCTCCTGCCAGTGCCTGACAGCTCCCTGGCATGCGCAGTAGTTGAGCTCCCTGCTCCTGCTGCTTCCATGCCAACTGCACCGCAGCTAGAGAGCCTGTCTCAGTCGAATCGCCCGGCACTGACACCTGCCGAGGCACTGACGACGTCGGCACAGTCGATCCCAGTCCCACAAGGGCTGTCGAATCTGGTGCCTGACAGCTCGCCGGTACACGCTGTGGTTGAGCTTACTGTTCCCTCCACGCCGGAGACATTCCCAACGGCGAGGGATCTCATTGCCATGATAGAGTCGATGCTACCTGAACCCCTTGCACCGCCATTACGGGTAATACAGTGTTTTGGCAAGCCTATCTTGATACGACCATCCTCTGTTGGCACAGCAGAGCGGCACCATTTATGATCATGGTCCCATCGGCATTCCCACTCCCGACGCCACTTGCAGTCCCAGTGCTCTTCTCCTCCTCGGTACCGGTCGCATTCACCGCACCAGTCGGTATCCCGTTCACTGACCCACTGCTCTCGGCACCGTTCCAGCTCCCGGCACCGCTACAGGCACTGTGACTCCCGTAGCTACTCCCGACGTAGAGCCTCGAGATCTCAGTCGACCTCCCAGCACCACTCTGGTCGCAGGTCTGGATCTCATTCCAGATACTGGTACGGCTCCTGGTATCGGTCCCCGGTGCCGAGTTGGGCAAGGTCTGATACAGTCAGAGACTCTGCGCATGGTTTTTCAGCACTTCCATGGCCATCCAGACACGCATCAGTGTCATCCCACGCAGACAGCTCTTATGCTCAGGACTGCGATTCTGATGTGCCCACCAACAACCTGAGAGCCCATCAGGACCTCCTAAGGAGGGTAGCACTCAGTATGGACCTCCAGGTGGAGGAGGTCCTGGAGGTAGAGGACCCGGTAGTGGACATTCTATCGGCAGTTGCCCCACTAGAGGGGCCCTACCCATTTATTCGGACCATCCAGGCGAATGCTGCCGATACTAAATTATGGTGGTCCCCAGTCTCTATCCCTCCTGCGGCCAGGGGAGTCGAGCGTAAATATATGTGACCTCTAAGGGGTGCGACTACTTGTATGTCCGTCCTCTCCTGCTCGCACTAGTCGTTCAGGGATCCGTTAAGGAGAGGGAACGGCATGGCCAGCAGGAGCCAGCCCGAAATCGAAGGAGGCTAGGCGAATGAACCTACTCGAGCCGCAAGGTGGACTACTCTGCAGGGGCCTTACAGCTCTGGGTGGCAAATCAACAAAGCCTTGCTTAGCCGCTATAATTATAACACCTGGGTGGCGGTGGGTAAGTTTATGGAGCTTCTTCCTCCCTCAAGACTCCCGCCAAGAGTTCGCTGCCCTCTTGGAGGAAGGGAAAAAGGTGGTCAGAACTTCCTTCCAGGCCTTGTTGGATGCAGCAGACTCAGCAGCCAGGACTCTGGCCTCGGGTGTTGCCATGAGGCGCATCTCATGGCTTCAGGTTTCAAACCTCCGGCCGGAGCTTGCAGTATACCATTCAGGACTTACCATTTGATGGTAAAGGCCTCTTCGCGGCAAAGACAGCCCCAGGCTGCAAAGCCTGAGGGACAACAGGGTCCTAATGTGCTCTCTCGGCGTGCATACACCGGCAACCAAATGCAGACCTTTCCGTCCCTAGCCACAGCGCCGTACTCTGTGCCTAGCCAGACACAGGACTTTGGCAGACGGCGTGGCCGAGGTGGTTGCAGACAACCGTCAGGACCTCTAGACGGCCATGATCAAAGTCTCTCGCAATCACCACCGAGACCAAAGACGAACTTTCGAAGGTGCACCCGAGGGCGGCATACCAGTTACAGGTCAGGATCCCGCTCCTACCTCCTCCTGGCGTGATCCCAGTTAACTTCAGATCGCTGGGTCCTACGCACGGTGGAGTATGGGTACCACCTCCAATTTGTTCCAACCCTGTCCCTTTTCAGGGACCCCTCTCATGAGCAATTCCTCTTACAAGAGGTGCAGACGCCGATGGATGAAAGGGGCAAGCGGTTTTACTCCCGTTATTCCCTAATCTCCAACTCGAACGGAGGTCTCAGACCTATCCTATACCTGCAAGGACTCAACCAGTTTATGATAAGGTTGAAGTTCCGCATGGTATCCCTGGGAACCATTATCCTGTCCTAGGATCCTGGAGACTGGTATGCCGCCCTCCATATGAAGGACGCATACTTTGACATCGCCATCTTCCCTCCGCACAGGAGATACCTCCGCTTTCTAGCCAACCGTCAGTACTTCCAGTTTATGGTCCTCCTGTTTGGCCCTTCTGCAGCCCCATGGGTATTGACCAAGTGTATGGCCGTAGTCGCCGTCTACCTCCGCCGATGTCGGATATGTGTTTTTCCATATCTGGACGATTGACTTATCTGAGGAGACTCTGAGACACAAATCACTCAGCATGTGGCCATCGTCAAGGACCTATTCACACGTCTAGGCCTGATGATCGCTATAAAAATATCCACTCTGGTTCCCACGCAAAGGTTAGACTTGGAGCTATCCTGGACTCCGGCCTAGCCGGAACCTGCTTACCACAGCCGCGGTTTCAGGCGATGGCAACAATCATCCGAGGTCTGCAGACTTTCCTAACGACCTCGGCCCGCACTTGTCTCGGTCTCCTGGGTCCCATGGCTGCCTGCAGGTTTGTAACCAAACACACCAAGCTCCGCCTCCGTCCTCTCCAAGTTTGGCTCAACTTGGTGTACCGCCCGGACAGGGACCCAATGGTCACGATAGTCACCATTCCCTCGAGCACCCTAGGCTCCCTAGAATGGTGGCTACCTCCCTCCCTGGTATGGGCAGGGATGCCGTTCCATCTGCCCCAGCCCTTACTGTCCCTGACGACGGACGCGTCATCTCTCGGCTCCGGTGCTCACCTCGGTCACCTTCGAGCTTAAGGCCTTTGGTTTTCTCAGGAGCTGGCATTCCACATCAATGTCCAAAAATGAGAGCGGTCCGCCTGGCGTGCCAGGGGTTCCAGCAGCAGCTGCGAGGCCATGGTGTCCCAGTGTTTACAGGCAACACAACGGCCATGTGCTACATAAACAACCAGGGACGGACATGGTCCTCCCCCTTTTATCAGGAGGTCATCCATCTCTGGGACTTTTGCATAGCTCACTCGATAAATCTGGTAGCGTCCTTTCTCCCAGGCATTTGGAACGCCTTGGCGCTTCGATTCAGCAGGTCTTTCCTGTCTCACGAATGGTCGCTCTGCCCCGATGTGATGCATTCTGTTTTCCGGAAGTGGGGACTTTTCCTCACCTAGACCTGTTCGCTTACCATGAGAACAGGAAATGCCAGATGTTCTGCTCCTGCCAAGGTCTCTCCCCGGGATCGATCTCGGACGCTTTCCTGATGCCGTGGAAAGGCCAACTTCTTTATGCCTTCCTACCGTTCCCCTTGGTTCATTGGGTCCTGCTCAAACTCCGCAGGGGCAGAGCGCACATCATCATGATCACTCTAGCGTGTTCCAGGCAGCACTGATACATCACGTTGCTTGACCTGTCAATAGCCAACCCAGTTACGCTGCCACTCCACCCAAACCTCATAACTCAGGACCACAGCAGGCTTCGCCACCCGGACCTGCAGTCTCTTCACCTCACGATGTGGCTGCTGCGTGACTAAGCCGGGGTAGCAGGAAGCCTTCCACCTGGTCAACATACCTGGCCGAGTGGAAGCGTTTCTCCTACAGGTGCGAAACGCTTGATCTTACTCCTACTGAGGTCTCGATCCCCTCTATTTTGGACTACCTCTGGCCTACAACAGCAGGGCCTAGCGGTGTCATCGCTGAGGGTACACTTGGCAGGCATCTCTACCTTCCACCCAGGCTAAGGTGGTCGTTCCGTGTTCTCATACTCTGTGGTTTCGACGTTTCTCAAGAGCTTGGAGTGCTTACACCCTCAAGTACACCGCCCAGCCCCAACCTGGGACCTCAATCTGGTTTTAACCAGACTTATGTCTCCCCCTTTCGAGCCGTTAGCGACCTGCTCGCTGCTATACCTGTCTTGGAAGACAGCTTTCCTCGTAGCCATTGCATCAGCCAGACGAGTTTCTGAGCTCAGGGCTCTTACGGCGGTTCCTGCCGTACACTGTTTCACAAAGACATGGTGCAGTTACAACCACACCTGGCTTTCCTCCCCAGGGTGGTTTCGGCCTTTCATGTTACCCAAACTCCACGCAATGGGAGCAACAATTGCACTCCCTGGACGTCTGTAGAGCGCTCACATTTATATTGAGCGGACAAATCCATTTCTTAAAACGTCTCAACTCTCTGTCGCGGTAGCAGACCGAAGGAAAGGCCTACCTGTTTCCTCTCAGAGGATCTCATCTTGGGTGATGGCGTGCATCCGCACGTGTTATGATTTGGCTCATATTTCCCCATCCACATCACCGTGCATTCTACCAGGGCTCAGGCTTCATCTGCCGCCTTGCTGGCTCGTGTACCTACCCACAAGATCTGTGGCACAGCTCCATGGTCCTCGGTCCATACCTTTGCTTCGCATTATGCTCTGGTTCAACAGTCAAGAGATGCTGTAGCCTCTGGCTCAGCAGTTTTCCGTTCTGCCGCATTTCACTCCGACCCCACTGCCTATGTAAGGCTTGGGAATCACCTAACTGGAATGGATATGAGCAAGCACTCGAAGAAGAAAAGACGGTTACTCACCTTTTGTAACTGTTATCCTTCGAGATGTGTTGCTCATATCCATTCCAAACCCACCCTCCTTCCTCTCTGTCAGAGTAGCCGGCAAGAAGGAACTGAAGGGTGGCTGGGTCGGCAGGGGTATATATCCGGCGCCATAGTGGCGCCACTCCAAGGGGCGCCCAGCCGACCCACCGAGTGTTGCTTGGGGATAAATCTTCCGACGAACGTGCACGTGGCGTGCACACACCTAACTAGAATGGATATGAGCAACACATCTCGAAGAGCAACAGTTACAAAGGTGAGTAACTGTCTTTTTTTAAAAGTTACCATAGTTATAATTACTCCAGCCAGGACAGTTTAGGCATTTTAAAACTCACACTTAAATTTAATTCTTTGAGTAGTAAGAGAAATAAAAATTATGAAATGCATAGACTAGTCAAAACACTAAAATAACAGTTTGAAAGAATAAAATTACAGAGAATATATGTGCATTGCAGGAAGTACCAAAGGTAACAACAATACAAATATGTGTTGGGAGGCGAATGTGACACAGAGACTGTGTGTGAGAGAGAGAGAGAGCGAGCACGCACGCTCTGGCTGCTGGAGAAATCTGAGAAACAGTGCACTGTCTCTTTAAGAAAGGCATTCAGACACCTCACCAGACCATGGCAGCTCCAAGTCCTCCTGAGCCAGGCTGTCCTCTCTCATCTGCTCTGTGGAGATGAGGGACAAAGGGGAAGGGACACTCTGAAATCAGCTCCCCCCTCCGCTCTGCACAGCCAGCAGGAGAGTCTCAGGAACAGTTGCTAGATGGAGCCATGTGCAGAGAGGGGCACCTAAACACATGCTGGGGCTGTGTGTGATCTGCTGTCAGCTGGGCGGCACTTAAATCTCTGCTGCATGGCTGCCCAAGCATGCAGTTTACAGGGAACGCAGGTTGCTTCCTGTGGTTAACTCATAGGTGCTGACTCTGTGGGTGCTCCGGGGCTGGAGCATTCACGGGGAAAAATTGGTGGCTGCTCAGCACCCACCAGCAGCTCCCCGCCCAGCTCACCTCCACCTCCTTCCCTGAGCGCACTGCCTGCCATTTTTTTCCCCCAGCTCCCTGTGCTTGTGCCACAAAACAGCTGTTTCACGTGGCTGAGAAGGGAGGAACACAGCATGCCTGGGGAAGAGGCGGGGTGGAGTTGAGGTGAGGACTTTGGGAAAGGGGTTGGCATGGGGGTGGGTAAAGGGTGGGGTCAGGACAGAGCCGGGGTGGAGGGGGCGCGAGCACCCACCCGTGCTGACTACCATAATTTCACTGCATCCAAATTGAGATTCAGCCAGTTCTCATCCATGTTCCAATCTTCTCAGAGACTGTTTTGTTAATTTTCTTTATAAACAATTGGGTAAAAGGCACTTATTTATCTATTGCTACTAAGATTTTGAATAAAAGCTTGTCTACACTAGGTTTCTTAGGCATGTTTAACTCCATCAGTATTAGATACATTGGGAGCCTTGTGTCGATAAACTGCTAGTTTTGTTTTAAACAGTGTCTGTCATGGTACTTAAAACACTGGTGTCCTGCTTTTGTTAGGAATCATGTTACTAACCCTGATGGACCTGAAATAGTAGACATTTCATAAGTTTTCAACCATAGACAAGATTTAAGTGGACAAGAATAAAGTAGACGAGGGAGATGTTTCAGCATCGTTGTCCTGATTTCCTTAACCAGAATGGCCATGTAAATTGAAATATTTAACAATCCACAAAAAAAATCAGCAATATGCAAACTCATATGCCTTATCAGAATATCGTTGCATAGATTTGTATAGGGTTGCAAAGTTCCAGGCTTACTGAATCTATTTCAACAGCGGAACAATATTTCAAATTATTTTTGGTCTGTTTGTGTCAAGAGTGTTTTACAAGTTCACTACTTTCTTCAGATCAGAAGAATTTGTATACGTTTCTGGACAGTGTTATAGCAGTTAAATCATTACCAACTTGGTTAATGTTTCTAAACTAATCTTTTATTTCTAAAGATACCATACTGAATGGATTCTTTCTAATAATAATAACTAATAATAGTTGTGGGCAATAGTAGCAGGAGTATGAACTGACCCCCCTGCTGGCCATCTCTCACCAACCCTTGCAGTGTATAAAGGCTGATCTCTAGACATTGTAATCAGTTACATTGGTCAGTGCAGGAATTCTCCTGGGGGCTCTAGTGCCACCTGAGCTGTTACTCTAGCTCTCTTCCATGCCCCAATGACATTCATCAGATATCCTTTTCAACCTGCCTTCCTGTCAACTTAGTTCAGATTTCTACATTTGAGGCCTTTGCTGTAATGCTTTGGTGCCTCACTTGTTGGGTAGCCTTAACGTTACTTGGCACATCAACCCTTTGATTTTTGGTGCTTAAACTTACTTCAGGTACATGAGATCTCTGAGATGGGTGTGATGACAGCAAGAGCTGCTCTCCCAGGGATGATAGGTGCCTCTGCTGCAGGCATTTGAGTTCCATCTGAAGGCCTGGAAGAAGCTTGAAGGCTTCTTAAGCTGGAGAGTACTTGAAGGCTGAGATTGCACTGTATTGTCGTGAGCCGGCCTTTCACCCATATAGCTTTTTCTTCAAGGGCGGACAGAGAGAGTCTGTTAGTAAAGCCAGCTTTCAGTGACTGTTTTTAATAGAGATCAGCCACTTCATGCACTGGGTGTTTAGCCTCAAGGCCACCACAAGCTGACGAGTCCTACATTCTCTTTTAATAAGCGAAGTCCAAAGGGTTTTTGAAAGGCTTCAAAAAGTTTTGCTGGTTTACCACTAACCATCACTCTGCCAGACCTTTTATTCTATAGCCCTTGGTCACGTATGTCCTGAGTGTTTGTTTTGAGGCTACAAGATCAAGGGCTGGATTTTTTGTTTTGAAAACTTTTCAGATTACACCCTTTTCCCCATTCCTTTTCCTTGGTGTTAAGACTTGGTGCTGCAGGAAATCCAGTTGCTCTTGACAAAGAACCATCAAATAATGTCAGTGGATAAGAAGATAGCATTGTGATGCTGGCAAACCAGATGGATCATGGTCTTAGGCCAGTTCACTTGTTTGTTAGTATAGATCAAAAGTGACTGTTAGATTTAAGAGTATGTTCAGGCTGATTTACTTGCTATTAGGATAGATCAAAGTAAGTGCTGAATGTATAAGCAGGACTGGCTATAGGCACCAGCAAACCAAGCACGTGCTTTGGCGGCATTCCGGTTGGTTTAGGTGTGTGGGGTTTTTTTTGTATTCGGCAGTTGCGCTCTGAGGTGTGTGGTTTGTGTTTTTGGTTTTTTTTTGTTTTTTTTTTGCTTGGGGTGGGAAAAAACCTAGAGCCGGCCCTGTGTATAAGTGTATATTTAGATGTTTAAAGGTTCTGAAAACTAATAGGGCATGACTTGCATTGTTCTCACTTATCAATTCCTGTTATAATGAAGCAGCAAACATTTACATTTGTGTAAAACCCTGTAACTAAATTACCCACCAAAGAAATCTTGTGAAATGCTAATGAAGGACTTAAGGACTTTAACAGAAAATGCTGTTTTCAAGGCAACTGATCATTGTGTGTCATATTTGAGGTCAAGGACTCTGAGAGTAAGCAAAAGAAAATCCCACGTGGTTAAAGAGACTGTCAGTTCATTTTCTTGAGAAGATGATAGAGGATCTGTCTTTGAATTCATATTTATATCTCTGGACTGTTTTTGGATTCTAAAAGGGCAGAATAACTGAACAAGAGGATGCAGATACCCATAGTTATTCTGGGGAGCCCTGAAAGACTTTTAGGAAACTGCTTATTACATCACTGCCACCATTTGGAGTTGCAAACTCTGATTTACTGGTTGTTCTATTTTACCTGCTTTAACCTCTCAATAACTTTTTTTTTTTCTTAGTTAATAACCTATATTTAGTTTACTATAGAATTGGCTGCCAGCGTTGCCTTTGTATAAGGTCTGGAGTACCAGTTGATCTGGGGTGAGTGACTGGTCTATTGGGACTGGGAGAAAACTGATGTGGTGTGTTTTTTGGTTTTAATATCCTTTTATCACAGGATTGTTTGTCTGGGTGTCAGGATAGACTGGAGAGGCTAAGGGGACTGTCTGTGACTCCATGGCAAGACTGGTATAGTGATCCACGAGTTCACATTTGTTACTGGCTTGATGAAATCTAATTATAGAACATACCACCAGTTTGGGGTGTCTGCCATTGTTTTCTGAAAGTCTGCCCTGAGATAGGCACTCACAGTGCTGAGCCACTCCAGACAGCATGACAGTCAGTTTATTCCAGATACTTCCTGATGAACAAAAGATGAGGGTGTTGACTCATCCTGAATCCATATCTGATCCATGAAAAAGTCAAAGATGATTGCTCTGGGAGCAAGTGTATCTCTGCCTCTTCTAGAAGAGTATTCATTTTATGCTCTAGACCTGTAGATGTGTACATACATGTACCTAGAGCTGCAGTTCCTTACATGCATGTAGAGATACTTACAGTGGTTGGAAAATATTTTCGATTTGTAATAAGGAAACAGCACTACTAGTTTGTTTTGGCTTTTGGCCTCTGGTCCACTCTACATGTTTTTACAAAATGCTTGGTAGCAGTCATGGCCTATGTATGCAAGCTGAGAGTGTCCCGTTTTTGGACAATTAGCTGATCAAAGACACCACTGAAATATGTCATAAGGTCAGTTTGTCACACTGGTGTATTGAAATCACTAAAGTTCATAGTAAATTACTTAAAGGGCCAACTTTTCCTCAGCACACAATTGGAGAATATATGAGCCCTACTAAACACTGATCTCAATGCCAAACCTTCCCGTCCCAGGATAGGAACAAAGCCATTTTTCTTCAGGTGATTGTTCATGTCTATTCCACAATAGATATATGTGCTCGCACCCCTGGAATGGTGCCTCTATGGCACGGTATAAGGGGTGCGGTGCGCTCCCCCGACCCCTCAGTTCCTTCTTGCCGCCAGTGAAGGTGCATCGGAACTGCTCTGCTCCAGCTTGTGCAGCTTTCCTCTTGAACTCTTGTTCATTCATAGTTAGTAGTAACTGTAGTTGAAGTAGTTTAGATTAGTGTTAGTTTAGTTTAGCTTGCCTGGGTCGGGCCAGGCCCCATGCCCCAGGCTTTAAGTTGTGCGACACTTGCAGGCGGCTGATCCCAGTGAGTGAGTTTATGCTGTCAGTGATCACAGCAAGATTTGCAGATTCTTCAAGCCTTGGGCCAAGAAGGAAAGGGACATTCGGCTTCGAGGCATTCTGATGGAGTCAGTGTTGACCCCGATTCTGGTGCGCTGCTCCGAATCAGCACCAAGTACCACAGTGTCGGTATGTGGCGATCCTTTGGTGCCTTCCACCAGTCGGCACTGCTCCCCGTCTGCGGGGCACACCAAAAAGGCTAAGAGGTCTTCTCCACCGAGACACCGGAGCAAGACCAGGGGAGAGACTAGACCCATATTGGGCAGTTCTTTATCTGTGTCAGCCTCCAGGCCTTTGACTCAGGTTGAGCAAAACTGCCTGGCCCATTTGGCGCCAATCTCCCTGAATGTCCGGGTGCCCTCCATGCCGGAGGCCCTGCAAGTGACCCGGGACATTATGTCTCTGCCGATACCAGGGGCACTACCGCCATTGGCTCCCCGGTCCAGAGACAAGCCCCTACTTGGATCTCCACCTGCTCGGTACCATTCACAGTGAGGTTCACCACTCAACAACTGCCCCGTGTGCAGTCCACGCTGGTCTCCATCATCCCCCACCCGATTGTTTGGCTGGGTTCCGACTGGAAGGGGTTCCAGGCACTGCTCTGCCCCAAGGGACTGTAGACCTCGTGAAGGGAGCGGGCCCCGTCGAGACCGGGACAGACGGCACTGAAGGTCCTCATCTCCGAGAGGATACCGTAGCCCATCGTGTTACAGGCATCAACGCTGTTCCCGTTCTTTGTCTCGCTCCAGGACCCCGCCGCGTCACCTCTTCCGCAGTCCTGGGCATCGATCGCTGGCACCTCGCCATCGTGGATCCACCTGTCGGAGCCGATTGCAGAGCAGCTGCTACTGGTGGTACTCCTGCTCCTCCACTCCGGGATCACAGTCTCGTGATCGGCACCATTCCCGATATCACCACTCCTCCCGATCCCAGGACAGCGGCTGGTCGTATGCCAGCCCAAACTCCCTTCGTAGTCCTCAGTCGATGGGACAGGCTAGTCAGTCTGAACAGCCTGCTCCGCTGGTGCCACAGCAGGTGCAGTGGCACCGGGCTCCTTGGCTGGCATCGTGGTACCAATGGGCCCTGTTGGCCCCGATGCAGCCACCGGTGTTGGCTTGCTTGGTGGCCAGAGCCTTGGCAAGACTGTTGGCCGCCCTCTCTTGGCCTCCCAGAAAGGAGTCAGTGGGGCGTTCATCTCTGGTTCAGTGCCTGGAGGGCAACCAAGTGGTTGGACCTCCAGTATCAGTGGGTACGCAGAGTACCTCACCCCCATCCTCATCCTCCCTGATGAAACAGTTAGGGCCCCTCCTCCACCTCTTCCACAGGAGGACTCTAAGGCGCACCAGGAACTGTTGAAAAGGGTGGCATCGAGCGTCAACCTTCAAGTCGAGGAGGTGGAGGAACCCTCAGACTCTCTTCAACATCCTCTCGGCCTTGGCACCGGGCAGGGTGGTCCTCCCACTCCACGAAGGGGTGGCAAAAATTTCAAATGCCTTGTGCCAAACCCTGGCTTCCTTGTCCCCCCATCTTTAAGAGGCCTGAATGCCCACCAAGAGGCATAAATACCTGTACAGCCACCCTAACCCTAACTCCTTGGTGGTCAAGTTGGTCAACCACAGGGAGAGGCAGGGCCAACCAGCCCCTACTCTGAAAAATAAAGACTCAAGGTGGCTGGACTTATTCGGAAGAAAGATTTATTCGTCCTCAAGCTTCCAGTTAAGGGTGACAAACCATCAGGCCCTCCTGGGACAGTATGAGTTCAATTTGTGGTGCTCTCTGCCCAAATTTGAGGACTCCCTCCAGGAACTTGACAAGAAGGAGTTCAAGGCTCTGGTAGAGGAGGGTACAGCGGCTGCCAGGGCGACCTTGCAGGCAGCATTGGATGCCACGGATACAGCTGCAAGGTCTGTGGTGTCCAAGAGGGGGGCTTCGTGGCGTCTGCTGTCGGGGCTATCCAACGAGGCACAGAATTCCTTGCAGGACCTTCCGTTTGATGGCAGGGCCCTGTTTGCAGAACAGAGGGACGTGAAATTGCATGGCTTGAAAGATTCCCGCATACCACTTAAGAGAGAGGCTCTTTGTCCTGGCTCCAGCCAGGACCCAGTTTAATCCTCAGCAGGCTCCCAGCCAGGCCACCCACTCTAAATATGAGCCCCCTTATAAAAAGTGATGGGACTGTAAAACACCTGCAGTGGCAGTCCCTGTCTGCCCCCCAGCCTGGGCCTTCCAAGGGCCAACGGGTGGGGAAATGTCAGTTTTGACGGGATGCCTGGGGGCAACTTACCAGTTCATACCAGGGATCCACCTGCAATAAAGCTTCCCTTCTCCATCCAGTTGTGTGCTTTTCTCCCTGAGAGATTGCAGCTGACCTCGGACTGTTGGGTCCTCAACACCGTCTCCCAGGGCTACACCCTCCAGTTTACCTCTACCCCACCCAACCACCCTCCATCGCCATCACTCCTGGGGGACCCCTCTCATGAGGCCCTGCTCAAGCAGGCGGTGGGGAGCTCCTTGGCCTAGGAGTGATGGAAGTGTAGTACCAGCACAGTTCAGACATGAGTACTGCTTCTGCTATTTCCTTATCCTGAAGGCCAAAGAGAGGGTCCTCAGGCCCATCTTGGACCTGCAAGGCCTGAACCAGTACATGGTAAAGCTCAAGTTTCGTTTGGCCTCTCTAGCCTCCATCATCCCCCTCCCTGTATCCTGGGGACTGGTATGTTCTCCTCGATCTACAGGACACGTTCTTCCACATTCATATATTCGAGAGACACAGGCGTTTCCTCCATTTCATGATTGGGCAGGAATACTACTAATTTACAGTCCTCCCATTTGGCCTGTCCCAGGATGTTCACTAAGTGCATGTCTGTGGTGGCGGCCTACCTCAGATGAGATAGGAGAAGATCTGAACCCCATGACAACGGCTGGCTGGTCAAGGGCAACTCCACGTCTCAGGTGCGGGATCAAGTTGCGCTCCTCCTATCCATGTGTGCCACCCTGGGCCTATTGGTAAACGACACCAAGTCCACGTTAATCCCAGTGCAGCGCATAGAGTTTATCAGGCAGTCCTGGACACGATGTTGGCCAGGGCCTCTCTCCCAGTGGACAGATTAGAGACCCTGAAAGGGCTCATCGACACAGTCACAAAGTTCCCCGTGACCACAGCCAGAGCATGCCTCCAGCTCCTTGGTCACATGTTGGCGTGCACATATGTGGTTTGCCACACCAGGCTCAGGATGAGGCCCCTTCAGTTCTGATTGGCCTCAGTGTTTTCCCAGTCCAGAGACAGGATGTAAAAAGTCATCCCTGTGCCCGAACTTCCCTACAATGGTGGTCCTCCCCAGGCAACATGCTCCACAGGGACCTGTTCAGGGGCAGGCCCCCATCGGTGGAGCTGATGTCTGATGCGTCGGACCTGGGGTGGGGAGTCCATGTGGGGAACGTTCAGACCCAAAGTCTGTGGTCCATGCAGGACCTTGCTCTGCATATAAATGTCAAGGAGCTCAGGGTGGTCTGGCTGGCATGCGTGGCCTTCTGCTCGCTCCTGGAGGACAGAGTGGTCAGGGTTCTCACGGACAATACAGCCTCAATGTTTTATATCAGCAGGCAAGGCAGGGTCCACTCTTCTGCCAGGAAGCCCTCAGGCTGTGGGACTTCTGTATAGCCCATGACATTTGCCTACAAGCCCACCACTTCCCAGGTGCCCGGAACTCGTGGGCGAATCGTCTGAGTCTAGACTTCTCCTCTCAGCATGAATGGTCACTACACCCAGAGGTGGTGCACAGGATTTTCCAAGAGTGGGGAACTCCCCAGGTGGACCTATTCGCAACTTGACAGAACCACCAGTGTCCTTGTTTCTGCTCCACGGGTTGGGCGTGGGCGCCATCTCCAATGCCTTCCTCCTATCCTGGTCGGGCCAGCTTCCCTATGCCTTCCCCTCAATCCTGCTGAACAGCAACATCTTGGAGAAGATAAAAATGGACAGGGCCCAGGTCCTCCTGATTGCCCTGGCATGGCCAAGGCAACATTGGTATGGGACTCTCACAAGCCTGGAAGTCGCCTTGCCGTGGCTGTTGTAGTCCTGCCCCCAGACCTGCTCTCCCAGCACCAGGACCATCTCCTCCACCCCAACCTAGTGGCACTCCATCTCCCAGCATGGTTTGTCAGTGGTTAGGCCAGGAGGAAAGAACGTGTTCAGAAGGGGTTCAAAGCATCCTTCTGGAAAGCAGATGGCCCTCCACATGCCGGGCCTACCTGGTGAAGTCTCAATTTTCCCAGCGGGCAGCCGATCAGGGCATTTCACTCGTGGCTGTTCTTATCCAATTCATTTTAGACTACCTCCTTCACCTTAGAGCCCAAGGCCTAGCACCCTTGTCCATCAGGGTGCACTTGGTGGCCATATCAGCCTTCCACCAGCCAGTGCAGAGGCACACGGTATTCTCCTATGCTATGACTGGCCAATTCCTTAAGGGATTGGATCGTCTCTTCCCATATGTCAGGTTCCACTGCGGGCCTAAACTTGGTGCTGGTCTGGTTGTTGGGTCCTCCGTTTGAGCTGCTAGCTATGTGCTTCTGGTCACACCTCACATGGAAGGCAGCCTTCCTGGTGGCGATCACGTCAGCTAGATGAGTCTCAGAGCTCAGAGCCCTGACCTCCAAGCCCCTATACACGGTGTTGCATAAGGATAAGGTCCAGCTCTGACCACATCCTTTGTTCTTCCCCAAGGTGGCCTCCACCTACCACATGAGTCAGAACATCTTCCTGCTGGTGCTCTGTGTGAGACGGGCTCTGGCCTTTTATCTGGAGCAGACTAAGCCGTTTGGGAAGTCCTCGCAGCTGTTCATCACCTCAGCCGAACGTATGAGAGGTCGCCCGATCCTCCCTCAGCGGCTCTCCAACTGGATTGCCTTGTGTATTCATACATGTTACGACCTGGCAAGAGTCCCCCTGCCTCTGATCATGAGGGTATACTTGACTAGGGCGCAGGCCTCATCAGCTTCCTTTTTAGCCCATGTTCCCATTCAGGACATTTGTAGGGATGCCACATAGTCTTCAGTACACACATTCACCTCGCATTATGCGATTGTCTCCCAAACCAGGGAGGATGCTGGTTCAGCATGGCTGTAGTCCGTCCTGAGTGTCTGTGAACTCCTACCCACCTCTGACAGATATAGTTTGGAATCACCTATTGCGGAATGCACTTGAGCAATCACTCAAAGAAAAGACAGTTACCTTTTCCGTAACTGTTCTTCGAGATATGTTGCTTGTGTCCATTCCACATCCCGCCCTCCTTCCCTTCTGTTGGAGTTGTCTGGCAAGAAGGAACTGAGGGTGGGGGGCGCACACAGTGCCCCTTATACCACGCCATAGAGGCACCACTCTGGAGGTTGCTGGGGCGCTCTCCTACGGGTGTTGTTAAGGGAAGAACTTCCAGCACCAGTGCATGTGCGGAGCACGCACGCCTATTGTGGAATGGACACGAGCAACACATCTTTTCCGTAACAGGTGTTCTTCAAGATAACTGTCTTTTTCTGCCAGACTGATATGCAAGAAACAGCTGATGACAACTAGAACAATGCTATGCATGTTGGAACTGATGGCCGCAAATTAATTTTTAAAACCTATGGGACATCGCTACACAAGGCAACCTCGTTCGACCCTGAGCTCCCAGTGAAAGCAAGAAATTTGGGCGCTTACACCACATGCAGTTAACAGATGACAATCAACTCAATCTGCATTTGGGAATAGACTTCCATATTTCTCTTGTCCGAACTGTAGCTACCACAAATGTATCAGGGAAAGAGAGCCTATGCTCAAAGGCTCCACATCAAAGGACTTGGTGTATTCAGGAAAAACCGTTACACAATGTTTTGGACAGGAGAGTAGTCCTGGATGCATTCAGAGCTTTCAGATTACTGTTATCCCAAAAGGTGGTATGGTTGATAACTCCTATTGGACCACGGTTTTATATAAAACAGGGACACGCTAGATCCCCTCAGGGTCAGAAAGCCTTGCTTATGTAGGAGTGGTTGCAGGATTAGGAGTTTTTTCAATAAATTCTTCCAGTGAACATTCCGGAATAGAAAGCTACTTATCTTTGTACAGCACCGAGAAAAAGCACCATTAGCAAGATATCCACTATAGAAGTAGGCTCTTGTAGTTGTCTTGGAGCCCAGGAACAACACAGGTTTGATAATCCGAACAGTCCCGTACTGGCCCAGTCAGGTAGGGTTCTGAATGCCATTGTAGGTGGCCAAAGCCAGTTCCATCAGGCTGAGAATGTGGACTCAGATCTTCATACTGACTGGGATACCCTGCACTGTCCCATCCCAAGAGACCTTCCTTAACAGCCTGGCTCCTGACAGGATAAGGAGCTTATAGCCATGGTGATCTTCAAGAATATACTTTGTTTCTGATGTTTTTTGGAAATCATCTACCAGAAGGACCTACATTTTCAATTGGAAGAGTTTGTAACGTGTCTCAAATTAAAACAAAAAACCCTTTTAAGTTTACTTTAAAACTTTTGAGGCCTGATTCTCCTTACACCAGTTTTACACTAATACCACTTGATTTCAATGGAGTCACCTGATTTACACCAGTGTGAGTGAAATAAGTTAGTTCATTGGTATATTAATAAACCTTAATGAACAGTGTATTTTACTGAGTTTGTGGAGGAGGAGCTGGTTTTAAAATAAGTTATTAATATTTGAAAGTACAGGCATGAGCATGCAGTTTTTTTTAAATATGGAGATATATACCTATCTCATAGGACTGGAAGAGACCTTTAAAGGGCCAAGTACCATCCCTGACAGATTTTTGCCCCAGATCCCTAAATGGCCCCCTCAGGGATTGAACTCACAACCCTGGGTTTAACAGGCCAATGCTCAAACCACTGAGCTATCCCTCCCCCCGCGAAGTTTAAAGTTCCAAAGAGAAGTGTTCAAAAGTCAGTAAATCTCGTGTTAAAAGTTGTTCCAAGAAGGAAATTTCTGCTACAGATATATTGTTTTCTGCTCCTCTTCTACTTGTTAAATGTAAACCTAATCATAATCCAGTTAATGTATTCCTTAAAATATACATATTTTGGAATATGACAGAGTTAGCAGGCCGGGGCAATCGTAAATCTTAGAATTACCTGTTTTTATGTTTGTTTGATCTGACAACCTTATCTTTCCATTTAATTCTAGAGTTTTGCACTTAATACTAAAAATGAGCTCTTTAGAGTTGACCAGAGCCCCAACAAAGAGAGGCAAATATTCCTAGTCTTGTTTTGTGGTGAATGTGGAAGAATAATTTTAATATGAACACAATTAGTTGTTCCTTTTCTCATGTATATAGAAGCAGCTCTAGTTTCTATTTTTTATTCACCTATTGCATGCAATAATTAACGTTTCTCAAAAGGTTGGCTTTTTGTTTATAAGGTAGTGAACTGTCTGTCATAGATGTGACGAGGAGTTAAGTAATATCTTTTATTGAATCAACCTGTGTTGGTGAGAGTGACAAGTTCTTCTGTGCGCCTCGAAAGCTTTCCTATCTCACCAACAAGTTGGTCCAATAAAAGATATTACTTCTTCCACCTTGTTTCTCTAATATCCTGCCACTGACGTGGCTACAACTACACTGTCATATGTGTACCATATATGCCTTAAGGAGCTGAAAGTTTGGAAGTGTGGTCATGGCTGCTGAATTTGATCTGCTGGGTCAGCTTCACCTTGTGGGCTTCTGCAAGTTTCACCCTTTATATTGAAAAGCTTTTCAAAATCAGTACATAGTTGTTTAGTTTTACCAGTAGCCTGCTGTAGAGTAGATTCCACTGAAACGTTCAAGAATGACAACTTGACAGATAACCAGTAATGTAGGCACTTCATTTTCAAATACATTTTAGGGTTAATGTGTGAGAATGTGAATGAGTATTCTAGAATTTCAGTTCCATTTTTGACAAAGAAGGAAATATCTGGTCATGGCACTACTTAGAACGGCATGCCAGGTCTTGCACCGTCTCTGTAGAGTTGTAGTTCCTGTAATAAATGGAGTATTGACCAAGAACATAAGGATCATAATTCGTTATAATGTGGTATGTGACCTCCAAATGATTGCTGCTGTTTCATTTATAACTTTGTGTCTTAATTAAAATGTTTCTATAATGGTTTCTTGTTCAAAAATGGTGGGTACAAAGGCACATCAATTAAAATGAGTGATGATTTGAAAACAGGAAATTATCCAAATTTCATTTAATACAAATTCAGAGTTAGAGACCTAACCTTTTTATAGATTAAAATAAAATCCTGTAAAGTCTGAGGACTTTTTCCATCTATAGTTTTTAAATAAGTCTGTTTGCCTGTTTCCTAGAGAGTGTTGGGTTTTTTTAGGGTTAAACAAGTCCTATTTAAATTGTGTATCATAACAGAATATTTTTCAAATTCCTTTATCACATTACTGTCAGGGAGTGGAGCAGTTTGCTATCTGAATTTTTGATAGATTCTAACCAAAGTGCATAAACTCAAAAGATACCAATTAGCTAATACAGCTTAGATAAAATTGCATAATTGACTTTTGTCAGATGTTTATCATCTTACCTATCCTTGAGGGGACAAGACAATCTATGTTATAAGTTTCTATAATCAAAGACAGTTTGATCATGGACAGAAAGAACTGCTGCTTTGGATCTGCATGTATTTACTGTTTGTTAGTAGCTCATCTGCTGAGTTTTGTTGATAAAATAGCATTGATTGCTGCTTTTCCCATTAACTGTAAGACAGTATCTGTCTTGTCTAGTGCAGGAAAATTCAGGATAAACTTGAGGTAATACATTTTACACATGCTTATGGTAGGAGCTAGGTCTGTATTTTTGTTTTATGCTAATAGACTGTTAAGATTTTGGTCCACAGTAGACAGTCCTTGTACTTTATACTACTGGATTAAAAATGTAGGAAATCAGTACTGCTGCAGATGAGCCAAGTTAATTCTGGCTAGTATACCAAATGTAAGCTTTAAACTCAAATTTGCTACATATAAAACATGAGAATTTCTTCTTGGAAATTTCAAGATGTATTACGGTAGTTCAACAAAACAGGGAGTTCCTGTAATTGGTTTCCTGTTATGTACAGGTTGTGGAAAAACTGAATTCAGATTCAAGAGTTGCTGACAGGGCTACTTCATTTCCATGAGACCATTGTACATTTGTTTAGTTACTGATGAAGGGAAATTGAAATGAAACATCATCTAAAGGTTAGCTAGCTTCACTTTCTATAGACTCATAGACCCTTACTTTTTTGTATGCATAGTTGGGGTCAATAATATCCTTACATAGGCCTATTTAATAGAAGTATTTATGGATACTGGAAGCCTCATTTTCTGTTTGCCCTGCTCTCTCTCCTGACATCTGGAAAGACCCCCTTTATGACAATGTGAGAGGGGCAATATCAATATGAAGCCCAGCTGCTGAAGAGAAAATCTTCAATGCTCGTGCGGGGAAAAGAAAGCAATACCAGAAGTCCTAATTAGCCAGTGATGATTGTGTATGGAAGGGTTCACACACACAAAACTGACACAATCCCCATCCAACAGATACTTTTTACCCCATAGATGTTCACAAAGCAGTCCTTCAAAATGATGTGAGGAGTATTGGGGCTAGCCTCTCTGGAGATGTTCTAGGTGAAAAAATGGCTCTCCTTCTACCCCAGTAGAACCATATCTGCTGGTGGAGGATTGGGAGGGAAGATGGGAAATCAGTATCTTATTCCACTGCCTCTCCACATTATAGCAGAGAGTGGTAACTGTTGCTGAAAGAAACTGGAAGGTCTGAATCCTTAAGTACATACATACTATTATTACAGAAAAATAATTGACCAAGTATTATTATTTTATCATTGGTTATTATTGGTTAATATAATAATAAAAGCATCCTGATTGGTTATATCACAGTGTTTTAATATTATGTGTTGCAAAGCGCCACAGGAGACACATTAAAGAGCCGCTTGCAGCTCAGGAGTCTGTCTGAGTGTCACTACCCTAGACAGAATTTTAAGAAACTTTCCATTCTAACGGATTAAGGCACATGCACCAGATCAGTGTGCCTCTCCAGCTGCCAGAGAATTGTCATGCTACTAGCCCTGAACATATTATCAGGGGAAGGTGTGGTAAACTCTGTCCCAAATCTGGACCTTAGCGTACAAAATCTGGGTGCTTACTGTGAACCTCCCCAAGCTTATACCCAGCTTGGATCTTATTTCGCTGCCACCAGATAGTATTGAGGCTACTATCAGCCTGGGTTCCCCCAAATTCCTTGGGGGGGGACCCCCCTCTCTGGCCTCCCCAACTTTCCCTGGGAGGACCCCCAAGACTCAGAAGTATGAGTCTACCGGCAAAGGAATGATCTCCCCTCCCTCCTCCCTCTCTCTCCGTTGTTCCGCTCTGAGGGGATTGATGCAATCTCTTTACATGACAATACCAAGAAACTGGTCTCCGTCTCTCCAAAGAGACAAGCCTTAAGCACCAGGGAACAGAGCTGATTCTCTCTCTCTCTTTCCCCGTAACTTTTTCCCGCCCTCCCTAGCCTGTCACAGATGTAACAGGACTCCGGGCACAGAAATTCCTCTCCCCTTTGCCTCACTAGGAAAAGAAACTTCCACAAGTTTTAAAAAGAAAACTTTATATAAAAAGAAAGAAAATACAGAACAATAATACTGCATTAAGAGATCAATACAGGCTCTTGCCTATAAGAAAATATGAATAAACAGTCTGATTTAAAAGATAGCCCAATTAAACCAGTCCAGCAAATCAACACCCATGTAAATACAAATCAAAGCACATCACAGCCGATTACTTTGGTTCCTTTGTACTCACACTTGATCGTAGAATATTTGAAAGAAGATGGAGTTAGAAGAAAAGCTTGTTTACTCACAGCCGAGGAAACAAAAAGACACAGAACAAAGCCAAAAACCTCCAGAGGTTTCCACCCTTACTTTTGAAAATCCGGTTTCCTGATTGGTCCTCTGGTCAGGTGTTTGGTTCCCTTTGTAACCCTTTACAGTAAAAGAAAATTAACCCTTACCTTACCTATCTACTTATGACAGAAGGATCTTAGGAGACATATTGGACCTCAGGAGATGGATCTTGAGCCAGATGATCAAACCTCATCTGATGAGAATGTTTGAGTCCTCTGCCGCCACCTCCCTGAGAAGATGTGATTCAGTTCCATGAGCTGGTAGAGAGAATGGCCTGCACACTGAACATTCTGTTTGTGTCTCATTCCATATCTGACTTTTTGGGGTGTCCTTCCAAGGGTAAAATCACTCTCCCTGTACAGAAGAGGGTATAAACACAGCTGGTTGTAGTACAGTGCCTAGCACACAGGGGTCCTGGTCTGATAGGTATTGTGATGTAACTACTGATGGTATGGTGCTACTACTGCTCTACTAGTATGTGGCTGAATCCTGCCTCTGGACAAGTTATCTCCAAAAAAGACCAGTGGTCTCTACCATTTGAGGGTTTTTCCTGTTTTCACCTTGTTCCTAATGCACTAACTGCCACTGCTGTTGTCCAGAGAATAAGAGGAGGGATGGGCTCATTTCACCCCGTTGAACAGGAAGTTAAAAAGCTAGATGCCCAGGGAAGAAAGATCTTTTCTTCTGTTTCACTGGGCACTGGGCATTAAGGTATATAATTAGCTAGCTGTAGTGTCCAGATACCACTACTGTCTGTGGAAGAAGATGGCTATATTTGATAAATCCATACCTGAGGAGCAGAAGAAACTAGTCAAAGCTTTTGTTTCTGAGGACTGGTTAGTAGCCAGACATGCATTAAGAGCTTCCTTTGGCTCCTCGGATGCAGCTTTTAGGATAGCTTCAGCTATCACCTTGAGGTGCCATTTATGGATCTGATCATCTGGTCTGCCTCCTGAAGCAAGAACCCAAGTGGAAGGCCTTCCATTTGAGGATGATGATTTCCTTAGTGTTAGAGCTGATATGCAAAAACTAGACTATACTAGAGCTATGGCTATAAGCCCTCAAGATCTGTCAGTCACTTAGAAGATTTGGCGTTCCTATTGCAGATCCCCAAGACAGCCTATTTTGCTCCCAAAAGATTCAATCAGCAACAGCCGAAAAGAAAAATTTACGTCTCCCCCAAAAGGGGAAATGGCTATGTCCTCACCTTCTTAGCAGAGATATTTGAGAGCCTCAAACCAGCTATGAGTCATTTACCTACTGCCTAGCTCCCCTCCTCCCTTTGGAAAGTCAACTTTTCCACTCCTTCAACTTCTGGTGAGTGCCATCATTGCAGACACAGAGGGATTCAGGAAGTCATTCAGAGGGGTTTCTTCATTCATTTCGACATCCACTTCCTCCCAGTCCCTTCTTCAGGGATCCCTATCACCAGTATCTGTAAGGACAGAAGTCTGCTCACTATTGGAGGCAGGTGCCATAGAAGAAGCCCCACCCACCAAAAAAAAAATTGGAAAAGGGATTCTATTCTATATTTCTGAGGATGAAAGTCTTTTACCCATTCTAGATCTTTGAAAGCTCATTTCAGCAACCTGGTAATTCATGGACATTGGAACTCCTGGGGAAAGAATATGCATATGAACATATTAGAACTGAGAGCGGTTTGGCATTCTCTCAAGTTCTTTCTCCCACATCTGCAAGACAAAATGATACAGGTGGGTCAGATAATATGACAGCAATGTTCTATGTCAGCAAACGAGGAGCTCATTTTAGACAGCTGTGCAAGGAAGCTGTGGAATTGTGGAACTGGTGCATTCGTCATGACATTTATCCCATAGAGCAAGTCAGTAGTCTGTGGATCTTTTGAGCAGGAATAGAAGACAGCAGCACAAACAGTCACTTGAAGAATTCAGTAGTAATGAAATATTCTCTTTGGGAGTATCCATAGATAGATCTGCTTGCAATGAAATGCAATTCAAAACGTCCAAAGTTTTGTTTTAGAGCAGAAGCAGACATTCTGTAAGTGTTGTAAGTAAGACCACAAGAAGTAATTCTTCCGCTGTACTCCATGCTGGTTTGGTCTCAGCTGGAGCATTGTGTCCAGTTCTGGGCGCCACATTTCAGGAAAGATGTGGACAAATTGGAGATAGTCCAGCGAAAAGCAACAAAAATAGGTTATGTTTTCTAGACCTTTACTCATGAGGGAAGATTGAAAAAATTGGGTTTGTTTAGTCTGGAGAAGAGAAGACTGAGAAGGGACTTGAAAACTGTTACAAGGAGGAGGGAGAAAAAATGTTGTTCTTAACCTCTGAGGATAGGACAAGAAGCAATTGGCTTAAATTGCAGCAAGGGAGGTTTAGTTTGGACATTAGGAGAAACTTCCTGTCGTGTATTTAAGCACTGGAATAAATTGCCTAGAGAGGCTGTGGAATCTCCATCATTGACGATTTTTAAGAGCAGGTTAGACACAAATCCATCAGGAATGGTCTAGATAATACTTGTCCTGACATGAGTGCAGGGGGCTGAACTTGATGACCTCTTGATCTCTTCCAGTCCTGTGATTCTATGATTCTGTCCATATCAGATGCATTTATGTTCTAGTGGGAAATAGATTTTTTCTATGGTGTTCCCCATCTGTACTCATTCAAAGTATTATAAAGAAAATAAGAACAAGGTCAGAATATTTGGACTTCCCTAGCTTGGGCAAGACAGAAATGGCTTACAGACTATCATCTATCCAAAATAGTGTTTGTCTATCAGTAACCACAGATTTCCTGACCCATTTGAGTGGCTGGATTTACTTCCCAGAGCCACACTCTTGATAGCATGGACCATGGGACCTTGAAACGTCCCATTTTATTTGAATTCAACAGATTTTACTAAATTCCAGTAACAATCAACCTGCGGCTGCTATGACCACAAATGGAAAAAGTTTTCTATTTGGGCAAATAATATTAAGAGATCCAGCATCAGCCTCCTCTATTCAGTCCCTTCTAGAGTATCTGCTTCATATTAAGCCATTAGGAGACTCTCTCTGTCATTTGTTAAAGTACACTTAGCTATTTCTGTGCACCAGGTACTAACTGATAAGACTGTATTTACCCATGGCACAGCTGAGAGATTCATGGAGGAATTAATGAACGTTTTATCATCCAGTCGGCCTACACTGAGAATGGATCTTAACAAGACGGCTTGAGTTAAATTGAAAGTGGGTTTATTCACTGCTGTAAAAAATTTTCAACTATTTTCCTAAGGAAAGGTTCATTCTCAGTGTTGGTATAACCATTAAAACATGTTGATTTGCAAATAGATATAGCCTTTACACTAAATTTGGTAAGTTTTATTCGCCAAGAAAATGCACTTTATTTTTGGAAATGTATTTAAACAATTACAGACGCTTCTCAACTTACGCAAGGCGTTCCATTCTGGAATACCTTGCGTAAGTTGAAAACGTATACCCAAACATTATGTGCAACCCTCCTCCCCCTCAGATTTCTAGCTTACAGAACTTTTTCTGTAAGTGCGGATTTGTTTAAGTTGGGTTTGCGTCACCTGGGGGGCATCTGTATGTAGCTTTAACATGCATTTAATCAGTATCCTCATTTTTACATTGTGTTATGTTTGAAAATCGTGAATATTTCTTACGATGTGATTTTGTACTTTGACTTTGTCAAGCTTCCTTTGAGGGGAATTGGAAATTGTATTGTTAAATTTGAAGGGAATTAAGGTCTTAAGGTATGGAAAAAGTTGAGAACCATCACATTATGAAAAGTAAAGGGAATAACTTCTAACATTAAAGTTCAAAAGTGGTATGTTTCAAGATATTTAGAAATATGTTAGTGTGTGAATTGTGGAGTTTGTGGGGACTGTGTTGGTTTAGCTTGGGGAGGCCAAATAGATGTGAAGAAAATAGAATAGCATTTTGTAAAGGGAACATTTAAAAATGTTTCCTCTGCAAAAATTAATGGTTTACTTTAACACATGTATAGAAGATTTTGTTGTTGTCCTCTGAAGAGTTATTGTGCCCAAATCTGGAAACTAAATTGTCTCATGAAAATATAAATATTAATTTTAGTTCTGTTGTAAGTTTAGTAGTCATCTATTGTTGAGCCAGTATGCAAGGACTGTTTTATAGCTTTATGTTGGTCTACATTTTAGATGCGCAAAGCAAAGCAGTGTGATAACTGAGAAGGGGAGTAGGTATTGAATTGGCTACAGTTAGCGTTTGCAAATAGTCTGTCTAGAGTAAATAAATACAGTTCTGGCTTCTGCTCACCTTGATTTGCCGATTATGGGCTCTTTGATCTTAAGGTATTTTCTGATTTTTGTCCCTGCGTATGCAGTACTAAGAATTTTCTTGCATTGAGTTTGGTAACATTGGCCTTATCTGTTGGTTGAGCCAAGACTTCTCATTTCATTTTTTTCAGTTGGAGTTAGACCAGTAGCTGAAACAAAAATACTACACAAATAAAGTGGAAAGACTTAAATCTGTTAGCCAAACAAGTTATATTTTTCTATTAATCAGATTTTTTTGTTCCTTTTTTCTGAGCTATGAGCTCCAGGAAACTTTGCGCCATCAACACTACACTAGTGTTAAATTTTTCAAAAATGTTAATCCATTTATAGTTTATTGTGCTTAAATATATGCAAGATAGTCCATTTACATACCTGTAAAAAGACTAAATTGGTACAGACATGTATGTGTAACTACAACTAAATCAATCTGCAACTTGCTGATCTTTATATTCACCTTTTTTGAACATTGTGGTGAATGGTAACCAGAAAATTAAAATAAGATTAATACTCTTAATGTTGTTCGGAACCAGTAAAGCAAAAAAACCCAAAATTACTATGAGGTAGATCAGTGATACTCAGACTGAGGCTCAAAAACCGCAAATGGCTCTTGAATGTGTCTCCTGTGGCTCTTTGCAGCACATGGTATTAAAACACTGTGTGATTTAATTATTAACTAATCTAGGTTACTAATCAGTCAAGATGCTTTTACTGTGTTTTTAATCAATTGTAGTTGATAAAATAATAATACTTGGTCAGTCATTTTGCTGTGAGAATAATATACTATACACTAAATATTTCCTGTCTCACTGTTTTTAAATATAAATATATAGTACTATAGTAAATGAAACCGTGAATTCACATTACTGTGGCTCTTTTGGGTAATGTTGATCGCTAATTTAGCTCCTGAGATCTCAGTATCACTGAGATAGATGAATGAAGGTGGTCCAGTTCAGATTGCTATTATATTCCGTTGTTTAATAGTTATACAGAACACCTTTTAAGTATGCTTGGTGCATTATGAAGATAACTGTCCATGCCACTTAGTGCTCTAAAATCTAAATATCGCAAATATAATTGATAGGCAAAGGGGGATTGTAGGGCATGGAAAAGAAAGATTAATGGTTTTAGCCATTTTACCAAATATTATAGAGGGAGATGTGATAAAATTTGGCACGGGCCTGAATTTGAGGAAAGAAGGATGTGAAAAGTGAGTTTGAGTGACCAAGAGGACTGTGGACTGGTTAGTACCGATGGAAAAGTGGGAAAGGGTAGATAATGCAGAGGGAAAGAGGAGTTCGGTGTTTGACAAGTTTGTTTTGAGAACGTGGTGTTGAGACATCCATGAGGAAATATCAAAGACAGGAAGATAGATGAGTCTGGAAAGAATGGGAGAGATTGGACTGGAGAGAGAGATTTAAGTAACCAACACAGAGATAGTAACTCACCATCGGAGTATATTAGGTCATTCAGGGAGTGTGTATAGAGGAAACAGAAGAGAGGATGAAGGACAGACTTTTGGGGAACAATAACAGAGATGGAGGGTCAGGGAGAAAGAATGCAACACTGAAGGAGTACCTTGCAAGGTGTGGGAAGTTAGGAAGGCGGGGGTATAGTAATACAGAAGCCCAACGAAAAGAGGGTCTTCAATGTAGCATAGAAAATGTGCATATGAAAGAGTGGCCATGATGTGGCAAGGAGTTCATTTGTGACTACTGAGTTAATTGTTTGCAGTGTTTTTGTAGCTGTGTTTGTCCCATCATACTAGAGAGACAAGGCGGGTGAGGTAATATTTTTTTATTAGACCCAGGGCTTTGGAGTGGAGCCCGGAGCTGGAGCCGAGTCTGAGCACAGCTCCAAAGCCCTGATTAGACCAACTTATGTTGATTAAAAAGACAAGCTTTCAAGCTACAAAGAGCTCTTCTGAAGGACAGCTGAAGGACACCTACCTTGTCTGTCTATTGGGTTAATTGTAGATTGAGTGGTTAGGAAATAAGCTGGGCTGGAGCAGATCAAGAAAGCAGTTGTATAATTGTTTTAATAAGTTGTGCTTCATAGTTTTGATTAAACTATAAAGTCTTTTTATTAATCTTTAGGGGGAAAGGAACAATGGCTTTGATGTCCTCTATCATAACATGAAACATGGACACCTATCAACAAAAGATCTAGCAGATTTTATAAGAGAAAGGTAAGTATTTACCTTACTGTTCCTGAATCTTAGCACACCTGTGTGTGTTTACGTAATCAAACTTTCAAAAGTAATGTGATGGTATGTATATATATTTTTTTTTTATGGCTTTCACAGACTCTGCTATATTTTTCACTCCTTTCAAGGTTCTTTAGGCATACTCTGCTTGCTTACAAATGCATGTTGTCTCTTGCGCTTCAGTTATTAGTTCATTTCTATTTTGTGGATTTGATTTAGCTGACATTTGCCTTAGTGAGCTAAGAAGGGTAGAGAGAGAGAGATGCCAGAATATTCAGTGTCAATAGTCAACTGTTTAAAAAAAAAAAAAAAAAGTTGTTTAATTGTTTGAAGAAAACCATTTATTTCTTTTCTTAGGCAGTAAAAACAATATTCGTTCTAGAAAGGTTAGCGTGATCATTGTGCATAAAGTGAGAACAAAGACACCCCCAAGCTCCAGTATAATGCCTTGTAAAATGAAATTCTCAAATTTAAAAAAACAGCAGAAAAGAGAGACTGGGAATGAAAATAGAGTAAATGGGGATGTGAGAAAAGAATATAACCAATATATACCATATTTTCAGAATTGGCAGGAGTGAGCTGCGGGACTAGCAATGTGATACTTAGGCCAACAAAATGTGGGTGCCATATTTGTACATGACCAAGGGTAAATGCTTAGCAAAAACATAATGCAGACTAGCTTTTTTATCATATCTTCCACCATTAATGGGACTCGTAGCGAAGAGGTTTTTTTTGTTCTTGCTTATACACATAGTGTAGAGCACAAACTAGAATTTTATAATTCAGATTGTTTATCAGATGACTTTAGAAAAGAGCTCTTAATAATATAGATTTAATACTGTAATTTACAAAAGGGCACATTTTTATTGGACAAGTATAGATTTGTGGAACTCTTACTCTAAGTTTTTTTGGGTTTTTTAGGGTACTTTAAAACTTAAGGGACTTGACATTTAAGGACAATTTTTTGTTTTTAAATAAGTAAATATGTGAATTCTCTTCAAGGAATATTAGACTTCATTGAGAGTTTTGTATAAGTAAGTATTGCAGGTTTAGGACCGTCAAGAAAAATTGACCCATATAATTTCAAGATATAGCTTAAAGAAGTTTAAAACTCTTAAGAATTTTATTGTAGTTTGATAATGTAAAGAAGGAAAACACAAATTGTGGAAAATGATTGATTTGATCATTTTCACGATTTCTCATGTACTCATAAGAATATAATCATTAGAGGCATTCAGTTCCCAGATATTTCTTTAATTAATGTTAGTTTTAACCAAAATTGAGATTCATTTGAGCATTCATTCTTAGGTGAAAATTCAATAGAAGAGGAGCTAGATTTCATTATAAAATCAAGGTCGACACAAGGGAAAGTGAGTCTTACTGTTCTCCAAAAGCCCATCTCAACACACACATTTCTGGAGCAAAGGAAAGTTTCAGATTGAAAAAATAGCTTCATTTTGTATGAAATTAGGTTTTTAATTATGAAATTAGAAGCAGGGAAAAAAACATAGTGCCAGAGAGAATTAGGGTGATGGTTAAAGAAAATTACCTACTGTCCGCTGTGTCCAATCAGTGCTAATTCATGACTGCTAATCTGATTTAAATTGATGTCTTGGACAAATATTGAGTAATTGGTCAGAAATAGCGCAAATCTAGCTGAGACTGGTAATTCTATCAGATTCAAAAAATTTGAAAGAAAGTTTTACATTTTTAAATACCCACCCAAGCTATTTGTCAGTAATCTTTGACTAGCCTAACTCATGAAGTGGTAGTGTAACAGGAAACAACATAGAAATATCCACTTGATTCAATTAATTTGTTGTTCATTAATTTCTAAAATTTCTATAGCTTATCTAATAGTATAGCAAGCAACGTAAGTCATCATGGTAGTACAAATAATTATCAGTAATCACCCTTGATTGATACCTCACTAAAAAAAATTATCTACAAAATGCTATAAAAGTGCATTGACGTTTTCTTACCCTATTTTCTGTTAGTATAGGAAGGAAAATGGGAAAGAGAGATCTCTAACTGCCAGCTTCCGGATGAGTAGGAGAACTGTATAATTGTCACAAAAGCAGCATATCCCTGCTCAGTGTTTTGAATTGTAAACGTTCAAGAGGGATTGTTTAAAGTGTGTTTTTTAAAAATACCTATCATATAGCTACATTTTATCTCTAAATTTGGCACTGAAATGCAGTCCTTTGAAAACAAGTTAAATCAATGCCTTGTGTAATCCAAAACTGTTGATGGTCAATCCATCCTTATCACAGAATTGTGCTCTAAAATCTAAGTCTCTGTTTTTTTTAAAATAAATAAATAAATAAGCCATTACGGTTTACAAAAACAAAAAAACTCCAAAAACAAAGCAAGAAAACCTTCTAAATCTGAATGAAGTGTAAGTTGATGCATTGTTGTCTTTTTGAGTTTGGAGTCAATAGTTCCGCCATGCAAATTGTCCCTATTCAGTGGAGTATTGGTACTGAAGCCTAATGACTATTAAATGTCAGTATTAATATATTAAATTGCTAACTGTTTTATTGTTCCCTTTCAGTTAATGTGCCTATCTCACGAATTCAAACTAGGTCCCATATCTTCCCAAGTACCAAAAGCACTGAAAGTTCCTTACCACACTGCCAAAACTTCCAAATTCCCATGACATCTTGTGCAATGAAACATTTTTGGTGTCACAGAAAAGATCTGTGGCACATAGAAAACATACAGATTAAAATAAATTAAACTTAATAATTGATTACATGAATGATGTTGTATTGATATTCAGTTCCATTTTAAACTGGATAAAAACCTCCAATTCTGAGCTTACTTGAAGGCACCATAGTCATTTTATTCTGCGCCATTGGAATATTATAGAAGCTGGATGTCCTTTCTACAGAATTTAGGTCTATGTTGCTGTAGATTATGCCGTGCTTTTGCTATATTAAGATCCTTACAGCACTCAGAGCAGCAAGAATCTGAAATATTAATATTTTTAAAATCAAACTCTTTAAATTACTTTTTTATTGCATTTAGTGCCCACATTTCAGTGTGTTCTGTCCAAATATATATGAGAAAACAGTCCCCAAAGACATTATAATATAAGAAAACAAAGAACATGCCAAGGGAAGTGGAAGAGGTATAAAAATATATACTTTGAGGGTCGTTGACATTTATTGTTTAAAACAGTGGCTCTCAACCTTTCCAGACTACTGTACCCCTTTCAGGAGTCTTGATTTG
This sequence comes from Chelonoidis abingdonii, assembly GCF_003597395.2. Classification (NCBI taxonomy): domain Eukaryota; kingdom Metazoa; phylum Chordata; order Testudines; family Testudinidae; genus Chelonoidis; species Chelonoidis abingdonii. The sequence goes on along the minus strand of NC_133774.1, from coordinate 51,156,742 downwards.
TCTTGCGTGCTGCCAAGTTACACCTCACTTAAAAATGACTTGTTTACAAAATCAGACATAAAAATACAAAAGTGTCACTGCACGCTGTTACTGAAAAATTGCTTATTTTCTCCTGTTTACAACATAATTATAAAATTGATTGGAGTATAAATATTGTGCTTACATTTCAGTGTATGGTATATGCAACAGTATAAACGAGTTATATGAAATTTTAGTTTGTACTGACTTTACCAGTACTTTTATGTAGCCTGTTGTAAAACTAGGCAAATATCTAGATGAGTTGATGTACCCCCTCAGGGTACGCATGCCCCTGGTTGAGAACCAGTCATTTAAAGTGAACGCCTCTCTACTTAAAACATAATTTCTTGTAGCTATCATGGTAGAAATGAGGAGAGCTTGAAATAGAATGATGTATACAAGAGATATTCCATATATAAAGTCATTTTAGAAGAAAGTCCAAAATCAATTTTGGAAAAAGACGACAAATTGGGTTGGGTTAAAGTTGGTGTTACTGGCAGTGATGTGGGAATACAATAAAAGATGCATAGATAGGTAAAGGGGGCAGACATGCAGAGGCCGTTGAGGTGAAAGGGTAACATGTCTGAAGTGATGAGGAAGGATGACCTTAACAGTTAAATTTTGAGTGAATTATAGGAGGAGGAGTAATGTGGGTGTCAGGACAGAGAAGAGGAAGTTACAACGATCAAGTCAGGATACACAGGCCTGAATATTGTATCATCCTTAACTTCACTTTATTGTGCTTAGATATTTCAATATTAAAATCTGGAATGGTGTCAAGTATCAGAGGAGTAGCCGTGTTAGTCTGTATCCACAAAAACAGCAAGGAGTCTGGTGGCACCTTAAATCTATTAGTTTTTAAGGTGCCACCTGACTCCTCGTTAATCTGGAATGGACATTCTATGATTTTCTATTAAAATGCTACAAAAAATAATGTACAGTCTCATTTAAATTGAGTACACATTTTCTTTTATTGTATATTTGCAATTACTGACCCACCTATTGAGTTCATCTTTACCCAGACCTTCTCTGAGATTACCCAGTCTATCCTCCCATATGACTTCTTTGGTTTCTGAAAAGTTAATATTTGGAAAGATGAGGATGGTTTATGAAGTTGTCAATATTCTTTTGGGAAGACAATTATCTCAAGATTTTATTTCAGGATAGTTTCTGCTGTTGAAATAGAATGGTCTCCTTCATCACTCTTCCTCTATAGTATCATATTTGTTGCAACCAGAGTTAAATGGCGCTAAACACCTTTGGATTGACAAGATGCAGTGAATGTACAAAAGTCCTGTCTTAGTTATTTGCCTGTTATGTTTACTTCCACTTATTATGATGATCTGTTACCCATTTAAATGCCAGTTCCTCTTTTTAAAAGTAAATTTGATTGGTTCACAGTAATTATTTGTATGGGAAGTATCCAAAATACTTAAAGCATTTTCTTGAGATTTCTAGGACTTGTGGCTTCCTACATTTACATAACTTTATTTGCCAGACTTCAGTTAGATCTTTTTACATGATGAAACCCCTTTGTATTGAATAGAGTGTGAGAATGCCTGCAAAGATGTTTTATTCAGTACCTTGTTGTGGTAATGACAGATTCTCCTTCGAGAGATGTCCCTGTGGGTGCTCCACTCTAGGTGTTGGTGCGCCCCTGCACCTTTGATCGGAGATTTTTTGCAGCAGTACTCGTAGCAGCCACGCATGCTTAAAACCTGTCACTCACTCTGAGTATATCACTAGTGAGCATGCGCAGCCAGTACCCTCAGTTCCTTCTCTACCGCCCCCAGCTTGAGACGGAGCTCAGCAGACTCCTTAAGATTTCTTTCCCTATCTTAAAATACCTGTAGTTAGACAGTTTTTTCCTGTTCGTTAGTGTTACCTACCTTTTTTTTCTACTATTTTTAAAAAAATAAAAAAAAAAAAAAAAAAAAATTTCGTCCTGTCAGCCGCTTCAAATATGCCTGGCTCCACAGGCTTTAAGCGCTGCTCCTCTTGTAAGGACGCTATCCCTCTTCTGATGGACACTCCAAGTGTATAAAAATGCTTGGGGGAGACTCATATTCCCCAAAAATGCTCTCACTGCACCAAGTTAAGCTCTAGAGCTAGGAAGGACAGACAGAGTTAAAGCTAAAACTCCTTTTACTCTTCAAAAATCCCTGCAGTCTGCCTCAGACCCTGGCGCGCGGACTCTGCCTCTCTCAGACACAGCTCTAACCTTCAAAAAAACTGAAGAAGACAGCTAAAAGAGAGCACTCACAATCAAAACAAAACTTCACTGACAAACCTTCTCCTGTCAGCTCGTCAGTTTCCTTACCAGCGTTTCCCCGCCTGAGTACTTTTGACGAGCCGGGCTCCTCCGGTACCCCGTGCGCTAAACCCGCCTGTGCTTTTGGTGGCAGCGCGAGCTCTGGTGCCGAGGCGACAGGCTTTCAGTTGCCTGCCTCGATTGTGGCACCTATCGCACCGCGATGAATGCGGCACCGCCGACAACGAAGGCACCGGAGGAAGCACCGCAGCCTGCTATTAATAGCACAGGCACTGCCGCCTGCTGTGGCACCGGCATTACTACCGCTACTTGGCACGGAGCCAAGACTGCAAAACTCGGTGCCAGCCTGGGTTTCCTCACAGGATCTCTATGTGCCTTCGCCTACGACTGCCCCACCATTTGCAATTTACCCATTCAAGTGACCTCCTAGTGTCACCTACACTGCAATCGCCCTTTCTTGGGGATGGCTTCTCTATGACAAATGACTCAGGGTCCGAACAGCCTTCCTCCAGTGAGGAGGAGTCTGAACTACAGGCTGCTGTGCCAGTGCAATCTGAATTCTACCCTCAGAGTCCTGTCCCCCAGGACACAGGAAAACTGTCCCACACCAACCTCAAGATCCCACCTCCTGGGGTGTTAACCCCTGGATGGCACCTCCTATGCCTTTTCCATCACCATGGCAGTATTGGGCTCCGTGGCCATCTTTCCCTCGGCAGCACGTCCGCTACTCTACTCACACTAGACGCGAACGTCTAAATCCTATGACGCACTTGGCGGCACCCTCCATCCTCAGGATCAATTAACTCCAGCTCCTGTCCTGATCCAGGAAAACTGATCCCCAACGTACTCATCCCACTCCTGAATACCTGAGGATGGCGTTACTTCCTTCCCCTCCCCCCTGCATCAGATGATTTTTTTCAAAATTCCAAGATCTCTTCAGAAGGGTTGCCAATGAGCTCAGAATCAACCAACTTGGAGGAGTACCTTCCTTCCCAACAACATGAGCTAACAGACATCCTGCAACCATCTTCGTCATCCAGACTGGCATTACCAATTAACCAGCCCTTCTGGAACCTGCTAAATCCATCTGGCAGACTCCAGCCACAAGCCAGCCTACCTGCAAACAGGCGGACCGGAAATACTTCATTCCCTCCAAGGGCTCTGAATTCCTTTTCTCACATCCTGCGCCAAACTCTTTGTAGTGGACGCAGCCAATCAGAGAAACAAACAACAGTATTTCCGCCATACCCCAACCAACAAAGAGGGCAAACGCCTAGACCTGCTGGTCGTAAAGTATATGCCTCTTCAACGTTGCAATTTCGAATTGCCAATTATACCGCAATTCTAGCAAAGTACGACCATAGAAACTATAATAAGTTCATGGACTTTATTGAACACATCCCAGACAACAAGAAACAACAGTTTACAGCTTTAGTTTCCGAGGGCCAAATCATATCCCGCACGGCTCTTCAAGCAGCTCTGGATTCAGCCAATACTGCAGCAAGATCCACCGCTACAGCGGTAGTCATGCGCCGAGGTTCCTGGCTTTCCTTTCTCTCTTTCCTCGCGAGGTTCAGAGCACCATAGAGGATCTCCCTTTTGATGGTGATAAACTCTTTGCTTCCACCACTAATGAGGTGCTGCACTCAATGAAGACTCAAGGGCAACTCTGCGATCCTTAGGTATCCAGACCCCTACAAACAGAAGGCGACAGTACAGATATCAACCTTACCACCGTCCGCGCTACCCCTCATATACCCAGCATTTTCCCGAGAGCTCAGGATCAACAGCAGCAACACCAACGCCAGAGGTCCAGATACCAGCGGCGTCGCCCCAATTCTTCCGGGATGCCCCAACTTCCTCAAAATAATAAGCAAATTTGAACCTTTGGTCGAGGGTCTCGTAAACGTCGCCCCTACTCCAGCGCATGGTACTGCCCACAACTGTCTTTGGACACCGTCTACAGCCATTTTTACACCAATGGCAGAATATTACCACCGACAAGTGGGTTCTAGAGGTCATCACAACGGGGTATTCCATTCCCTTCCTCTCCTTACCTCCCACCCACCCACCCCCCTCCCCCTCCCTCTTCAGGGACACCTTCACGAGCCACACCTCCAGCAAGAAGTACAACATCTTCTTCACCTGGGTGCGATCGAACTCGTGCCCGAATGCCACAAGGGGAAAGGATTTCTACTCCCCTTATTTCCTAACACAGAAGAAAACTGGAGGATGGCGACCGATCCTCGACCTCAGGAGACTCAACAATTTCGTCAAGAAACAAAAGTTCAAGATGGTTACTTCTCACCACCATAATTCCAGCCCTGGAGCAGGGCGATTGGTTTTCAGCCCTCGACCTACAAGATGCCTATTTTCACGTCACTATCCACCCAGCCCACAGACGTTTTCTCCGTTTTACCCTTGGCTCGACGCATTACCAATACAGAGTTCTACCATTTGGCCTTTCCACTGCCCCCCGAGTTTTTCTCCAAACTTCTAGCGGTGGTCACGGCCTACCTCAGGAAACAAAGGGTTATAATATTTCCTTACCTGGACGATTGCCTTCTCAAGGCCTCCACATACGCCGAGGCCTCCACTTCACAAAAATCACCATCGAGTGCTTTCAATCCCTGGGCCTGCAAATAAACGAAACAAATCCACATTAAGTCCTACCCAACGCCTGGACTTTATAGGAGCAAGCCTCGACTCCAGAACCGGACGGGCATCCCTTCCACCCGACCGTTCAATACTATAAAACTGCTGGCTACAAGGCTTCACAGCAGCCCTCGGGTCGCCGCCCGAGACTGCCTCCAACTACTGGGGCACATGGCCTCGTGCACTTTCGTGGTCCAGAACGCACGTCTCCACATGAGGTGCTTCCAAGCTTGGCTGGCCACGGTTTACAAACCAAATGTGCACTCAATAAACAAACCACTTAACCATACCTTACCGGGTCAAGGACTCTTTCATATGGTGGACAGTCCCCGACAACCTCTGTTCTGGAGTCCCCTTCCTCCAGACTCCACCAACTGTGATGATGACAACCGACGCATCCCTCACCGGCTGGGGGGCCCATATCTCTCACCACACAGTACACGGGCTATGGTCTCACTCCGAGACCTCCCTGCACATAAACGTTCTAGAACTTCGCGATCCGGAATGCTTGCCGTTGCTTCCTCCCACTAATCAAGAATCAGCATGTACGCATAATGACAGACAACATTGCCTGCATGTTCTACGTCAACAGACAAGGGGGGGCTTCGTTCCCACTCTCTTTGTTCAGAGGCCATGAAACTCTGGAATTGGTGCCTTGCGAATCACATCCAGATATCAGCTGCGTACATCCCAGGCGTGCTGAACACCACTGCCGACGAGCTAAGCAGACGTTTTCCTTCAGAGCACGAATGGGAGATAGACGACAGAATCATTCTTCACCACATATTTCGCACTTGGGGTCACCCAACCATAGATCTCTTCGCAACCCCAAAGAACACAAAATGCCTCAATTTCTGCTCCAGGGCAGGACTGGGCAAAACACTCCCTAGGGGATGCATTCATGATCTCCTGGCACCGGCCCTTCGTTTATGCTTTTCCCCCAATACCATTGCTCAACAGGGTCCTCACGAAGATACGAACGGATCGTGCCAGGATAATCTTGATCGCACCTTCATGGCCGAGACAACCGTGGTTCCCATTCCTCACCAGAATGTCAATTCAACCACCGATCTCCCTGCCTCTCATCCCCAACCTCCTATCACAGCAGCACGGCCGGCTTCTTCACCCAATCTCTCCATGCTTCACCTCAAAGCTTGGTACCTGCATGGTTCTCCCAACGAGAACTAGACTGTTCCGACCAAGTCCAGAGAGGGTACTTCTACACAGCAGAACGCAATCCACCCGTACCACCTACCTCCAAAAGTGGGAAAGATTCACAAAAATGGTGCGCAACCAAACAACTGTCTCCTACCTCTGCACCTCTTCCCTGCATACTCGATTATCTATTGGACATTAAGCAATCCGGCCTGTCATTCAGCTCCATTAGAGTCCACTTAGCTGCCATCACAACCTTTCATCGTACAGTTGACAATACCTTGGTTTTTGCTCATCCCATCACCAAACGTTTCCTGAAGGGACTCCAAACCCTATATCCAGACGTTAAGCCACCTACCCCTCCATGGGATCTTCACCTAGTATTGTCCTGTTTAACTCACAAACCCTTTGAGCCCTTAGCCACCTGCTCCCTTTTGCACCTCTCGATGAAGACAGCCTTTTTGGTGGCCATTACCTCCGCAAGACGGGCAGGCGAAATAGCAGCTCTTATGGCAGATCCACCATATACCCTCTTCTTCAAGGACAATGCCCAAATTCCTTTCCAAAAGTATCAGCTGCTTTTCACCTTCAAATGAGCAATAACCTACCACTTATTTTCCGAAACCACATACAAACTCACTTGAGGCGAACAGTGCTCACACTTGTAGTGCGTTAGGCGCTTATCGCTTTATCTGATTCAGAACCAAACCTCTTCAGAACTTTCTCCTAGACTCCTTTGTCTCACATCGCGGGCCGTTTCCAAAGCGTGTCTTTATCTCTTACCCAAGGCTTTCGAAATGGCGATCTCTGACTGCATACGTGCTTGCTGTTGATCAGAAGAACATTTACACCTCCAGCATTGTAGGGACCATCCACTAAGATCGTGTAACTACCTCTGTAGCCATCTCCTACGCAAGTACCCTTGTCTGACATTCTGTAGGTAGGCGGCCACCCTGTCCTCCCCCCACCATCTGGTTTAGATCACTATGCCCTTAACTCAGGCCCTCTCTCTGACACTTCGATTAGGGGAGGGCTAGTATTCGTCTAGCTTCCTGCAGATCCGAAGTCCCTACCTGCCTTGAGATACATTGCTTTGAAGTCACTAGAGTGGAGCCACACAGGACATCTGTACGAAGAGCGAGAGGATGAGTTACTCACTTGTGCAAGGTAACTGACGTAATTCTAATCGAGAAATAGAGTGTCCCTTGTGGTGCGTCCACTACCCACTCTCTCCCTCTACTTTGGAAGTTGGGTTAGCACTCGTTGTTAGAGAAGACATGGGGTACCGCTTGCGCAGCTCACTAGTGGTATACGCCAGAGTAGTGGACAGGGTGCTATAGCATGCGATGGCTGTACGGTACGTGCTGCAAAAAATCTCCGGTCAAAGGCTCAGGGGCTGCACCGACACCTAGAGTGGAGCACCCACAGGGATGCTCATCTCGAAGAACGTTCAGTTCACTGACAACAAGGTGAGTAACCGTCCTCTTCTCAGGCAAGCATAAGCGTGAGTCATCGGACCATTAATGTGCACAGTTTCTGGAATTTTGAAGGGTATTGAGTTGCACAAAAATATATTGGGCTGAAAGGCAGTCTGCGTTGGCTCCCTTTCCAAGAGCCCAGTGACATATTACTATGGATGTGTTACTTATTTGCCTGTTGGCTAAACAGAATAACAAACCAGGGAACTGATTTTTATTTTATATTTTAATTTAAACATAAATTAGTATAGGATTTACAAAAATAAAATGAAAACTGAAACAGAGTGCGTGTCTTTTAAAACAAAGTAGGCAAAAGGATATTAAGCAGAAGACAAACAAATTAGAAAAGTATCAGAGGGTAGCCGTGTTAGTCTGATCTGTAAAAGCAGCAGAGAATCCTGTGGCACCTTATAGACTAACAGATGTTTTGGAGCGTGAGCTTTCGTGGGTGACCCACTTCGTCAGACCCACTGCGTCTGACGAAGTGGGTATTCCCCCGAAGCTCACGCCTCCAAACGTCTGTTAGTCTATAAGTGCCACAGGATTCTCTGCTAAATTTAGAAAAGAGAAAAGTTAGATTAAATCAATTAGAAATAACCAGAAATAGCATGGGTTAAAAATGGCAGGTTTACATAAAAAACAGGTTAGGCAAGGTCTATTAAATTAAACAGTTTTTCTTTACTTTTGATCAATTGGGCTCAGGTACATTAGCCTTTGCAGATGCATCATTAATCACTGTTTTCCTCCTCCCACTCTCACTGTTTTACACTCATTTGTTGAAACTTGTCTTATATTGGATTGTAAGCTCTTTGGGGAGAGGACTGTGTTGTACATGCATTCGTACAGTTCCTATTGCAATGGAGCCCTGATTCTGATTTGAAGCCTGTAACTTTCCAAACCAAAAAAAAAAAAAATCTGTGTTGTCCTTGAGTACTGTCAAGCTTAATCTGGCAACTGGCTCATTTTACCATCTTCTAGCAGAAGGATTTTCTGCTTGTACCCAGGAGTTGTATAAATAAATCATTGTTTGTGTACAAACTTATGGCATTTTATGCATAATGGTACTTGAAGATCTTAGATGTGCTTCAGTCTTCATTGAACAAATTCCATCAGATTTAGAGTTTCCATCTCTAGATGATGCCACCTGGAACTCTACTGACATAGTTACACAGCATTACTTTGACTAGACAGATCAGGCATCTGTTTTGAGGAAGCTGCCCTATAATTTAACTAACCCTACTCAGACCCACTGTTTTGCAGGATTGTTACTGCTAGTTACAAATTGCTAGTTACTGCTAGTTCCCAAGATTCAGATTTATATTGACAATAATTAGTTAATAGCAGTATAGATTTGCTCTCTTCACCCTTCACCTTCATTATTTGAGTCTTTGCTAAAATTTTAGTGAGTGAAAGGAATTGAAGGACAGCCCTAAAGTGGATTACTTCTTTCCTGGGCAGTCATAGGATCATAGGCATGTAGGGCTGGAAGGGACCTTGAGAGATCACCTAGTCCAGCTCCCTGCACTGAAGCATGACTAAGTATACTTAAACCATCTGTGACAGGTGTTTGTCTATTCTTTAAACCTCCAGTAACTGAGATTCCACAGCCTCCCTTGGAAGTTATTTGCAACTGATCACTGTCCTCTTTATAACAGCCCTTAACATATTTGAACACTGTTATTAGATCCCCGTTGTCTTTTCTCAAGACTTAAACGTGCCCAGTTTTTTTAACCTTTCCTCACAAGTCAGGTTTTTCTAAACTTTGTACCATTTGTCTTGCTTTCCTGTAGACTCTTTCCACTTTGTTCACTTCTTTCTTATAGTGTGGTGCCCAAAACTGGATACATTACCCCAGCTGAGGCCACACCAATGCAGAGTAGAGTGGCGCAGTTACTTCCCAAGTCAAACATAGGACAGTCCTGTTAATATGCCTCAGAATGGTGTTAGCCTTTTTTGCATTTGCATCACATATTTAACTTGTATTCAATTTGTGATTCATTATAACCCCCAAATCCTTGCCAGAAGTATTACTACTTAACCAGTTATTCCCCATTGTGTAGCAGTGCATTTATTTTTCCTTTCTAAATATGGTGCTTTTCACTTGTCTTTACTGAATTTCATCTTATTGATTTCAGACTATTTCTCCAAGTTATCAAGCTCATTTGGAATTTCAGTCCTGTCTTCCAAAGTGTTTGCTATCACTTCCAGATTGATACTATCCACAGATCTGATAAGCATACTCTCCACTCCATTATTGAGATCATTAATGGAAATATTGACCAGTGCTGGACCCTGGAGAGATCCCTGTGGGATTGCATTAGATATGTTCTCCCAGTTTGTCAGTGAACCATTGACAACTACTCCTTGAGTACAGTCTTTCAACCAAATATGCCCCCCCCAGTTTATAGTATTTCACTTGGGCCCCGTTTGTCTAGTTTGCTTAGGAAAATGTCATATGGGACTGAGTCAAAATACTTACTAAAATCAAGATATATCCTATCTGCGGCTTACTCCTCCCCATCCACCTGGCCAGTAATCTCATCAAAGAAGATTAGATTGGTTTGTGTGACTTGTTCTTGACAAATCCATGTTGTCTTTAATTATCGTCTTGCTGTTCTCTACTTGCTTACAAATTGATTGCTTAATAATTTGTGTCTTTCTTTCTCTTTCCAGGTATTGAAGTTAGGTTGACTGGTCTATAATTCCCCAGATTGTTTGTTTCTCTTTTTTCAGGATAAGCACTGTTTGTCTTTCTCCAGTCCTATGGGATCTCATCTGTCCTCCATGAGTTCTTGAAGATAATTGCTAACACTTCTGAAATTGCTTCACCTAGTTCCTTAAATGTCCTAAAATGAATTTCATCACGCACTACCGACTTGAATACCATCTAATTCACTGAAATTTTCTGTAATCTGTGCTTTTTTCCTAATTTGGCTTGCATTCCTGCTCCCTTATTTTTATATTAATTGTGTTAAGATCAGGGTGGATAAAAATCACTGATTTAAAAAAAATCAGATTTTTTTATTTAAATCAGATTTTTTTGATAAAATGCTTTTTGAGGGAAAAGCCTGTCTAAATATAGTTTTAATTAAGATACATTATAGCTCAAAGATATCTCATCATGGAATAGAGATTATAAATTCTAATTCTACAGTATGAAACAATATATTCCTGTAATGTTTAAGAAAAGTTTTGTAAATGAGTTCCAATAGTTCATGGATTAGGGACCCAATTTTATGGGGTTCCAGGGGCTTCTGCCGTTCTCTCGCTAGAATGGAAAACCTATAATGACAGCAGGCCGTAAAAGAGACGCAGTTTGGGCATAAGAACCATTCAAGAAATATGTGTGCTGATGATGCTTTAAAGAAGGTCACACCAGTGAACTGGAGGAAGGCACTTAAGCACTTGGATTCAGAGACTGTTGAAGTGATAATCTCACTTTTAACAGCAGTAGCTTCTTCTGCCAGCATAGAAATAATATTTTTTTCCTTTGGACTAATTCATTACAAATTGAGAAATCATTTGGGACCTGAAAAAGCAGGAAAGCTTGTTTTTCTTTTCCAGATTATGAACAAACAGGAAAATGAAGGTGAAGACGACTGAGTTAGCTGCAGAAGCCAATATTTTAAGTTTCTTGTATTGACCTGGCTGACACAGTTGATTTAGTTTTAGGTTGTTTTTTTTTTTAAATTCACTTAACTGTTTTAGTTAAAAACAATTTTAACAAAAAACAAACTGATTTTGAAAAACTTGAATGTTTAACTAAATTCAAAAATTCATCTACTTGTTTTGTTAAAATATTATATGTTTGCTGTTGAAGAAAAAAAATCCAGAATATATAATGTTGTTTTAGTTAAATAAAACAATTTAAATGTCTGTCTGGTGATGTTCTCCTCCTAATAAAGCATGGCAAGAAAATCCTCCATATATTAATGATTAGCCTGTTGAACTGGAGATAGTTCACCTCCCAGTGACTTCATAAATATCTGCTTCAGTTACCTTTGGTAAATGAAATAGCCATTCATTTTCTGATATAGCTGTAAAACTAATCTGAAAAGTTTTCAAAATAAATCACTTAAAAAATATATAGTGTGTACTTTCTAAAAATGAAACCTACATCTATGTCTGAGTTGTGAAGAATATGTATTATGGTTATAACAACCAACAAGAATGCTCTTTTGTGTAGAAATTCATGATTAAATAGTCTTCCTGACTAGTGATTTAAATCATGATTTAAATCAAATTGATTTAAATCAAATCTACCCTGGTTAAGCTTCAGGTCACAGGTAACCTTTTTAATGATGACTGAAGGAAAATAGGCATTAAACATCTCAGCCATCTTAAAGTTATGTTATTAGTTCTCCTTCTGTGCTAAATGGTGGACTTAGGTTGTCCATCTTTTTCTTGCCTCTAATGTACTTATAGAACTTTATCTTATTGTCTTTTATGTTCATTGCTAGGTGTAAATCATTTTGTGTCTTAGCCTTTCTTATTTTGTACCTACATACATGTGGTATTCTTTTATACTCATCCGAAGCAATCTGTTCATGTTTCCACTTTTTGTAGGATTTCTTTATTATTTTCAGGTCATTAAAGGACTATATTGGTCTCTTGCTATTATTCCAATCTTTCCTCCTAATCAGAGTAGTTTGCTATTGCATCTGTACCGTTGTTATCAACCTCCTCCTGTTCTTGTGGTCTATGATAGACCTCTACTTTGACATAATCCTTGTTCTCCTCACTCCTCCCTTACTTTTATTTTTACCCCGAGACTTTCAACTGGTCTGCCTCTGACCTCCTTCTGGGACTCAGAACAAGTGTATATATTCTTGATAGATAATGCAACATCTCCTTCTTTTTTTCCCTTCCCTGACCTTCCTGAACAAGCTATACCTCCGTATACCAATATTTCAGTCATGAGATTTATCCCATCAACTCTGTAATGCCAATTGTCATAATTTTATTTTACAATCTTATGTTGTAATATTTCCATTTCTTCCTTTTTATTCTCCATAGGCTTGCATTTGTGTATAGGTATCTAAGATGTTGAGCAGATACCCCCACTGTTACCCCTCTTGTTGCTCCTGTGAGCCTATTGTAATTCTTCATTTTCCCTCAGTGTCTATCCCTCTGTTAAGGTCATCTTTTTTTATACCTGTTTGTGGGCATTTGTTACCTGACTGCTTTGGACATACTTTAAAAACATCCTCGTTGTGTTGGTGAGTTGGTACTCTTCTTTCCACTGAAACTTAGAGCTCCTCACTCTATTCTGGCTCAGTTTCCTAGTAGAAGTTTTGCTCTTAAAGGGATGAAAAGCAACGAAAAGGTGGGCTGCCCCACAATTTTTCCTCTCTTTGAAAACCCCCAGTTTAACTATTGGGGATACATTGTAGATGAGCTATGTGACTGCTTGGATTGTGTTTGTATACATTTTTGTATACATTAACAACTAATTGATGTGAACACAAGCAACCACCTTACTGGTACCTAAAACTCAGTTTAAACCCTGCTGGACCACAGCATGGATTGCACCTTGAAGTCAGTAAACTTATTCAGAGCAGCTGTTAGAGTGAATTTCATAGGAAGGAACCTTTGCTGGAAAAGCCATAGAGAGCCATCTGAAGGAATCAACAGTTGTGCCACATCTAATCTTAAATGTGCAGCAGATTAGGAGAGGCACCATCTCAAATAAATGGATCCCAGATCATTCAGGTCTTTATAGAATGTAGCCAGCAAATCAGATTGCACCAGGAAGCAAATAGGTACGGTTAATGGAGAGCGTGAAGTGAAAATGTTACATGCTCATGGTGGTGGAAAGCAGCAGCATCCTGCACCAAGTAGGACTTTATGGTGATATTTATGGGCATCCTCAAGTCAGGTACATTATAGTGAGCCAGCCTCATGGTGACAAAGTCATAGATAAAAGGCTAGCAAGGTCTGAATTGGAGAAGAGGCCACAAACTTTTGGTCAGTCTTGTGTAGAATAAGGCACTGAGCCACCGTTATAACCTGACAAATCTAGTAAATAATATATGATGATTATAATAAGTGTGTGTGTGTGTGTATAATACATAAACACACATTTTAATGTTCTTTGGGCAGGTCTACACGTAAAAAGGTGCAGTGCTTTAGTGAAGATGCTGCTACGCTGATGGGAGAGCTTCTCCCGTTGGCATAGTTAATTCACCTCCGCGAGAGGTGGTAGCTATGTTGACAGAGGAAGCCCTTTTGTGGACATAGCACTGTCTACATTCGGGGTTAGGTTGGTAAAACTGTGTGTCTTTCAAGGGTGTAGCTTTTTCCTGCCCCTGACCAACATATTTATACTGATGTAAGTTTATAGTGTAGACCTGGCCTTTGTGATGTGGTATAATGAAGGACAAATTTTTCAGCCATACAGTTAATAGAAGAGCAGAAACATCAAAAAGGAGGAGAAAGGAAAATGTGAATGTATAAACAATCAAATATTAAGTTGGCAAATTTCTAGTACATAAAATTTTCAGATTTCATGAAAATATACTACTTTGTTTCCCTGGTGACATCAGGTAACATTAACTTGGAGACCCTTAAAAAGTAAAAAAGAATTTTTTGAAATAAACTATCATATTTGTAAGTGGAAAGCCTTTTCTATCACTGTAGTTTCAAATTTGCTCATTTAAATTTCTTCTTAATAAACATACAAAGTAATAAAACAATGATCTCTTGAAGCCTCTTCCTTTAAAATGACAATCCAAGCCCTTACTCATAGCAGTGTTTTCTTAGAAAGATATCTGCAGATCTGTTTTTAATGTTCTAGTGATGCCTCTTAAAATGTTCTACAGATCTTGCATTTTTTTAAATCCGAGGTAAAACATCAAGTTTTTGACCCATTGTTTTGTCTGAATTATAAAATGTATTTAATGTACATTCCCTATCAGAATTAAATAAAAACTGAGTCCAGCATTTAGGCTGGATCTTCGTTTTGGAGGGTAAGGATGAGACAGAGGGGAACTCATATATGGAGTCTTCTCCTCCCTAGTCATCTTACTGGGAGTTGAATAAATTGATCTTCGTGCTCTCTGGTGAAATTTCTTAAGTGATTACTTCTTTCTGGATGTCATATTACCAAAGGAAATGCCTTTGCCTAGAAATTCCCATTACAAGGGAAAATCAGAAACCACCCTTCAGGAATGAGCAGCTATAATCAAGACAACTGGGCTGGAAAATTCTATAATCTTCCCCTACAACATTTCAAGATTTTAACAATTGATCTAATAAGTAGGAAAATAAAATATGTCAGTTCTTGTGAGGCTTACTTGGTTTCAAAAGAGATTAACTCACTAAATGAGGAAAAATGAAGGTGGAAAATAATTCAATATGTGCAGATGAACTTCTCCAAAAATATTTCTCAGGTCATTCAAACAAAAGCACTCTGAATACCATGATGACATTATTCCTACCATGCTGTTACTCCAACCCCAATCAACACGTAAAATCACAGTATGCCATTGTAGCAGTTCAGAGGGATCTTAAAAGATGAGCTAGTTCTTAGAATTTCTCTTTTAAATATCTTTTTAGTGCAACTTCACCAATTAATGTGTGATTGCTTTGTTTATTTTTAATATTTGTCTATTTGAATGTCATTTAATATCTTGTAAAAGCATGTGTTACAATTGCACTACTCTGTAATTCAGAAATTTATAGTACACCTCTACCTCGATATAACGCTGTCCTCAGGAGCCAAAAAATCTTATCGCGTTATAGGTGAAACCGTATTATATCGAACTTGCTGTGATCCACTGGAGTGCACAGCCGCTGCCCCCTGCCCCCCCAGAGCGCAGCTTTACCGCATTATATTTGAAGTCATGTTATATTGGATTATGTTATATCAGTGTGGAGGTGTCCTAAAACAGCCTTTGACAAATCATCCAGCAGCGTTTGGATGCAGAATGGTTCCCCCTTCCCACCTTATTGTGAAGCTCTTGAGACAGTTTGATAAAAGTACCATAAGTTGAGTTTCTTCAGTGTTTGTAAGGACTATTCTGCCACACTATTCACCATCTCTGACTTTTAGAACACAATATGTAATTTGGTGGTGGATTTTATGAGTGTGCACTGAAAACACTGCCTTTGTCATTTTAAAACAATACAACATAAGCTGTGTTTCCTTTGCTCTTCCTTTAAAGCATATATCTTCATGGATCCTAATAGCTTTATTGATTTGTGTTTTGGATTACTTAACATTAGGAACTTTGTATGTTTTGTTTTTAACAGGGCTGCAATAGAGGAGGCATATTCAAGGTCAATGACAAAGTTAGCCAAATCAGCAAGCAATTACACGCAGCTTGGGTAAGTTAATATGTGTATAAAAGAAAAATTATTAATCCCTGAACATTTATGCAATTAAGATTTCAACCTGAATGTTGCATTAACAGAATTAAAGTTCTAGTAACAGCCTTAACTCTGGCATCTTTTAAAATGCATTATATTACAGTAAGGCTTTTAATTACATGATTATGCAGCAGTTATAAAATCCACATGGATATATGAAAAAAGGATTACAGAAATAGGTGCAGTTGAAATATAAAATGGTTCATAAATCCATTTACTCATACAGTCTTACTGGAGGAACAATTATGGAGATAGCTGTTGTGGCTCTGTAATTAAGGTAGAATTCCATTTTGTACTAAAGCAGGGATTCAAGCTCTTTGTTACGTATGAAAAATACAACAGATCTTCCCCAAAGTTCCAGCAGGTACTCTTTGAGTATAGATTGAATTTTCAGAAAATTCAGAGTAAATTTGTTAGTTTCAAATTAAATAAAAAATGCATCCTATAAGAAGTGTAGCATCTGTCAGTATTTTCTTTGTCCTGAATTATCTTAGTAACAGAAAAACAGAGTCTTCAGCCTTTCCATATAGGTAGAATTCATTGAAATCTTGTACTTAGGCTGTATTTAGGAAATTAAGTTGAAATTAAATTAATAGTTGTATCTAATTGTTGTTTGGCTAGAGACATGATCAGATCAATGGCTCAGTTAACTCTTAAGTGGGCCCATTGTGTTGTCAAAGATAACTCAACCGATCACCATTCTTCCTTTTATAGCTAATTTGCTTGCAAAAATTTTGTTGGTTGTGATGAGCTAGTATGCTAAAATTGGACAGAATCACCAATACATTTTTGTCTGCTTTGCACTGCAAAGTAACTGTAAATACAGCTTAACTGGGCAATGCTCTCTAGCTTATTTATGCTGCTCTTGTGTACTAGTGAAACTGTTCTTAAAAGTTAAAAAAAAAAAAAAAATATGCAATGGTTTATGCTTGATATGACACCATCTGTAGAAATATCACATGGCAAGATTGATTGTAGGTGTCATGTTCAGTGTTCAAGTACGACATTTTTAATACAACAGTACTTTTTTAAATTTTAAGATGATGAAAGTTAAGATGGCTTGTTTAAGAGTATATATGAATACAGGAGAGTGTATATCGATCCTTGCTTCAGAGAGCGGTCAGTCAGAAAATGTAGGATGAACAGAAACAACAAAGACTGGAAATTGTCAGAAATACAGAATGTTAATTTAAATCCCTCCTGCACTATAACAAGCACTTACTCTGTCCTGGTGCCGTAGCTAACTTGTACTGATTGCCCAAGAGATTTTCCTTCCTCCTTACATAAATAGATTCAGCCTTAGTCAGGAGGAAAAGCAAAAGTGGGGGGAGAGGGGAAATGTGGCCATAAATGTCCGAAGACCCTGCTCATAGCTACTTTCCCAGCTCCATGAGGGGAGAGGCTCTCAGCTATGCCCTGAGAGATGGGGGAAGCTGTTGTAGAGGGAAAGAATATTATAATACATATTTGCAGGGGTACGCTAATGGACTTGAACATTAATTCGGAATCTCCTTTTTAGTACTGCAATCCTTAACATGGTGCTACTGTAGTGTTTGTATTTAACTCCTTATTTTCTTAATGACAGATATATTTTTTCAGTTATTCCATCAAACTTTGCCTGCATTTATTTCAGTCTCTGATTGTCACTGCATCGTTAATACCAACTATGATTTTAAAGATATCTAAAAGAAGAAAAATCTGACCCAGAACAGGCTTGAGAAATTTCAGTCCAGAAGGTTGTTTTAGAAAGTGTAAGCCACTGAATATAGGATCTTAAACCTAAATGTCATTTTAGCCAAATATGCTAAAACAAGGGTTTTTGGTTTGAGCTTTTCAAGTTATCTGAGAGAAGATTTTCCTGTGACTTTCCAAAAATTTTTGCTATAGGCTAAGATCAAGCACGAGGTTTCAGCCAAACATATAATTTTTCTGCATTATAAGCATCTAAAAGTCTCATCCCATCCTTAGTGAGGTTCTGCTCTGAAAACAGCCAGCCTTGCATGTTCAATCTTGCTCTGAGTCCACATGGGTGTTTTACTTGCAGTATCACCAGTATGATTAGTAACTTCTGTGCAATTCTATTATTCAGTGGGTTTATGCGGGTATAACAGATTGGAACATATATCTTGTGCTTACAATGGACAAGATTGAGTAAGCTTGATTCTGTTCTGTTTTATTTATGTTGACTGTGCATGGTTAACAGGAGGAAAAAAGCAGTAAACATTTAATTTTGTCTTTGAAGTTCGTAGAGAGGACTTTGAATAGGAAAAGGAATGGATTTGAATAAGAATGTGCTCTTTTTATATCATTACTCATAGAGAAGAGTGCACTTTATAAGCATATCATCAATACCTTAGGGTTCTATTATAAAATTGTAGCTGATTTTAAAAAGAAAAAAATGGAATTCAACATTAAATAATGTTTCTCCTCCCTGTAACCTTTATTTTTAGGACATTTGCACCAGTTTGGGATGTTTTCAAAATATCAACAGAAAAAGTAGCAAGCTGTCACTTGGAGCTTGTCCGGAAATTACAAGAGCTAATAAAAGAAGTGCAGAAGTATGGAGATGAACAAATCAAAGCTCATAAAAAGGTTACTCAGTCTCCATTTTATGTGTTTTCAGTTGCTTGTTACAATTAAAATATTAAACTGGTCATTTTTGACAAGTATGTGATATTTGACAGACTAAAGAAGAAGTTTCAGGAACTTTGGAAGCAGTGCAAAACATTCAGAGTATCATTCAGGCCCTACAGAAATCAAAAGAGAACTACAATAGTAAGTGTGTGGAACAAGAACGTTTGAAAAAGGAAGGAGCAACACAAAGAGAAATTGACAAGGTAATTTTGCAAAGTCTTATTAAAATGAAATATTTTGTCAAGTTGTTTAGTAATTTAAGATGCATTTTGTGAATTGGCTCATTATTATTACTTTAAGAGAAATATTCAATGTCAAAAATTGCAATAGATAAGTTTCATCTTTCCCCTTTCATGTGAAACATTGAGTGCCTGTTTGTAACCACTATTTTCTCAATGCCTTGTCTCTTAATTGACCTGTTCACTGTTAAATGTTGTGCAAACTGTGTAGTTTAAACGCATTATGCAGTTTTTATTTTTTTTGCAGGGATTTACTGAAATTGAGTATAATCTTTTCAGCACCTGCTCCATCCTTTTATTAAATATAGTGCAGTCAAATATGTAAATACCAAATACCCTTATTTTAAAATACGCGAGTTGAGGTTATGCTTCTGTTTTGCTTAGTTGAATACACTTTTTGCTTTAGAGTCTGATATAAGTAGTTATTTACTATTATCCTAATGCCTTGATAATAATACAATCGGAAAGTTACTGACAGACGTTAACACTCATTCATTTTTCTTTTACTTCATTGTCTAAGATGCCAATGACCTCCTAAGCTGTTTTCCTGTTTTTCTTTAACAATTTATTTTTTTCTGTGAGAATGAAATGAGGATGAAAGAGGAGATTTTTCCATGTTGGGAAAAAACTGGCCTGGCCAAAGATACCATTTATACTGAAATGGCTTGAAGTATTAAACTGTTTTAGTTCTGTTATGTAGTTATTAGTCTA
The DNA here is from genome assembly GCF_003597395.2 of Chelonoidis abingdonii. NCBI lineage: Eukaryota > Metazoa > Chordata > Testudines > Testudinidae > Chelonoidis > Chelonoidis abingdonii. The sequence goes on along the minus strand of NC_133774.1, from coordinate 51,137,210 downwards.
TCGTGAATCCTAGATATTTGGAACAAAGAGAGGTACTGGTTAACATTTCCAGCCAGTAAGAAATTGAATAGTAGATGAGATTGGATAACCTCATCTCTGGAGAACAATGCATACCGGGCTGGGGACAAATTTCCCTCTTCTAGGGCCCAAAGTAGAATCCAGTTTACCACAAATGTGAAGTCTGACAGAGTTTTGTACTCTCAGTTAGTTCAAAGGAAGACAAATCTTCATATAATCACTCTTGAATTGTGGCAGTCATGCTAGGCCTGTTAACATTCTAGGACTTAATCAAAGGAAAACGCATAAAGTATGCCTACACTATGGGATTATTCCAATTTTACAAAAATCGATTTTTGGAAACATTGTATAAAGTTGAGTGCACGTGGCCACACTAAGCACATTAATTTGGCGGTGTGCGTCCATGTACCGAGACTAGCGTCAACTTCTGGAGCATTGCACTGTGGGTAGCTATACCAAAGCTATCCTATAGTTCCCGCAGTCTCCCCTGCCAATTGGAATTCTGGGTTGAGATCCCAATGGCTGATGGGGCCAAACATTTGTCACGGGTGGTTATGGGTAAATGTCGTCTGTCAATCCTCCCTCTGTGAAAGCAACGGCAGACAATCATTTCGCACCCTTTTCCCTGGATTGTCCGGGCAGACGCCATAGCATGGCGACCATAGAGCCCATTCAGCCTTTTTTCACTGTAACCGTATATCTACTGGATGCTGCTGACAGACAGGATACTACAGCACTACACAGCAGCATCCCCTTGCCTTTTGCAAGTTAGCAAAGACCGTTACCAGCCATACTGTACTGACTGCTGCTTTGCAAGTTGGTAATGACGGTAACCAGTCATACTGTACCATCTGCTGCTGTGATGGGTGCTCCTGGCCGGCCTCGATGAGGTCAGTCGGGGGTACCTGGACAAAAATGAGAATGACTCCTCAGGTCATTCTCTTCTTTAAGTTTTGTCTAATGGAGAGTCAGTTCTGCCTAGAACCAGAGAGGCAAACGGCCGCTCAGGTCAGAGCCCCATACATCCTGCAGAAATGATAAGCTGCATGCCATTCTAGGGGGTGCCGCTGCAACAACCCCACTGGTTGCTTCCCTCCTCCTCCCACCTCTTCTGGGCTGCCATGGCAGTTATGCCCCCATTTGTGTGATGAAGTAATAAAGTATGCCTGAATTTGAAATAACACTGACTTTATTGCCTCTGCAAGCAGAGGTCAAAGGGGGGAGGGGAGGGCGGTTGGCTTACAGCGAAGTAGAGTGAACCACCATTCTTCCCTTGCGCAGCCTATAGCAGAAAATGGGAATCTGTGCTAAGCACTAGGATAGAAGTGCAGGCAGGACTGAATCTCCATTTGTGTGTGGGCCTTTGGTTGACACTGGTAAAATACAAAATGTCCCAGGAATGTATGTTGGGGGACAGTTCTAAACGGCAGCTTAATTTTTTTATTTGCAGCAAAATGTAGAGGTCTAAGTATCTGGGTTACTTAGTTGGGTTAGGCATGACCACGTGGTGCTGCTGACTGGGAGAGCAGCCTGAGGCAGAAGCCTCCAGCTGGCGTGATATTCCAGGCAGGACTGAATCTCCATTACACAAAACTTAAAGAAGAGAATGACCTGGAGTCATTGCCATTTTTGCCCAGGCGCCCCCAGCCGACCTTACCGAGGCCAGCCAGGAGCACTCACGGGATGATGATGATGGATATCAGTCATACTGTACCGTCTGCCATCTGCAAGGCAAGGCAAGAGGATACTGCTGCGTAGCGCTGCAGCACTGCGTCTGCCAGCAGCATCCAGTAGACATACGGTGACATTGAAAAAAGACGAGAAACAATTTTTTTCCCTTTGCTTTCACAGAGGTGGGGGCTGATGACATATACCCTGAACCACCTACGACAATGTTTTTGACCCTTTAGGCTTTGGGAGCTCAGCCCACAATTCAAATGGTTTTCGGAGAGTGCAGGAACTGTGAGATAGCTACAGTCATCAGTCGCCCCTCCTTCCGTGAGCGTCCATTTGATTCTTTGGCTTTCTGATATGTTTGTCTCAGCTCCTTAAGTTTCACGCAGCACTGTGTTGAGCCCCTGTTGTGGCCTCTGTCCATCATGACCTGGGACATTTTTTCAAATGATTTGACATTTCGTCTTTTGGAACAAAGTTCTGATAGAACAGATTCATCTCCCCATACAGAGATCGGATTCAGAATCTCTCATATGGTCCATGCTGGAGCTCTTTTTTGATTCTGAGACTGCATGGTCACCTGCGCTGATCAGCGGTCCACTCTGGGCAAACAGGAAATGAAACTCAGAAATTCGCGGGGCTTTTCCTGTCTACCTGGCCAGTGCATCCGAGTTCAGATTGCTGTGTAGAGTTGTCACAATGGTGCACTGTGGGATAGCTCCCGGAGGCCAAAACCATCGAATTGTGGCCCCACTAACTCTAATTCGAAATGGCAATACCGATTTCAGCGCTACTCCCCTCGTGAGAGAGGAGTACAGATATCGATATCAAGAGCCCTTTGTATCGAAGTAAAGGGCTTCATTTTGTGGAAAGGTGCAGGGTTAATTCGGTTTAACACTGCTAAATTCAATATAAACTTGTAGTGTAGATCAGGCTCGGACTATCGCGACACAGCAGTAATGCCAAAGTGGCAACAGGAGACATAGAGTGTATCTATATTGCAAAGAAAATCCTGCAGCACAGAGTCTGAGTCCAGTTCAATTGGCTTGGGCTGTGGGGCTAAAAATAAGAGTATAGATGTTCCTGTTTGGGCTAGAGCTCAGGCTCCAAGACCCTCCTCCCCTTTCTAGGTTTCAGAGCACATGGTCAATCCAGAGCAGGAACGTCTACACTGATATATTTAGACCTGCAGCCCAAACCCCACGAGCCAGAGTGAATTGACCCGTGGTCTGACACTCAGTGCTGCAGGCTTTTCATTGCAGTGTAGACATACCCTAAACTTGTTGAGGGAAGGTCCACTTTCATGTTCTCATGGGCAGAGGCGATCCTCCTCTCAGTAAAATATCTCCACATGCCTCCCACTTAACTGCACAGTGGACTGGTTCAGTAGATCAGAAGTGCTCCCAGCTGTGGGGTTGCTGATGTTGGAAGTTTTTTGGCAGAAGGAGAAACCTGGGCATAGATCTGATCTCGATTTAAAAAGAGAAAAAAGGTGTTGATTGTGTACCTGCTGCAGAGGAAGGAAAAATCTACTGACTTTGCAAAGGATGGGTTTTCCATTCCATGGAGTATTCCTTAGTTTATGTTTTCCCTTCCATTTTCCTCGGGACAATCAAGAGGTAGTCTGCAATTCCCAGACTAATTCTTATTGCTCCAAAATGATCAAGGAATTTTTGATACATGGATCTCTTAATCCTATCCCAAGAGAACAAGGTCCCTCTTCTTCTGTCCCACCACTTTTTTGGCAGACACCAGCATCCGGATCTAGAAACCCAAAGTCTCTTGGCCCTGGTCTGTGACAAGACACCATAACTCCTTAGGAGTACCTCGAACAGGGTAGCCTTGATGGTATTTTATTCATGCAAAAACAGTACCTCCTTTGCCTATCATTTGGTGTGGACACTTTTCTCTTGCCTGGAGCACGCCAAATGATTGACGGACTACATTTACAAGGGACTAGCCCCCAGCTCTAAAGAAGCCCAAATGTTGGGATTTAGCATCCTAAAAATGTCATCGGATTGGGGGACAGTGAGATCCTTCCATCTATTTTGTTTCTTGAAAGTTGTGCTATTTCGCTGCCTCCTTTCAGATCCCCTGTTTTAACTCTGGAGTGTTAACCTTGTTCTACAGTGATTATGTGAATCCCTGTCTGACTATTTTTGAGGTCCTCCACTTATTGGACTAGAGTTTTCTCACCTTCGGTGTGGTTTTCTTGCTGACTATCCCCTTGGTTCAGCAAATAGGATTGCTGGCTGTCCTCTCACGTTAATTTTCACCGACAACAAAATTGTCCTTTGAGCTTGTCCTGGTTCAAGTGAAAAGACAAAATGACTTTAGACTAAAGACTTGGACATCTCCTTTCCTAGCTTCTGCCCCAGCCTAGGAGGAAAAGCCATAGTTTACCTAGATAGACTGGAACTGTGCAGGAGGGCCAGTTTAGTTGACACACTCATCAAAGGCTTGATGAAAGGACTTAAAAGGTATATTATAGCAGAATAGGTAAGATCCAGTGTCCAGGAGGGTTACATGTCTCTGGAAATGTCTTCTACACTTAGAATCAGAACACTCAAACCATGTAATATCCAGTTTGTGAGTGGAGAAGGTTGAAGTATGGGTTGATGATTCATGCAAAGGCCCTCATTTGGCACACACTCCAAATCTTCACTGAACAGTAGTGACTGACTTTCAGGCATTGGCTGAATATTCAGCTGCATGAAACAGTGCTCCCATTAGGAGCTACCAGTTCTGTCTATATTATGTTCTCTTTAATTCCATTTTACTCAAAACACTTTGGAGACATGTTACCAAAGGTTGTACCAGTCAACTCTGGATAGAGTGGTCTCTGACCACCTTAGGAGGGCAGAATATATCTTTATATCAACAACTGTTTCCCTATGTTTGTATCAGAAGACAAGAAATGTGCACCTCTGTGGTGCAGTGGTAGGTGTCTACTGAAAGTTCATCATACAATCAATCATTGAACAGATATTGTACTGAGGCATCTGAAAGGAAAGTGTTCGAAAAATCTTATTAGCAAATCAGGTAACCTTAAGCAACTATCTGACACTAAAATCTTAGTACTTGCTTGTGTTATGGTTTCATCTTGCTCCCTGTTACGTTAGCACAAAATCTTGAACTGCTCCGTTTATAATGACTTTACAATATTTTTTTGACTGACAGCCAAGTTTTTAGTTACAGTAAATCGACCAAATGGAGTCACAATTGCTTGTTGAGTGTGTTTGTGTATACATGCAAACATCCTGCTTGTAGAACTCTAAAGATGTTGTTTGATTATTTGCTATTCACTTGTTCAATAATTTTCCTTGGTAAGTTAAGTTTTCCCTCTTCAAAGCACAAGTTGCTCTTCCTGTGCTTAGTTCATACATAGTTATGAGAGAAAGAACCTTGATTTTTGTCTGTATTATAAACCATAGATGCAGCGTTTAGACTGCTGTTTCAAGTTTAAACCATTTTTTAAATTTAATAAAATAAGTCTTAGCTTAAAAATCTCATAACTTGACATTTCCTTGCTTTTTAAGGATTTGAATTGGAGAGTTTTCACACTTAACCTTCATTTTTTAAACCAAGTGTTTGTTTATGAAATATTGTGAGTTTTTAGTACTGCAGGTACAGAAGGGTATTTGGAAAGTGGAGGGCAGGAATGTCCCCTTCCTCTGTTTCCCTATGGTTTGTGGAGATAAAAAGGCATGGGAATAATGGCTCAAGGGATTAATTGTATATCAGGAATGGGAAGGAGCCAGGGCTAGGGTTACCAACTGTCCAGGATTGTCCTGAGGTTTCAGGAGTTAAAGGTTAATCTTTAATTAAAGATTGTCATGTGATGAAACCTCTAGGAATACGTCCAACCAAAATTGGCAACCGTAGGTGGCGCTGGTGCATCCCATCTCTACCCTCTTTAATTCCAGTACAGTCGTTTCTGCTATGCAAGACCAGCCATGATTCCTCAGAGTAGAGAAATTTCTATCTATGCCACAGAGCTTTGGCAAAGGCTCGAAAGCCTCAGCACTCTTAGGGTACATCTGCGCAGCAAAAAAAGGCCCACGTAACGAGTCTCGGAACTAGAGCTTGGGTTCATACAGCAGTGCTAAAAAGGGCTATGAAGCTGTTTGGACTAGGGCTGGAGCTTGGACTGTGACATTTTTTACAGGGATAGCATTATTTCATATTTCAAGTCTATAGTGAAAAGTTGCCATCTTTACAGAGGACGTGATTAGTTTCAGTGGGTTGCATTTGTCTGAGAGTTGTGTGGAATAGTGGTTATTTTGTGAAAGAGCCAGTTGCGATTATAACAACAAAGATAATACACAACAGTAATTAACTTTGTATATCTAACATGGTAGATTGTAATTAAGGATTCAACTCTAGTTTTTTGAGTTCTAAATGTGCAGAAAGTTTAAGGAGAAATCACCTGTTTTTTTTAACAAAAGGCTGCAAAAAAGCTGAGACACTTAGGAAAAAACATTAAGTTCTGTTTTTAACTAATTCTAGCTCAAAACTGATAAGGGTACAAAGCCTTCAGAAAATTCAGTCTTCGCTTACGGATTATATGCCGTAAATTTTGAGAAGCGTTCTTTGTACTAAAAGGGTCAAATCCCTACTTTACATTAAAAACTGAACCCAACTTAATACCGAGCCACTGCCATACCAGTATATTTTAAGAGTATTAATGCCTACAAAAAGGAAAAAAAAATCTTGTGATTTCAAATAATGAAATTATTTTAGATTTGAAGTTCAGAATGGACCATTGTGATCATCTAGTCTGGCTTCCTGTATAATATAGGCTACAGGACTTCCCTAAATTAATTCCTATTTGAACTAGAGCAGGGGAGGGCAAACTACGGCCCATGGGCTGGATCCAGCCCATAGGGGCTTTCAGTCTAGCCCACGGGATTGCCAGCCGCATGGCACAGCAGGGCTAAGGCAGGCTCCCTGACCCTGCACCGCTCCTGTAAGCAGCTGGCACCATGTCCATGTGGCCCCTTGCGGGGGGAAGGGCTCTGTGCACTGCCCTTGGCTACAGGCACCGCCCCCCACTGCTCCCATTGGCCAGGAATGGGGAACTGCGCCCAATGGGCGCTTCAGGGGTGGTACCCACAGGCGAGGGCAGCACACGGCTGAGCCACCTGCCCCACCCCACCCCCAGGATCACTGCCAGACATGCTGGCACTTCCAGGAGCGGCGTGGGGCCGGGGCAGGCAGGGAGCTTGCCATAACCTCGCTGTGCACTGCTGTCACTCCCAAGCCGTTTGAGGTAAGCGGTGTTGGGCCGGAGCCCGTGCCCTGAACCCCTCCTGCACCCCACACCCCAACCCCCTGCCCTGGGTCCCATGCCACACTCCGCACCCCTCCTGCACCCTAACCCCTTGTCTTGAGCTTCTTCCTGCACACTGCACCCCCTCCCACACCTCGCGCTCCCTCTTACACCCCAACCACCTGCCCCAGCCCTAGATACATGGTTCTGCATACAATTTCCCCACCCAGATGTGACCCTTGGGCCAAAAAATTTGCCCATCCCTGAACTAGAGCGTGTCTTTTTTAGACAAACAGTCAATCTTGGTTTTAAAATTTCCAGTGACACACAATCCAGCACAATTTTGAATCCCCTTTCTGCACTTTCTATTTTCTTTATTTTTCCCTTTTCGAAAACCAGATTCTCCCATTTTTTTTGCCTCTTAAGTCTTCCAACAGTTTTTTTAAATGTTGTTTGAAACTGTTACATCTTATTTGCTCTGTATTCTGACCCTGCTTTTTTTCTTGCACCTTTTCCTTATTCTTCAGTTAAATATCTATCTATCTATATCTATCTATCTATCTATCTATCTAAAATTAGCTAATCAGTTACTCCTTAGCAATGTACAAAATTCTTACAATACTTCAACAAAAAATATATGGATTAGCTAGTACCGATAGGGGAATCTAATAAGGCCTATAGTATATACTTTCTTTCCTCTTTTTCCATCCCCAGAGTAGTTGGTATCCAGAAACATATATTCTGCTATCTTTTCTCCCTGCTGGCTCTGCTACTCACCACTTTCTAGTTAACTACAAGTCTGACATGAAAAGTAGATATCTTTACCTTTTATGACATTTCCCCAAGACCAGGTGCACCCTGAAATGTGGCACTTCGGATGATGTATTTCATGTACAGTATGGGGTTTGTATAAAAATGATCGTTTATTGTAAGTGCCTAAATTACCGTTCAGTGGAATCTTAATAAACACATTTTACTATCTTCTGCCTCATGTCCTGTGGACATTTTGGTATAAGTCATCCCCATCTTCATCTTTTCAGTAATGATAAATATAAATTGCCTTAGGTTGGAATAAAGTCATTGAAAAATATAATTGTATTCTAATAGTTTTTGTGTAATCTGTTCTTTACAGGCATCAATAAAATCAAAGAAAGCTACGGATACCTATAAACTCTATGTAGAAAAGTATGCTGCAGCTAAATCTGACTTTGAAAAGAAAATGATGGAAACTGCACAGGTAAGTGCTGGATTACTTGCATCAGGTTAAGTTTGATTTTAGATGGCCCCAAAAGGACAAAGAATTTGAAGAGCAATACGTTATAGAATCATTGTGAAGTAGGTCTATTTGAAGTTAATGAGAGTTGCATATTTTTAAAAGTAATTTGGGGGACACAAGATAAATTTAGGATGACTCTTCTGTTTCCACCCGTGAGATTCCTGAATTGACAAGTGTAGGCATGGGTGTTCTAGGATTTTTGAAGGTGAGTATTGTGAAGAGAAAGTGATCTCTTGTGGGAATAGGTAGATGTGTTTGCATGTTCTTGTGGGAAAGCAGGTGATTGCTATAGCTGGGAGTTTGATCCAGAAGGAAGTTCTTGTGTTAGAGTTCAAAAGGCAAGATGTAAAAGGGCAAGACTTAGGGTCCAGGAGAGGAAGACTTATGAAGAATACTCTAGACTCTTTATCTTTTTGCTAGAAGGAATGAGAGCACTGGAGTGAGTTAAAGATTTGTTGGGGTTAGGTGGGAGGATGATAGGCCATAAATAGGAATTCTGCAGGGATATAGCAGTTAGGTAAAGGGGAGAAGGGACTGAGCAACAATCTTTGTTTTGACTCCCCAAAATCAGTACATGCTTCCTCCTTTTTTTCTGTTTTAAGTTTGTGAACAGTTGTTCCTTTTTGATAGTGTTGTTTTTAAGTGTTTTGCATTACAGAAAAATATATAAGGCAGTAATGCAAAGTAGTAGAGTGAGAAGAATAACAGTCTACCCTAACAATTTCTTTGAGGTTTACTTGCTAGGATGAATGCATAGCCAAAAATCATATTGTAGTATTTTAGTTGTCAAATTCTTGCTTCCTGAGTTCTCCTACAACAATCCAGTTCCCTTCTCTCAAGTTTTATAAAATGTCAAATCTGAGTTGGAGAAAATTCACTTATGAAAGAATGTCCTGGTTGGGTCATTCTAGTTGTTACTGGTGGTTCTGAAATTGAAAGTTCCTTATAAGTGGAGGGTAAGTGAAATAATTGCAGATACTCTATTTTCCCCTACTGACAGGAAAGCACTATAATCACTTATCTAGACTAGTGTTGAAAAACTCAGAGATGGAAAGTTAATTGTAAATTTCTTCCTCTTGAGTATGAAGACTTATTTGCTAATATAATTGAATCAGAAGTTCTTCTTCAAGTGATGGTCTCTTTTTGTAGTCCACTGAGGGTTGTGGGCCATGTGCTTAGAGCCAGAGCTTTTCAATTTAGTAGTGTCCGTTGGTCCGTGCGTGTGCCCTTGTATAGCCTCGTGGTTTTGCCCGAGGCAATAAAGGGCGGGGTGGACTGACCACATCTTCAGTTGGTTCTCACTGCCACATGGTCTGAGTCAGGGCTTCTGCTGTTCTCTCATCCTTGGTGACACACTTTCCAAACTTTCCCGAAAAAATGACTGGAATCATCATGAGGAGGAAATCCTGTTTACATTCCTCAGGCTTTCCTAGAGAGTACAGAGCACCGTTTCATGTATTGGCTATCCCGTTTCTACCATGCTTGGTCCCAGATAACATCAGACCGCTGGGCTCTTCACACGGGAGAGTGGGATATTCTCTCCAGTTCTGCTCCTCTCCTTCCTCCCAGCCCCTTTCCCCGTCCTCCTTCAGGGACGCTGCTCACAAGCAACTCCTTATCCAGGAGGTGCCCATGCTTCTCACTATAGGAGCAGTGGAGGAGGTTCCTCAGGAGCTAAGAGGCACGGGATTCTATTCCCAATATTTCCCAATTCCCAAAGCCAAGAGGAGGTCTCAGACCCATTCTAGACCTGCGAGGACTCACCAAGTTCATGGAAAAATTGAAGTTCCACATGGTCTCCCTGAGTGTGATTATCCCTTCTCTGAATCCGAGAGACTATTATGCTGCTCTCAGCCTGAAAGATGGGTACTTTCACATATCCGTGCAGCCTGCAGACAGATGATTCCTCCAGTTTGTGGTCGACTGCAACCATTATTCGTTCACAATCCTCTCCTTCATCCTGTCGACAACCCCGCAAGTGTTCACCAAGTGCATGTCAGTCACAGCAGCCTTTATCTGATGGAGGCAGGTGCAGCTATATCCCTACCTCGATGGTGGCTGCTCCACCTATTCCCTTGAGAGTCCAGGGAATAGTGAAGTCTCAAGTCTGTTTGGTCAGATCCACCTTCAAGAGGCTGGGTCTCCTTCTCAATGTGAACAAGTCAACTTTGTTACTGACTCAAAGAATGGAATTCAGCAGTGAGGTGTTGGACTCAGTCCAGGCCAGAGCGTTCCTACCAGAGGCCTGCTTTCAAGCAATGGCAGACATCATACAAGGCCTCAGGCCATACCCGACCACTACAGCAAGGGTATGCCTAAGTCTCCTTGGCCACATGGCAGCATGCACGTACATAGTCCAGCATGCCAGAATGAGGCTCAGACTCCTCCAAGCGTGGCTTGTGTTTGTCTACCAGGGTGTGATGGCCTGGACCCTGTGGTCACTATTCCACCTTAGATCTCTTTGATGGTGGCTCGACCCTCAGTCAGTATGTGAGGGAGTCCCATTCAACAGCCCCCAGCCCTCCTTGTCCCTGGTAACAGACATGTCTGTGCTGGGATGGGGCACGCACCTGGGAGACATCCAGACGCAAGGCCTTTGGTCCCAGAACGAGCTCTCTCTCCATATCTATATCAAGGAGCTGAAGGCGATCCGACTAGTGTGACAAACCTTTCAGGCCCAGTTGCATGGACAGTGCATGACAGTTATAATGGACAACACCACTGTCATGTTTTGTATCAACAAGCAGAGTGAAGCTCGTTCTTCTCCCCAATATCGGGAAGCCCTCCGGTTATGGGAGTTCTGAATAGCCCACTCTATTCACCTGGAAGAGTCCTATCTCCTAGGGGCACAGAACGAGCTAGTGGACTACCTCAGCAGATCCTTCTGCAACCCCGAGTTGTCTATCCATCCAGATAGCATACACAACATATTCCAGAGGTGGGGACCTCCCCAGATTGAGCTGGTCGCCACGCAAAGCAACAAAGTGCCTGCAATTCTGTTCTTTCCAAAAACACAGCCTGGGCTCACTTGTGGATGCGTTCCTCCTCCCCTAGACAGGATGTCTGCTGTACACGTTCCTGCCATTCCCACTCATACACAAGGTCCTGCTCAAGACCAGCAGGGACAGGTGGTGATACTGGTGGTAATGGTGTGGTCTCTCCAACACTTGTACACCATGCTCCTGGAGCTGTTGATAGACGCCCCAATTATGTTGCTATTCCTGCTGGACCTGATCACCCAAGACCACGGTTCCTGTCACCACCTCGACCTACAGTCCCTCCATCTCACAGCCTGGAAGCTTCATGGCTAAACCTCATGGAGCTCCTATGCTCAGAACCAGTGAGAGAGGTCTTATGTGGCAGCAGGAAACCTTCTACTACGGCTACATACTTGGCAAAGTGGAAAAGGTTCACATTCTGGTATGTTCAAGACTGCACAGCCCCGCTTCAGGCATCCATACTTCTCATCCTGGAGTGCCTGCTACACCTGAAACAGCAAGGCCTAGTAGTTTCATCCATCAAGGTGCATCTTGCAGCCATTTCAGCCTTTCACCCAGGAGTGGACGCATGTTCAGTCTTCGCCAGCCCCATGGTCAGCTATTTCTTCAAGGGTCTGAAACATCTATACCCACGAATTAGACAACTGGTCCCAGCGTGAGACCTTAACTCGGTCCTCTCCAGGCTAATGGCCCCCCATTTGAACCACTGGCAACTTGCTCAGTCCTCTACCTGTCATGAGAGGTAGCCTTCCTAGTCACCATTACCTCTGCTAAGAGATTATCTGAGTAAAGGCCCTCACATGAGACTCCCTACCCATACAGTTTTCTATAAGGACAAGGTACAACTCAGACCTCACTTGGCCTTCCTTCCAAAGTTAGTGTCTCAATTCCACACCAACCAGGACATTTTTCTACTGGTATTCTACCCTAAACCTCATGCAAACTGCCAAGAGTAGAGGCTCCACTCACTGGATGTTCGGGGGCTGGCCTTTTACATCGAGCACATGAAGCCGTTCCATAATTTGATCCAGCTGTTTGTGGTGGACTGGATAAAAGGTCTCCCGGTCTCGTCGCAAAGAATCTCATCGTGGATCACATCCTGCATCCGGACATATTATGAGCTAGCCAAAGTTCCAGCTCCAGCACTTATGGCGCATTCCATGAGGACACAGGCTTCCTCGGCGGTGTTCTTGGCTCAAGTACCAATACAAGAGATCATCAGGTTGGCAATGTGGTATTCGGTGCATACATTCACCTCTCATTATGCCATCACCCAACACACCAGAGATGATGCAGCATTCGGGAGAGCGGTGCTCTAGTCAGTGATTCCATAACTCCAACCCCACCTCCTTGGAATCGATATGAGCAATTGCTAAAAGAAAGAAAAACAGTTACTTACCTTCTCATAACTGTTCTTCGAGATGTATTGCTCATATTCATTCCAAACCCGCCTGCCTTCCCTCTGTCGGAGTAGCCGGCAAGAAGGAACTGAGGAGGCGCTGGGTCAGCAGGGTCCTATATTCACTGCCATGGAGGCGCCACTCCAGGGGGCTCCATATTAAGGGAAAAACTCTTCAACGACTATGCATGCAGCACATGCACACCTAACTGAAATGGATATGAGCAACACATCTCGAAGAACAACAGTTACAAAAAGGTGAGTAACTATTTTTTACTTACCTATAACTGGAGTTCGTGGTGTGTGGTCCTTATCTGTATTCCAACCCACCCTCCTGCTCCTCTGCTGTGGATCTGGTAGATCTGCAGTGGGGAAGGAACTGAAGATGTTGTCAGTCCACCCCACACTTTATCACCTCAGGTGAAAACACGAGGCGTACAAGGACACATGCGCAGACCAACGGACACTACTGTTTTGAAAAGCTCCAGATGCACGGTGCATGCACATAACCCTCAGTGGAATACAGATAGGAACCACACATCTTGAAGAACCTCCCGTTACAGGTAAGTAACCTCCCCATATCAGTTTTGCATAAGAAACAGAGCAGTTAGAGCTCATAGTTAGAGAAGCACTTGATATATGCTTTTCCTTCAGTCTGTCTGGAATCGCAAGTTCTGATCAAGCATGAGGAAAACTAACTTCCAAAGGCTTGATAACTTTGTGTTAGCTGAAACATTCAGTTCCCAAATATATTAGATACTGTAACAACTGATTTCATCAGACTTGTTGTTTTGTGTCACATTTTAGTAACTCAAGGCCAGGGCATATCTTTGATTCCATTCCTGAAATCTTTGTTGGCATGGCTTCAGAGAAGTTAGAGACATCTGTCTGAAATATCAGATAACAACATATTTCTAGCAGAAGACAATATACATTTAGATGAAGACCTTTTGAAGCATGGTGTTAAGTCACATATTCTACGCACAATATTCTATTAAGTTTACCTCCATGCAAGTTAAACATCTTCCTGTCATTCATTTGGCTACAGTTTTGGCTTTCCAAGAAGGTGATAGAAAGTAAACTGGTTTCTGTTCTCCTCTTAGTTATTGGTTTCATGAGGGATATATTGCATTGAAATAGCTACTTTGGGTAGTCAGTGTGCATGTGCCTTGTGTGCACAAGCTTGGAATCTTTTGCATAGCCATGTCTGTCAGGGCCACTCTTGTGCCCTTTGCCTCCTTGTGATCCCACCAAGGATGTAAAAGATGAAGAAATCATGACCTTTTGTGTTTCCTCTTACTGCCAATGGCTGTGAGACAGACGTTGGACTGCATCCAGTCAGCTCACACTTTTGTCTAAGCCTCAAACTTAACTGTGAAGAAATGCTCTTCTTGTTATTTTAATTTGTAAATTTTTCATTGTATTTGGATGTTCTGGGGAAAAAACAGAAGAGCTGACGTGGGAGAGTCCCCTGTACACGCACCCTCACTCCCTGTAGAGCAGGGCAAAGTTACACAACCATGAAAAAGACCAGTCTCTCAGCACTTGGGTTTAATCTCTGTTCTTTGTGTGATGGGTATGGCAGGTGTCTCTTCTGCCTCAGGGAAGCTCATGTTACATATTACATCTGCTTCTCCTTATCTTACACTTGGAAGTGAAGGGATGAGAGGCTCAAATTGCATCTCTTGGAGCAATCCGTGAAAGTGGCATCAGACCCATTTGGAAGAAACATGGTCCTAACTGGAACCTTGGAGCCTTTCATCACTAGTGCCCCAGATGCCTGCTTGATATTGAAGACATCAGTGCAAAAGGTGGGACAAAGAGACCCTTAACACTTTGTGTTGGATACAGAGCACTGCTGTGAATGCAGCTCCAAGTGGACATTATGTTTACCTCAGGTTGAGGACCTTCCAGGCCTTCCAGTTCCAAAGATGGTAGCAGGGCGCTGACAGGAAAGAAAGCCAGAGTAGCTTTGGCCCTGGTGCCAACATCAATACTGAGCCCTTCTCACACTGATCCCCGCACTGGTCAAAGAACCACTCCAGCACCAAAGTTTGCCATTCAGTATCCACTCTCATTTTTTCTCCCAGCACCAATGTTGGCACCATCTTGGGCACTGGCATCATCTTCATCCAGAACTGTACTTGAAGGTACCACCATTCCCAGGGGAGTTCTTTTCCCGTTCTCCAAGCTACTCCTCCCCTGGCTCCAGCAGAAATCCCTCTCCAGGGAAACTGAAGCACCTTAGGGGATATCCAAAGAGCCCCTACAAGATTGGTAGTGGATGGTCCACCCACGATCTGGCCAATACCTGTATGATCTACCTCCAGAGCCCTTTTGAGCATATTGGGGCCCACCATCCCACCTGTCCATGAGTTGTGTCCCATCACATATCTCCATGAGGAGGAGGATATCCCAGGCCCTCTCTGCATTTGTAGCCAGGTCCCTCATACCAAAACTGGAAGAGCAAATGGTCAAGTTAGCAAAACTAACCCAGGAGATGCTCCAGCTTCCCTTCCCGCCCACAGAATCCTCTTTTTTTTCCCCCAGCAAGACTGGCATCCTGGCTCTGGTGCTGACCCTGGATGACTTTTTACGTAACTCCCTACTGGGTGAATCAGTTCTGGCTGATGGGCTTGCTGCACATGTCAGCACAGGTCCCAATAAGATTTCCAGAAAGCCCAGACCTGTTGTCACAGAACCAAGAACAAATTTTTCATCCAGTCCCAGCATCTCTACAACTGATTATCTGAATGCTGGCTGGAGGAGTGGAAAGGTCACTCTTTACATGTTCAGGACATCTTGGCATAAAGCAGGAAACCATCCATGAGGAAGACCCATTCCTCTAAATGGAAGAGTTTTTCCAAATGGGCGACCCAACACAATCTAGTTCTTGACCAAGCCTTGATACTGAAGATTCTGGATTACTTAATTGCAATTGAAATATTCTGGACTCTCCTTCAGTTAGATGAAGAGTCATCTGATGATGATATCAGTGTATTGCCCTCTAATACAGTTTCTTTTGATCTTCTATGTGACAATATTGAAATTCCTTAGGGGTGTGATTGATGTACACTTCCTCACTGGGAACAGAGCCTACCCCAAGATGAGACCTCAACGTTGCACTCCTGAAGCTAATGGAGCCCTCTTCTGAGCCATCAGAAAATGCCCTGTCTGCTGTCTGACTCCTAAAATAGTCTTTCTGGTGGCTATCACCTCAGCCAGGAGAGTAAGTTAGTTTCAGGCGCTCAGGGTTGAATTTCTTTATACAGTGGACATATGAGACCTCATCCAAAGTTCATTCCTAGAGCAGTATCTGAATTTCACTTCATTCAAGTAATCAGCTTACCTATATTCTTCCCTAAATCACATTCCACACACAGGGAAAAGAAATTGCACATCCTGGAGATACCACGCTCTATGCTACTACGTGGACAGGACTAAATCTTTCAGACTGCCTCCATGCCCATTTGTGGTGATAGCTGGTCACTCTAAAGGCCAAGACATTTAATCTCAGACTGCCTTAATGGACTATTGAGTGTATCACATTGTGGTACCAGCTGGCAGAGATACTGCCCCTACTGTCCACTAAGGCTTTACCACAATTCAAGCAACATCCTGTGCGTGTTTCTGAAATTTACAATGCTGGTATGTAGAGTAGTCCAGTGATGATTGTAACCACTATGTACTGGACTTGTCTGCTAGAGCCAATGCCAGATTTGGGAGAGCATTCTCTCTTGCTCGCTCTCTCTGCCCTAATGTAGATGGAGAGATACAAGTATACTTTATTTTGGCTTGGGAATCAGAATAAATGCCTTTATACGTGTATAACTGCATGCACAGTAAAGGGATGGTTGCCACTTTAACTATGCCAGTAGGGTTAAAGCAGAAAATTTTTAAGTGTAGACAAACCCTTTTTTCTGTTTTAAACCACATATATTTTGGTTTAGCAGCTTCGTTAAGTTGATTTGGAACAGGTTTAGGCTAAACTGAAACAAGTCACTCTTAAAATGAAATAATTAACTGAAATAAGCATCCACACAGTAGTTTGCACCATTTTAACTAAAATAATGCAAATTTATATACACAGATCCTTACTCTAGATGTTTTCTTAATTCTTGTCCTATCCTCAATGGTTAAGGAGAAAATTTTTTCCCCTTCTCCTTGTAATAATGTTTTATGTAATTGAAAATTGTTGTCATATCCCTCCTCGGTCTTCTCTTCTCCAGGCTGAACAAACCCAGTTTTTTCTGTCTTTCCTTATAGGTCATGTTTTCTAGCCCTTTAGTCATTTTTGTTAATCTCCTCTGGACTTTCTCCAATTTGTCGTCGTCTTTCCTGAAATGTGTTGACAACTGGACACAATACACTAGCTGAGGCCTTATCAGCATGGAGTAGAGTGGAAGAATTGCTTCTTGTGTCTTGCTCTTATGAATAATGTTTGCTTCCTTTTTTCTTTTTTTTGGCAACAGTGTTACATTGTTGACTCATAGTTAGCTTGTGATCCACTATAATCTCCAGATCCCTTTCCACAGTACAGGAGAACCTCAGAGTTATGAACACTGGAGTTACATATTAACCGGCCACCCACACACCTCATTTGGAGTCGGAAGTACACAATTAGGCAGCAGCAGAGACCAAAAAAAAAAAAAAGGCATTATAGTACAGTATTAAACATAAACTTCTGAAAAAAGTAAAGTGGCATTTTTTTCTGCATAGTAAAGTTTCAAAGCTATATTAAGTCACTGTTCAGTTGTAACTTTTGAAAGAACCATAACTTTTGTTCAGAGTTACAGACAACCTCCATTCCTGGGCTATTTGTAACTCTGAGGTTTTACTGTACTCCTTCCTACAGACTCATTTCCCATTTTGTATGCGTGCAATTGCTTGTTCCTTCCTAAGTGGAGTACTTTTTCATTTGTCCATATTGAGTTTCATCCTATTTACTTCAGACCATTTCTCCAGTTTGTCCAGATCATTTTGAATTTTAATCCTATTCTTCAAAGGACTTGCAACACCTTCCAGCTTTGTATCATCCACAAACTTAATAAGTATACTCTCTATGACATTATATAAATCACTGATGAAGATATTGAACAGAACCGGCCCCAGACCAATCCCTGTGGGACCCATTCCATGTGCCATTCCAGCTTGATTGTGCACCACTGATTACTATTCTAGTCATAGGGCTGGTCTAAACTGGGGGGAAAATCGATCTAAAATACGCAACTTCAGC
This sequence comes from Chelonoidis abingdonii, assembly GCF_003597395.2. Lineage (NCBI taxonomy): Eukaryota > Metazoa > Chordata > Testudines > Testudinidae > Chelonoidis > Chelonoidis abingdonii. The sequence continues at coordinate 51,119,336 of NC_133774.1, read as the reverse complement.
TACATGAATAGCGTAGCTGAAGTCGAAGTATCTTAGATCGAGTTACCTACCATCCTCCCGGCGCAGGATCGACGTCCGCGGCTCCCCCGTCGACTCTGCTACCGCCGTTCGCGTTGGTGGACTTCTGGAGTCGACAGGAGCTCATTCGGGGATAAATATATCGCATCTAGATGAGACGCGATATATCGATCCCCGAGAAATTGATTGCTACCCGCCGATACGGCCGGTAGTGAAGACATACCCATAGTAATAGAGTTCAAGGGACCACCAAATAGTCTGACCTGTATATTTCACAGCCCACCAGCACTACCCTGCGCCCCCACACTAAACCTAACAACTGAAATTAGGCCTAAGTATTACAGCCCCCCGCCAGAGAATAGAAGGGACTGAGGTGCACTGGCGGTCAAGGCTTATGGAATGGCAGGAAAATGATTGCGTGAGATATATACAGATAATGCTAGCAAATAACCTGCACCCACATGCTGTAGAGGAAAGTGAAAAATCTTCAGTCACTGCCAATCTGATGTGAGGAAAAATGTCTTCCGGACTTCAGATATGTGTGTGAAGTGTGTTTTGAGCCAGATTATGACTTGTGAATTTGAGAGGCTAGATTGTGATTGTTTAAAAAAAACAAACAACAATTAAAAAAACCACCCTGGTGTCCAGTGTGTTTGTGTATGTTTTTTTTGCTCTTTCAAATTGGTTAAATTATAATTTACTCCTCAATGAGTGCGCATACTTTTTATGTCTTTGAAGAAATATGATTTAGAACTAACTTTATTGTTAAGGGTTTTTAAAAAAAACATATACTTCATATCCAATTTATAAGTTGAAGTAATAGACTGGATTTTGGAGTGACAATCTATATAAAGATGTATATAGGGGGATGGATAGCTAAGTGGTTCGAGCATTGGCCAGTGTTGTGAGTTCAATCCTCGAGAGGGCCATTTAGGGATCTGGGGCAAAACCTGTCTGGGGATTGGTTCTGCTTTGAGCAGGGGGTTGGTCTAGGGGACCTCCTGAGGTCCCCTCCAATCCTGATATTCTATGATATAGATAGCCAGATCTATATAATGCAATTGGTACACATGTCCAGTGAAAACAGAATGTTGCATTTGCATAGTTGCCATTTCAATTAATTGAGAGAAACTCAGAAAAAAATTAAATGTAAATGTTGCAAAACATTCCTTTCAAAAAACAAGTGTAACCTAAGTACAAGTATGAACAGTTTTAGTCCAAGGGGGTAACTTTTTCCCAAGGTTGGAAGGTAAGAAGAGAGGCTTGTAATAAGTTCCTACATGGGCCTAACTTTAGCATTTTTTAATAATTGAGGTGTAAATGCTTCTGTGGCTTTTTTAGTTTGAATGATTGCAGATCCATTTAAAATTTCCATATACAAGGAAATATGTTAACTTACCAAATGTTCTGTGAAAGTCTCTCTATCTCTCTTTAGTAGGTTAACACTGACCTAGTTACCTTCCTTGCTATATTTGGGATTATATGTTCATTTTTGGTGATGTCACTTTATCTTTATTAAATTACTGAAAAGGAACAGAGAGTTGAGTGTCAAAAAGAGTTATGCATCTTCAGTGAAGTACTTGTATGTCAGTCATTGAGGAAGTTTAATATCTTGGAATCCTGAGCTATTCAAAAGTCTACAGGTGTTAAATACTGGTTCAGAAATCCAGTAGTGACTTTGTATGAGCAGAATACAGTTCTGGGCAAGTAACTTTTCTTTTCACAACACTTTTTGAAAGACTACAGGAAGGGATATGTCTAATTTTAGAAAACAGAAAAAAAATAAACTTGTACTTTAAATTGCATTTAAGCATAGTTTTAGTGCACTATTTGCAACTATCTTTTTATGAACACAAATTCATGACAACAGTAATATGGAAGCACAAAATCCTAGATAATAGGCCAGTTTCCATTCTTATTTAATACTACCTTAAAAAAAATCTAAGAAGCGATTTGAATATAAAAGCAAAATGTCTAAATATTAATTAGTAAATGTTCTTCCTTGGATTATTAAAACAGGAATTTGGAAAAATTTTTATGACATTGAATTTCCACGTTCATCACTTACACATTTTGGCAAGATGTCTGTGAAAGTTTAGTAGATATATCTATTTCTTAAATAAGAGTAGAAAAAGACTGCTAAATCATACCTTCCTTTTGTTTTTTGTTGATCTGGTTAAAATCAATTTGTCAGTAGTGAAGGAGAGGTGATAGATTGAGTGGTGGTAGGCCATGAAGGCCCATAAAATTGAAGACTTGTCATTTGTTCAAAGTGATAATGAAGGAGGAGTCAATGGGGAATGATAAGAAAGAGGTGGCATGGTCAAAGCAGTGGGCTAGGAAAATGATCTTTGCAGTAGCATTCTGAATGGGTATGAGTAGGACAAGATTGTATTGTCAAAGCCAGAGAAGGATGTGGTGGTAACTGAGACTCAAGATGAGCACCTAGACACTGTCTGGATAGGAAAGATGGTATTTTAGAGATGTTCTGCAGAAAGAATATGCAAGATTCAGATATAGCTTGCATGTGAAGACCTAGAGAGAGGCCCAAGTTAAAGATGATGCCTAGGTTACAAGCCTGAGTGACAGGCAGGATAGTGGTGTTGTCACAGTGATCAAGAGAGGACATAGCAAGCTGGGTTTGGGGGAGATGAGATTAAAAGATCTGTTTTAGCCATATAGAGCTTGAGCTGATGACTAAATATCCACAAGGAGTTGTCGGAGAGGCAGGCTGAGGTTTTATTTTGGACAGGAGACAGGTGTGAATTGTCAGCATATATATTGGTAGTTGAATTTGTGTTTGTGGGTGAGATTACCTAGAGATAAAGTGTAAAGGGGGAAGAGAAGGGGACCCAAAGACAGAACCTGGTGGAGACAGAAAACTTAGGCTGAAAGGGCAGTAGCTGGAGAAGCAAGTGGAGACAAGGGTGGGATTTTTTAAGATGATAGAGTGTAAAATAAGTTGTATTGAGGGGAAAGAGCCAGAGGAAAGTTGGAGGTTAAGGGAGGGGCTTAGAGTATGTTTGAGGGAGATCAGGAGATGAGGTGCGGTCACTGAGACAAATGGAGGGATTAGAAGAGAAGAGCAGATGAAAAATTTGCCTCTGTGACAGGGAAGAAAGCGAGAGTTATTGGAGGCAAAGTGGGGAAGGGAAGACAAGTTGAAGGGAGGAGGAAGGTCACATATTTTGTCAGTTTTGTTTTGGAAGAAATTGCCAACATCCTGTACAGCAAGAGACCTGGAGACAGGTGAAAGTGAAGGTTTGAGGAGTGAGTCAAAGGCAAAAATACAGCTGACATTGTGGGCATGGGATTCAATAAAGTTGAAGAAGCAGTTCTTCCAGTAGTATCCCTGTAGGTGCTCCATTTTAGGTGTGCACGCACCCATGTACCTTTGATCAGAGATTTTAGTTAGGCAGTGCCTGTTTGGCCTGTTCATGCACTCCAGCCCCCTTCATGCCCTGCACCGAGGATAGGTAGAGCTGCACAGGCAAATAGTCCTCAGTTCTTTCTCAGCTGTTCTGAATATCTAACATGCCTGCATTGTGACTAGCATTACTGTTTTTGTACTTGAGCTAGTTTAGTTTAGTTAGTAGTAGTAATTTATTTAACCTGGTAGTTATTTTAGAGAGTTTTTTCATGTGGTTACAACCTCCACCTCCTCTAAAGGGAGCTCCTCGGTGGTGGTTCTTGCCATGGTATGCTGGGATCCTGGAATTCAAAAGTTGCTTCTCCTGCTGGGAATCCAGTCTGGTTAGTGATGGACACTCTTAGTGCCTCTGCTAAACGGGAGACACTCACATACCTGCTGCGTGCAAGATCTACATTTCTTTTAAAAACTGATCAAGGAAGAACAGAGAAATTAAGTTTAGGCTCCTGATGGAGCAAGCTTTGCAACCAGCCTTGGATCTGGATACAGGGAACCCTACTGTACACCGGCCTCCAAATCTTATTAATGCCCAATCAATTGCTGCTTTTCGGTCACCAAGATCCTCAACAAAGAACAACACGGTAGGTAGTGACTAAATTCAAAGAAAATAACTTCTAGCTCTCCTAGTAGCAAACGTCCAAAAAGAACTAGGTAACTTCAGAGACCATGTGCTCCAGAGACTGCAGGTCCCCATAGAGGCTTCAAGCTGCTCCGGTACTGGAAGCTCTTTGAAGACTTCCAGTTCTTCGAAACACTATTGTACCAGTCATACCTCAGTACTGAAACCAAACCAGCTATAGTTGAAGCATGATGAATCAAGGGGTACGTCTACAATACCCACAGGATTGGTGGGTAGCGATCGATCTATTGGGGATCGATTTATTGCGTGTAGTGTAGATGTGATAAATTGATCCCTGATCGGTCTCTCGTCGACTGCTGAACTCCAGCTCGATGAGAGGTGGAAGCAAAGTTGATGGGGGAGCCCCGGTGCGCCGCAAGGATGCAAAGTGTAGACCAGGCCTACCAGAGACTCCATTCTGTTTCACAGAAGCATGGGTACATCATCTTACTCCCTCTGGTCTGTATCTGAATGAATATCCCAGATGTCTGCACTTGTATAATAGAAGCTGTCTGTGTCGTCAATACTGGAGTCATCTGATAGGCCTTTGTCTCAACAATCAGTGCCTTTGGTACCTGCCCCATCTTCCACGATAGGGCCACCAAAGCAGGCAGTTCCCTTGGTAGTGACACCGATTACTGCAGACCCTTGACTGGTTTAAACTAATTTACAGCCAGTTCCATAAGAATTTAGATATTCTAGAGACTTAGTTATGTCAGATGAGCTGGAATCTTCCTTGTTAATTGATACCAGTACTGTGATCTGTTGGGTCACTGAGACCATATCTTTCACTAGTACATCCTTGCTCCTCAGTACCGACTGCATCAGACAGGCAGTTGCATTCACCTCAGGCATCTGCTCCACTATTGGACTGTCAAGGATGGTTCCTCAGATTCCCAGATTGTTATAGGAATCCCCTGACTATTCTACAACAGGCCTTCCCCCATCTTTCTACTATGAGATTGAACTCTCAGGGATAGTCTCATACCCCTCCTTACTGGCACGACCAGGGTTGGATGCTATCTCCTTTGCCTTGTGTTCCACCTTAGTGCCCATATTTGGATCTGTGGGCTGTTTACTTCTCAAAGCCTCTGAATTCCTCCCGAAGGGACCATTGAGGGAGACGTGCCTCTGTCTCATTACTCCCTCCTCAAAGCCTCAGGAGAAGTCTTTTGAAGACCAGGAAGCTAGAGTGGACAAGGAAGACACCCTGCAAACTAATATTCCATCATCCTCACTAGAGGAGTCATAATTCTGCCTACACTTTCTCTCGCTGATGACTTTAAGCAGTTTCAGGAGTTGATGCCATTACAAGAGGTCCAGAAGTCCCAACATAAGCTTTTAGACATTTTACTTACAACAGCTTCTGGCAGGATGGCTCTACTAGTGGCTCATACTAGTGAATGAATATTAGTGGATCCCACAAAACAATCTGGCGCGCAATACCCACTGGCAAATGGGTGGACAAAAATTATTACGGACTGGTAAAATAATTCTGATCCATGCTTCTAGAGCAGATGCTTCTGTTTCCAGTGTAGTCTTGTTTTCAATGTTAGATCTGACTCAGAAGCTCCCACTTTCATCAAGGGATACTGCTCAGGAGTCACCGGCAGTGGAGCATCCATAGGGACACTTTTGAAGAAGAGATTACTCTCCTTGAGCAATAACTGGAGTTGTTTGAGATGTGTGTGCCTGTGAGTCTCTGCTACCTGTCCTCCTTCCCCTCTGCTTTGGGATCTTGTCTGTCAGGATTTCACAATAGGGAAGGAATTGAGGACTGTTTCCCCATGCAATTCTTTATCCTCAGTACAGTCCACAAACAGGACTAGAGTGCATGTGCAGGCTGAACAGGCACTGCCACCAAAAACCTCCTATCAAAGGTGCATGGGTGAAGCATCCAGAGACCCATATCTTGGAGAACTCAAGTTACGACACAAGGGGAGTGACCTCTCCTTTTGCTGAGAAGATGGCAGAACTCATAGTGAGGAGAACAAATTTGTAGTGCAGGAAGTAAGCCGGTGTCAAGGTTTTTTCCCTCCACTTTGAACTTGAGTACAAAAGTGGGGACCTGCATGAACACTTCTAAGCTTAATTACTACCTTAGATCTGATAACACTGCCACCACCCAGAAATTTCAGTGTCTGGGCACTACCTGTCCCCCCTAAAACTTTCCCCTCCCTGGGCTGCCTTGAGGGACTTCACCAATTCCCTGGTGAACACAGATTTAAACTCCTTGGATCTTAAAACAAGGGGGAATTAACCATCCCCCTTCCTTTCCCCCCACCAATCCCTGGTGAGTTCAGACCCAATCCCTTTGGATCTTAAAACAAGGAAAATCAATCAGATTCTTAAAAAGAAAGCTTTTAATTAAAGAAAGAAAAGGTAAAAATTATCTCCATAAAACAGGATGAAAAATGCTTTTACAGGGTACTCAGATTCATATAGACCCAGAGACCCCCGCACCAGCCTTAGATTCAAAGTTACAGCAAACAGAGGTAAAAATCCTTCCAGCAAAAAGAAACATTCACACGTTCAGAAAGCAAACATAAGACAATCCGCCTTGCCTGGCTATTACTTACAATTTTGTAACATGAAATACTGATTCGAGAAGATTTGGAGAGCCTGGATGTACGTCTGGTCCCTCTTAGTCCAAGAGCGAACAATGAAAAACAAAACACCAGCACAAAACAAAGACTTCCCTCCACCAAGATTTGAAAGTATCTTGTACCCCTATTGGTCCTCTGGTCAGGTGTCAGCCAGGTTTACTGACACCCTTTAGAGGTAAAAGAGACATTAACCCTTGACTATCTGTTTATGACATCTGGTCATGGGATTTTCACCAGTGATGCTCTGCAGCATGAGAGCAGGAGCAAAGAAAGCAGATATCGGGGGTGAACTGGGACTTGGGGATTGGCAGAGCAGGTTTTGTGGTGGGAGGGAGTCGCAAAAAGATCCAGGGTATAAGAGAATGAAGCATGGAGAGTCAACAACCACATCAGTGGAAGAAAGGTAAGAGAGGGTTGAAAGAAGAAAAGTCATAAATGCTGAGGGAATGGAAGTCATGAAAAGGCTAAGTGACAGGATATGAGGATGTGAGGAGGGCAGGGCTGATGGGCAGTGCTAAAAACAAATAAATTATGGTTGGAGAGGGGAACTCAGCAATAGAGTGGAGAGCAGTGCTTGTTGAAGACCCAGTCAAGTGAACAGCCCTTTTGGTGAATAGGAGTGTTAAACCAGTTAGCTTTCTGTTTGTCTCCACACATATTCACAAGTACAGTTTCTGTAATTGTGTTTGCAAAAGTATGTATTGTATGTAAGCTTTTCAAAATTGTACTGTGAAAGAGCCACTAGAAATTAGCTATGCAAGTGCTACCTTAGTTAGTTACTATTATAATTTATCTTCCAGTATACTAGAATTTGAATTTTTTCAAATGATTGAATGATGCATTGTGATATGATAGAATATCTTTCTGCATATACTACCTAGCTAGCTTTAGTGTATCGAAAAATGCCTGCCTTCCTCTTACACACTTTATTAATAACAGTGGTTCTGATCTGGAAAGCAAATTGTGTGTTGGTGATTTATTTTTTCTTACCCAATCTATCTAATACCGCAGCCGTAACATCTCAATTCACTAATTATTTTAACTATATTAACTGTTTCTGTCATGACTAATTGCTTCTATTTACTATACAGAAATTTCAAGACATTGAAGAAATGCATCTCCTTCGCATGAAAGAGATTGTAGAATCATTGTCAAATACTGTAAAAGAAATTCATTTACAAATAGGCCAGGTGAGTGTATTTAAATTAATCTTTATATTAATTTGACTAAATATTTTTAAATTTCTTATATTATGAAAAGTCATATCACATATTGTTTCAGCAATGATTGCTTGTTTTTGGTCCATGACATAGACTTGTCTTCCACTAGAAAAAGGAGAGATGTGCCAGCAAATTTTTTTTTCCTGTAACCTTATGGTTCACTCTATGGCAATACAAGCTATGAAATTCAAGTGTATAGATGCCACAACTATTATAGTAGATCACTCTTTTGTCTTTGTTGGATTTCTTTATTACTTCTAATTGTGTAGACACTCATGTCTTAATATGTAGGAGCAACATAACTAGGGAACTTTGAATGTATTACCTTTGAGCATGTAAAATCACAGTCTTTATGTTTACATATATCTTTGGCTTTATTCTTGAGTGATTGCATGTTACAGTAAACACACTGGGCCAAATTAATAGGTAATATAAATGGCTGTATAAAGTACATGTGACCAAGTAGGTATAAATTATACTCTGAATGGTGTGTGTAGGGTTTTAGCAGGAAAACAAACAAGAGGGTATACATCTTTGTTTTTTTTCTATTACAGCCTTGTGCTCCCATTCTCTCAGTAAGTAAATTACACCTACTTACTGAGATGTAAATTACACCAGTGTTTAAATCACTTCTAACTTTGGCCCACTGATTGCGTTTATTTATGTCCTCATAATTGTTATAAATTGAAGTACATTCCTTATGTGCTTATACTTAATACATGTATGTGATGTATAGCTGCACTTGGAGTACATGTAGAACCATGAGGGATAATCATGCATTGTTCAGGATTATTCAGGGGTAGTATACGCATTTCACTGATGATGTGTTTCTTTCAGCCAGTATTCTTCAGTCTGGCAAAGTACTCATTCCTTATCGAAAAGTATATAATGCTAATATTTCAGTTACTTTTTTAAATAGTTCAATCTTGATGAAAACAAAATATTATCTATATTCTGAAAACTAAACTAAACCTAAAAAAAAAGCAAAATAGAATTTTATCATACTCTGCAGACTAACCTTATTTTTAGACTGAGAATAAGGATGAGAAATTTCAGACATAAAATAGCATCTTAACATAAATGTACCTCATTACCCATAATTACAGTTTGTCAAGTTTCTGTAAGTTGCTGTTCTCCTTCATGACTTCTAAATTCTAATGTTTTCTTAATCAGATTCATATTTGGAAGGCTCTGTAAAGAATGAAGGTTTGGTTGATATAGAAATAGGATTATAGATAGATAAGGGTGAATCTCTGAATAAGATGATAGTACCTTTACAAAGAGGTCTGGGCTCTCACGTTGTTCCCCTTAGTATACCTATGCCATAGGAATTTTAACAGAAGGATAATATCTAAAAGTTCCACATTGTGTAGAAGTTCAGTATTCAAGATGGTATGTGTTTTTGAGGCATGAAAATCTCAAATGTTAAATGATTGATACTCTCAGGCAAATAGGGTTATGTTTTTTCTAATTTCTGGGCAGTTATCCTCCTGTGTCTGAAGACCATTGAAAAGGCTTCTCTTTCAGTAACTGCTCTGGATGAGTTCTGCAAATTATGAATAAACTTTGGGTGTCCAAAATTAATTTCTTCTTTACTTAAATGATATATTTCCACCTCTGGACTTCCATACTCTTCATTTTATGGACTATTTAAATCCTTTGTCTAATTGGCTATACCAGGTATTAGTGAAGTGATACAGGAACTGACTATTGAGAGTCTACTGGTTATGGCCTTAATCATTCTGGAGAGAATGAATCAGTCTTTTAATTTTTAGAAAGGGGGAAGGAAGGGGATTATCCCTGCTTTTAGATGATTGTCAGTGCTCTGGTTAAAAACCACTATAGTTTAAAAAAAGGAAAAAAAAGAGAAAAAAAGTCTTCTGTGATAAATGAAGGGGGCAGGGTAGCTCTCTTTTATGGACCCTGCCAGCCAGTTAGCTATTCTCTACCTGCTTTCCTGTAAAGGGTTAAAAGTCACTGCTATGAGTAGGTAAAAGGAAGTGAGTGGACACCTGGCCAAAAGAGCCAATGGGAAGTCTAGAACTTTTTAAAATTGAACAATAACTCCCTTTTTATCTGCCTGTTCTTGGGGAGAGGTAGACTGGGCTGCAACTATGCTGTAAGAAGTTGGGGCCAGTTATGAAAAATCACTGGTATCATACCTAGAAACTACTCATTTGAAACCCCAGATATGTAAATAGATCAGGAAATGTCTAGGAAGATCTGATCAGGTTTATCTCCTTTTATTTCTTTGTCTTGTGGAGTCCTCTGTGCTAACCTAAGGTGCTTTTTGTTTGCTTGTAACCTTTAAGCTGGATCTCAAGAATTTTTTCTTGATGTTTAATCCTTGTAGCTGCTCTTTTTAAATCTAACAATAGCCTAAGTTCCCAAATGTATTTTCTTCCTTTTGTTTTTTAATAAAATTTACCTTTTTAGAAAAACAGAATTGGATTTTTGTGTCCCAAGAGGTTTGTGCACGTGTTGTTTAATTAGGTGGTGGCAACTGCTGATTTCATTTGTTTTTCTTTCTCAGCTCTTCCCTGAGGAGGAGAGGGGATGACAGGGCTTGAGGGTACTCCACAGGAAGGAATTCCCAAGTGCATCTTTCTGGGTTCTCAGAGGGGTTTTGCACTTGGGTGGTGGCAGCATTTACCAATCCAAGGTCAGAAAAAAACTGTGACCTTGGGAGTTTAATACAAGTCTGAAGTGGCAAGTATTAATTTTTAGACTCCTTGCAGGCCCCCACCTTCTGCACTTGAAGTGCCAGAGGGAATCAGCCTTGACACCTTCTTTGATAGTTGATCTTCCAAATTTTCATTCACCGTGTCAAAATTAGCTTTTATATCCGTGCTGTTGGAACATGTAATCAATAGACTGAATGAAAACCAGGATACATTTTTCTTGAACATTTTCGTGATAATTTTTTCCCTTTTTGTCCAAATTTGAAGTTTCAAATTTTGACCAGCTCTGATAATCAGTTATGCAAAAAGCTTGTGCATTGTTGAGTATTTGAAAAATTTCAGTCAAGTTTAGAACATGTCACAGTACAGACGCTGCAATGAGAATATAAAGTGATTTACTAATGGATCTAGATGTAAATGCTCTACTCTTGCTTCTTTTGCTTAATTAGCAGCATTCCATACAGTGGATCATAGCAATCTCATCAAACACTTATCCCCAGTATGGCTGCAGTTATATTTTTCATGAATCTCAGCGCAATTTCATCTGGGTCTTCATCATTCTAATTCTGCAACCTTTATTATTATTATTATTATTATTATTTTGTTCTTTTTACTTCCTGTGTGCTTCTATTTAGATCAGTTTTAAGGAGGCATATTCTGCATATTTTTAGTTGTACAAACGTTGCTGACATACACTTCTCCCCTGATATAACACGGTAAAGCAGTGCTCCGGGGGATCAAAGCAAGTTCAGTATACTGCAGTTTCACCTATAACGCGGTAAGATTTTTTGGCTCCCGAGGACAACGTTATATCGGGGTAGAGGTATATATATTTTGAAGAGATTTCTTGTTGTTTTTTCTCCATGAGCAGATGCTGGTTCATAGTGTTCATAGTTACCCAGTTCAGTTGTCTCTTGCATTTAGGACAAAAGTATGTGTATATCAGAAAGCAGATTTGTCTGTTGGTTGCAGTAGAGGACAGGAAGTCTGGAGACCTGGATTTCACTCCCAGTTCTGCCTCTGGACTTTGTGAGACCTTAAGAAGATAATTTCACCTCTGTTTCCCAATTTGTAAGATAGACATAAAACCCATACTTGTAAAATAAATAAATAAAATAAAAATAAAAAAAATACTGATATCTTCGGATAAAATACCCCATAAGTACAATATTCTTGGGGTGGTCGTATTTATTGCTGTCAGTCGTCCATCTTGAACGACAGTGGTGTGTCAAAGTAATTCAATTACTGTGTGTCATGCTGTTATATTGCAAATGGCTAAAATGTCCAATTCTTGAGCGATAGTCCTTGCCTCAAATAGTGCAGGCATAAGGCTCCAGGCCAGCGGATGAATCCGGCAGACTACTAGCTTTTGAGACCATCAGCGATTTCCTCTTCACTTTCCTCTCTCCATGTATTATTTATTGGTTACTTATTACCACCATAATTATTTGTAACTTGTTCTTTTAATCTTTAGTATAATGGATGTTTCATTTCACCAGTATAATCCAAAATGAAGTCAGTGGTATTATGTTTTATTTCATTTTCATATTGTTGAAAAATATGCTAGGTGCTTTACTGAAATACATAAGCTTAAGATACCTGCCTTCAACAACTTAACCTCTATTATTAGCAGTGATGCAATGAATGGGTGACAAATGGGATGAGGCAGAACAGTGTTTACAGTAGCAAGATATTTGGTGACTGTTTTTGGTATGTGCATTTCTTATAGCTTATTTCACAACTCTGCCACTCCCTGTGTGTTCACTCTTTCCTTGTACTGTGTAATCTTTGTCTCTGCTCAGCCATCCAAACATGCCAGTAGTCTCTACCCATTTGTCAACTTCTCACGTAAACGTCTCCTTCAACACAATTCCTTGCACATATAACGCTCTCCCTCAATTTATCTGTGAGGTCACTTTTGTCTCCTCCTTCAAATCCCTGAAGAGCAACCTCTGCTGTTCTGCTTAAAATAACACAGTCCAGCTGATAATGGGTGTGTTGAGAGGCTCTTGAGAATAGTCAAACCACATAATGTAAATAGGTGTGTAATAGATATCTGTCTATAAATACTATATTTAAAAAAACTATTCAAAGAATATTCAAGTTACCAAATCAAGCACTCAAAAAGTTAGGAAATGCAAGAATTAAGATTGCTTGTACAACCTTAATTCAGCTCCCTTGTGCATTATGATATGTTTAATTATATGAACTTATTCTATTTTTTGTATAGAACCCCTGCCTCAGTTGGTGCACAGGATGGATGCCAGCATGTGGCCCAGTGCATTATTTACTTAACACTTTGCAAACCCTGCACTGAATACAGAATTATCAATTCTTCGAGTGCTTGCTCATATCCATTCCAGTTAGGTGTGTGCACGCCGCGTACACGTTCGTTGGAAGATTTTTACCCTAGCAACACTCAGTGGGTCGGCTGGGCTCCCCCTGGAGTGGCGCCGCTATGGCACCGGATATATACCCCTACCGACCCAGCCACCCTTCAGTTCCTTCTTACCGCCCGTGTCGGTCGTTGGAACAGTGGAGCGCGGCTTAGCTGACGTCCACTTCCCTAGCTACTCATAGTTCTCGTGTATATAGTTATATAGTTATAATCCTTTTATATATATATATTTATATAGTTATACATTTTCTCTTTACTAGCATAGTTAGTTTAGTAATAATTAGCGGGGTTCGGGGAGTAGCCCCTTCCCCGCACCCAGTGCCAGAGCCCTTGCCCAGCTCACCGGGTTTTAAACCATGCTCGGCCTGCCACAAGCCGATGCTGACAGGAGATCCGCACGACTCCTGTTTGAAGTGCCTCGGGGAATTGCACTTGACAGCTAAGTGCCCCATTTGCAAGGCTTTTAAGCTGAGAACAAAAAGGAGCAGGACTTTCACTTAGCCCTCCGCCTTCGGCACCGAGCGCTGGTCAATCGGCGGGCAGAAGCGCCTCCTCGGCAGCGGCCCCCACCGGTACTGCCAAGGCCTCTCGGCACCAGCCGTCGCTGGCAGCGAAGTTGACTCGGACCGCTCCCTCTCTCCGAGATCGAGAGAGCCTACGACTCCTCCCGCCAGTGCCTGAGAGCTCCCCGGCACGCGCTATGGTTGAGCTCCCTGCTCCTGCTGATTCTGTGCCAACTGCACCGCAGCCAGAGAGCTCGTCTAAGTCGGATCGCCCGGCACCGACACCTGCCGAGGCACTGATGACGTCGGCACCATCGATCCCGGTCCCACGAGGGCCGTAGAATCCGGTGCCTGACAGCTCCCCGGTACGCGCTGTGGTTGAGCTTACTGTTCCCTCCACGCCGGAGACATTCCCAATGGCGAGGGATCTCATTGCCATGACAGAGTCGATGCTGCCTGAACCCCCAGCACCACTGGTTCGGGTAATACAGTCTCTTGGCAAGCCTACCTTGATACGACCATCCTTTGTTGGCACAGCAGAGCGGTGCCGTTCATGATCATGGTCCGACAGACGCTCCAGGTCCCGTCGGCACTCCCGCTCCCGACGCCACTTGCAGTCTCAGTGCTCTTCTCCTCCTCGGTACCGGTCGCACTCGCTGCACCTGTTGGTATCCCATTCACCGACCTGCTACTCTCGGCACCTCGACCAGCTCCTGGCACTGCTACAGGCACTGTGACTCCCATAGCTGCTCCCGACGTCGAGCCTCGAGATCTCGGTCGACCTCCCAACACCGCTCTGGTCGCAGGTCTGGATCTCATTCCAGGTACTGGTACGGCTCCTGGTACCGGTCCCCGGTGCCAAGTTGGGCAAGGTCCGATAGAGTCAGAGACTCTGCCCATGGTTTTTCAGCACTTCCATGGCCATCCAGACACGCATCAGTGTCATCCCACCTGGACAGCTCTTATGCTAGGACTGCCCATCAGGACCTCCTAAGGAGGGTAGCACTCAATATGGACCTCCAGGTGGAGGAGGTCCTGGAGGTGGAGGACCGGTAGTGGGCATTCTATTGGCAGTTGCCCCACTAGAGGGGCCCTACCCGTTTATTCGGACCATCCAGGCGAATGTCGATACTATATGGTGGTCCCCAGCCTCTATCCTTCCTGCGGCCAGGGGAGTCGAGCGTAAATATATGGGGCCCTCTAAGGGGTACGACTATTTGTATGTCCATCCTCCTCCTGCTCACTAGTCATTCAGTCCATTAAGGAGAGGGAACGGCATGGCCAGCAGGCGCCAGCCCCGAAATCGAAGGAGGCTAGGCGAATGAACCTACTCGACCGCAAGGTGTACTCTGCAGTGGCCTTACAGCTCTGGGTGGCAAATCAACAAGCCTTGCTTAGCCGCTATAATTATAACACCTGGGTGGCGGTGGGTAAGTTTATGGAGCTTCTCCCTCAAGACTCCCGCCAAGAGTTCGCTTCCCTCTTGGAGGAAGGGGAAAAGGTGGTCAGAACTTCCTTCCAGGCCTCGTTGGATGCAGCAGACTCAGCAGCCAGGACTCTGGCCTCGGGTGTTGCCATGAGGCGCATCTCATGGCTTCAGGTTTCAAACCTCCGGCCGGAGCTGCAGTATACCATTCAGGACTTACCATTTGATGGTAAAGGCCTCTTCGCGGCAAAGACAGCCCCAGGCTGCAAAGCCTGAGGGTCAACAGGGTCCTAATGCACTCTGTCGGCATGCATACACCAGCGACCAAATGCAGGCCTTTCCGTCCCTAGCCACAGCGCCGTACTCTGTGCCTAGCCAGAGACAAGATTTTGGCAGACGGCGCGGCCGAGGTGGTTACAGAAGACCGTCAGGACCCCTAGAGGGCCAATATCAGGGTCTCTCGCAATCACCACCGAGACCAAAGTCGAACTTTCGAAGGTGCACCCGAGGGCGGCATACCAGTTACAGGTCAGGATCCCGCTCCTACCTCCTCCTGGCGTGATCCCAGTTAACTTCAGATCGCTGGGTCCTACGCACGGTGGAGTATGGGTACCACCTCCAATTTGTTCCAACCCTGTCCCTCTTCAGGGACCCCTCTCATGAGCAATTCCTCTTACAAGAGGTGCAGACGCTGATGGACGAAAGGGGCAAGGGGTTTTACTCCTTTTATTCCTTAATCCCTAACTCGAACGGAGGTCTCAGACCTATCCTATACCTGCAAGGACTCAACCAGTTTATGATAAGGTTGAAGTTCCGCATGGTATCCCTGGGAACCATTATCCCATCCTAGGATCCTGGAGACTGGTATGCCGCCCTCGATATGAAGGACGCGTACTTTGACATCGCCATCTTCCCTCCGTACAGGAGATACCTCCGCTTTCTAGCCAACCATCAATGCTTCCAGTTTACGGTCCTACTGTTTGGCCTTTCTACAGCCCCATGGGTATTGACCAAGTATATGGCTGTAGTCGCCGCCTACCTCCGCTGATGTCAGATATGTGTTTTTCCGTATCTGGACGATTGGCTTATCCGAGGAGACTCCGAGACACAAATCACTCAGCATGTGGGCATCGTCAAGGACCTATTCACACGTCTAGGCCTGATGATCAGTATAGAAAAATCCACTGTGGTTCCCACGCAGACGTTAGACTTCCTAGGAGCTATCCTGGACTCCGGCCTAGCCGGAGCCTGCTTACCACAGCTGCGGTTTCAGGCGGTGGCAACAATCATCCGAGGTCTGCAGACTTTCCCAACGACCTCGGCCCACACTTGTCTCGGGCTCCTGGGTTCCATAGTTGCCTGCAAGTTTGTAACCAAACACGCCAAGCTCCGCCTTCGTCCTCTCCAAGTTTGGCTCAACTCGGCATACTGCTCGGACAGGGACCCAATGGTCATGATAGTCACCATTCGCTCAAGCACCCTAGGCTCCCTAGAATGGTGGCTACCTCCCTCCCCGGTGTGGGCAGGGATGCTGTTCCATCCGCCCCAGCTCTCACTGTCCCTGACCACGGACGCATTATCTCTCGGCTTGGATGCTCACCTCGGTCACCTTCGAGCTTTAAGGCCTTTGGTCTTCTCAGGAGCTGGCATTCCACATCAATGTCCAAAAATGAGAGCAGTCCGCCTGGCGTCCCGGGGTTTCCAGCAGCAGCTGTGAGGCCGTGGTGTCCCAGTGTTTACAGGCAACACAACGGCCATGTGCTACATAAACAACCAGGGAGGGACATGGTCCTCCCTCTTTTGTCAGGAGGCCATCCATCTCTGGGACTTTTGCATAGCCCACTCAATAAATCTGGTAGCGTCCTTTCTCCTAGGCGTTCGGAACGCCTTGGTGCTTCGACTCAGCAAGTCTTTCCTGTCTCATGAGTGGTCGCTGTGCCCCGATGTGATGTATTCTGTTTTCCAGAAGTGGGGACTTTTCCCCACATAGACCTGTTCGCTTACCATGAGAACAGGAAATGCCAGATGTTCTGCTCCTTCCAACGTCTCTCCCCGGGATCAATCTCGGACGCTTTCCTGATGCTGTGGAAGGGCCAACTCCTTTATACTGTCGCACCGTTCCTGCTGGTTCATTGGGTCCTGCTCAAACTCCTCAGGGGCAGAGCGTGCATCATCATGATTACTCCAGCGTGGTCCAGGCAGCACTGATACACCACGTTGCTCATCCTGTCAATAGCCAACCCAATTACCCTGCCACTCCACCCAGACCTCATAACTCAGGACCGCGGCAGGCTTCGCCACCCAGACCTGCAGTCTCTTCACCTCACGATGTGGCTGCTGCGTGACTAAACCGGGGTAGCAGGAGGCCTTCCACCTGGTCAACATACCTGGCCGAGTGGAAGCGTTTCTCCTACAGGTGCAAAACGCTTGATTTTACTCCTACTGAGGTCTCGATCCCCTCTGTTTTGGACTACCTCTGGCCTACAATAGCAGGGCCTAGCGGTGTCATCGCTGAGGGTACACTTGGCAGGCATCTCTACCTTCCACCCAGGCTAAGGTGGTCGTTCCGTGTTCTCACACACTATGGTTTTGAGGTTCCTCAAGGGCTTGGAGCGCTTACACCCTCAAGTATGCCGCCCAGCCCCAACCTGGGACCTCAACCTGGTTTTAACCAGACTTATGTCTCCCCCATTCGAGCCGTTAGTGACCTGCTCGCAGCTATACCTGTCTTGGAAGACAGTTTTCCTCATAGCCATTACATCGGCCAGATGAGTCTCCGAGCTCAGGGCTCTTACGGTGGTTCCGCCGTACACTGTTTCACAAAGACAAGGTGAAGTTATGACCACGCCCGGCTTTCCTCCCTAAGGTGGTTTCGGCCTTTCATGTTACCCACACTCAACATAGTGGGAGCAACAATTACACTCCCTGGACGTCTGTAGAGCACTCGCATTTACATTGAGCGGGCAAAACCATTTCTTAAAACACCTCAACTCTCTGTTGCGGTAACCGAAGGAAAGGCCTACCTGTTTCCTCTCGGAGGATCTCATCTTGGGTGATGTCGTGCATCCTCACTTGTTATGATTTGGCTCATATTTCCCCAAGCCACATCACCATGCATTCTACCAGGGCTCAGGCTTCATCTGCCGCCTTGCTGGCTCGTGTACCTACCCACGAGATCTGTTGCGCAGCTCCATGGTCCTCGGTCCATACCCTTGCTTCGCATTATGCTCTGGTTCAACAGTCAAGAGATGCTGCAGCCTCTGGCTCAGCAGTTTTCCATTCTGCCACATTTCACTCCGACCCCACCGCCTACGTAAGGCTTGGGAATCACCTAACTGGAATGGATATGAGCAAGCACTCGAAGAAGAAAAGATCGTTACTCACCTTTATAACTGTTGTTCTTTGAGATGTGTTGCTCATATCCATTCCAAACCCACCCTCCTTCCCCTCTGTCAGAGTAGCCGGCAAGAAGGAACTGAAGGGTGGCTGGGTCGGCAGGGGTATATATCTGGCGCCATAGCGGCACCACTCCAGGGGGTGCCCAGCTGACCCACCGAGTGTTGCTAGGGTAAAAATCTTCCGACGAACATGCACGCGGCGCGTACACACCTAACTGGAATGGATATGAGCAACACATCTCGAAGAACAACAGTTACAAAGGTGAGTAACCGTCTCTTTCTTCATTGGCTTTTCTATGATGCTCTCATGGTAATATTTTTTACAAACATTAATGAATATATCTTTTCTACAACCCTGTGAGAGAATGTGATATTATCACCACTTTACAGATGAAGAATGTAGATTCAGTCACAATTGTCAAGTGTTCACTATTTTAGGTGCCCAGTTAACCCTACAGCCTGTATTTTAGCAATTTATAGCAGTTTATATGTTCTCAGCAGAGTTCCCATTAGCCTCAGTTGCATTTGTGAATATTCAGCATGGAATCAGACCCAAGTGCCTCAGGTTGGGTACCCAGAGAATAAGGAATATACTGTGGCCACTTGTGGAATCTTTTTTTGTTTTGTGATGTACCTGGCATCACATAGGAACTCTGTGGCATAGGCAGGGTTATAATCTAGTAATTCAGGTGACATTCAGCTGCATTAACGATGACATCATCTTTCCTTTCTGAAGTTCTCAGCCTAATTCACTACAAAAATAGTTAAATCTTCTTTAGTTAAATGAAGCTACTTTAAATATGTTGAATATGTAAGGAACAAATTTTATCAAAATTCATCAAAACATTTTGCATTTACTAAATTACTAAACAAAGGAAATATTATCTGCAGTTAGTGAAAAGAACTAATTGGTCCTGGCCACCATCCCCTTCAAGGTTTTAAAACTAGTAGATCTCATACTTCATTTTTATTCATAGATTAGAAGAGGAAAAAAGTTTCCTGCTTTTTTAGCTCTCAATTGGTTTCTTGACTTGGAACAAACTAGTCATCGACCTGAACGTTGAATAAATTAAAATGAAGAAAATATTCTCTCTGCAGCTGCAGAAGAGGCTACTGCTGTTAAAAGCTGTTTTAACTTCAGTCAACCCTGATTTCAGGTGTTTGGTTAATGACTTCCACCAGTGCAGTGACTATCTTTAAAATTTGGCAGCAAGTTTTTTAAAATTAATTTCAATTTAAAAATATATATGTTTTTAAAGATTTTAATAGATTATTGTAAACCTTAACATTGTCATAATTTCAAGTTTATTTTTAAATAGATTTGTTTTAAATAAATCAAATTAAATTATTTTATTTTTGTAGTCACCTATTTTTATTCAGGCAACTAATTGTATATTCCTCATTTTCAGGGTGCCCATTTTAAGATGCAGCAGTCTCATTTGCAGAACCACTAAGCACTCTCAGCTGCAACTGAAGTTAGTGGGCACTGTGTTATGTAATGACTATCACCTGATTCTTCAGAGTACTTAACATCACCATTTGGTGGCCCAAAATTAGTGGACTCTCTTTTTACCTTAATCGCTGAGCCTCAATTCCCCATCTGTAAAATGGGCATAACAGTAGCCCCTCACAGGAGTGCTGTGAAAATTAATTAGTTAATGTTTAGTGAAGCATTTAAATCAGAACCACAACACAGCCCATGAGAAAATTATTAATTATATATTTAGAGCAGGGTTTTAATAGTGTGCAGTTAATAAGACATGGGCCTCACATAAACATTGAGGATAAAACAAAATGTTGTGCAGCTGCTCTTTTAGTGAGCACCATCTATTTTTTGCACTGAATGAGGCAGGGGGTTACTGGGTTTTTTTTGTTTTCTTTTTGTTGTTTTTTTAAAACAGATGTAATCCTGTAATTAAAGGTGGAATCATAAAATGTATACATAAGGATCCTGAATGAAAGTTGCACAAGCAACTTGCTTATATTTCGAGTGTTTGACTTTGCAAACTTAATGTGTTTTTAGCATGCGTGCATGTGTGTTTTAAAATGCTGTGGCTATATGTCTTTTGTCTTGGAGCCTTGGGGTAGGGGAAAGGTAAATAGAGAACAAATGAGACATGCTGATGCTTTGTGTGGTAGAGAATGTTCCTTGCTATGTGTGTTTACAGCATGGAATGTAATGGGGCTTTCTGCCTGATTGGAGCCTACCACAATACATGTAATAAATATTTTGTCCAATCTCTAAATAGGATTTTTAGCTAGGTGACTGTACTTAACCTGTAGTACTTTTAAAATTTTCTAAGCCTCAAATGTACCCCAACTTTTCTAGTATTTCATGTGTATAAATATTTTTTTTTGTTCTTCGAGACTCTCTCTCTGTATATCTCGTATGTGCACATGTGCCTCACATTCAGTAGTTTGGATTTTTTTTTTAATAGGCATGTCTGTTGGGGTTGTGCACATGACCTGTACTACCTCGTGCTCTTGTGCAAGGGCAAAAAGTGCGAAATGGCTGCAGTCTTCCCTCTGTTCCCTCTTACTGCTTGTGGCAGTGAAATGGAATCTGGCAAGTGTCTTACTGCTACTTTTTCTGTGGGCTTGGCTACATACAACGCTGCATCTCCCTGGCTGCAGCGCTGGCTGTATTCCTGCTCTGCCTGGGGTATAACGATTGCAGCGCTGATGAAGCAGCGCTGCTCCGCCAGTGTGGCCACCAGAAGCGCTGTAATTGGCCTCCAGAGGTATTCGGAGGTATCCCAGAATGCCTGTTCAGCCACTCCGCTCATCAGTTCACACTCTACTGCCCTGGTCTCAGGTGACCTGCCCTTTAAATGCCCCGGGAATTTTAAAAATCCCCATCCTGTTTGCTCAGCCAGGTGTGGAGTGCAATCAGTGAATCTTTCCAGGTGACCATGCCTCCACGCGCCAAACGAGCCCCAGCATGGAGCAATGGCGAGTTGCGGACCTCATCAGTGTTTGGGGGGAGGAGCTGTGCAGCAGCAGCGCTCAGCCGTAGGAATTACGATACCTTATGGGGCAGATCTTTCTCAAGGGCCATGGCTGGAAGGGGGCATGACCGGGACGCGGTGCAGTGCAGGGTTAAAGTGAAGGAGCTGCAGAGTGCCTATTGCAAAGCCCGCGAGGGAAACACACGTCGCTCTGGTGCTGCCCCACGACCTGCCGTTTTACAAGGAGCTGGACGCGATACTGGGGTGACCCCACTGCCAATCTGACGACCACATATGGACACTTCAGAGCTTGGGCGGCAGGAGCAGGAGAGGGGGGCAACTGAGGCTGAAAGGTACTGGGGTGGTGAGACACACCCCGGAGTCACCTGGAGGCATGCAGCCAGAGCTCTTCTCAAGCCAGGAGGAAGGTAGCCAGTCGCAGCAGCCGCGTACTTCGTGTGAAGGACAAGCAGAGGAGCAGGTTACCGGTAAGCGGCTTTTATTTTTCAGGATGGAAATGTTTGGGAGAGGAGGGGGGTTAGGCTGCATGCATGCCTAGATGTGGAATAGCCCAATTGATGTGGTCTATAATCGTGTTGCGGTAATCGGCCTCAAGTAATCTCTTCAAAAGTTTCAGCCAGAGTGGTGGGCAATGCACTTGCGCAAAGTTTATAGGGAGAGCCACTGTGGTCCTTGCCCAGTCAGGGCTAACGCGTCTGCGCCACTGTGCCGCAAGGGGTGGGGGGACCATTGCTGCACACACAGGGCAAGCTGCATGCAGGGCCAGGGCGGAATCCGGCATTGCTGTAGAAGAGGGCCTCCCGCTCTTCCCAGGTGACCATGCGAGGCAGCGAGATATCTTTCCACGGATAACTCCTGTGGAAAATGGTTAGAGAGACCTGGTTACACTGATAGGTGCTCCCTGCAGCAGTTGCTTTCCCCAACGACAGAAAGCCCAGCAGAGCTCTGAAGACAATCAATTTTCCCTCCCAGGTGAGCCGCCAGGTAGTGAGATAGCTTCCAGGATTAACTCCTGTGAACACTGTTGGAAGAGGTGTAGATGCCCTGCAGCAGTTGCGTGCCTTCCCCAACGCCAGAAAACCCCGCTGCACATCCCTGAAGCAATCAGTCCCCCTTATCACCATTTCGTGGTCCTGTGGGTTATGGTAGCGCTCTCTTTGGTATGGGAAAGTATTGCTAAATAGAAGACTGTAAACTCCTTCACTGTGTGGGGATAACTGGGTGAGATTATAAAGTGCTGCCTCTGTTAACTGTTTGCCATTTTTGCCTTTCGAAAGTGTCCTTGACTTCTCGACTGCCCGTATCATCAACCATGCTCAGAGGCTACCAAAAACCTCAGGAAGAAGCCTCTGTGAAAAAAGCAAAGAGACATGCTGAAAGCAGTTATGGATCACTCTGCCAGAGAGAGGAAAAAACTGCAGGACTGGAGGAAAAACTGGAGTTACTTGGAGGGAAAGGGAAAGCAGGATCCGCCAGAGAAACGCAGCGGCTAAGAAGAAAAGCCAAAGCAGCTGATAAGCATCCTGGCGCGCCAAGCGGACTCTGTCCAGTCTCTCGTAGCCATGCAGGCAGAGCACTTACCGTGCCGGCCCCTTCCCACCGTCCAAAGCCTCTTTCCCTTGTGCCCCAATTCAGCTCCAACCCCCTTCCCAGCAGCATCCAGGTTCTTACCACCACCAGCTGCCCCAACACCTGTATGTTCACACTCAGCCAGCCCTGAGAACTACGACCCTTACCTCTGCACTCAACCCCCATCACCACCATGCAGTATTTTCATCCTGAAGTGCAGAGCAGTCATTGCACAGCACTCCAGACAGGACATATTCAAACCTGCGACTGTGCAGTTCAACCACCACGCACCCCCTGCTCTTTTAGGTTCCCAAAATGTTGTGTGTCTGTCAAGAAGATTATTTTCTTTTCATAAATGAATTCTTGGCTTTGAAAACAGTCTTTTATTATTGCAGAATAGTGAAAGATACCGTTAGCCCAGGAAAGAAAACAGGCACTGCAAATCATTTTAGGAAAAACAGATTCCTATTAACATGTAACCACTGCACTTCACTCCTGTCCAGGCACCAAACATTACTGTTGGTTTTCAGCCTCAATTCCTCCCTCAAGGCATCCCTAATCCTTGTAGCCCTGTGCTGGGCCTCTCTAGTAGCCCTGCTCTTTCTGGCTGTGCAAATTCAGTCTCCAGGCAGTGAACCTCAGAGGTCCATTCCTGACTGAATGTTTTCCACCCTTCCCTTTCTCAAATTATGGAGGGGTAGCAGCATGCGGATATAACCACAGGCGCTTGCTTCCCCAAGTCTAGCTTCCCATACAGAATCGCCAGCGCCCTTTTAACACGGTCAAAAGCACACTCCACAGTCATTTGGCACCAGCTCAGCCTGTAGTTGAACGGTTCCTTGCTGCTGTCAAGCTTCCCTGTATAGCGGTTTCATGAGCCAAGGCATTAATGGTAAGCGGGTCTCCAAGGATCACAATGGGCATTTCATGACGTCCCTACTGTGATCTTTGCGGTCTGGGAAAAAAGTCCCTGGCCTGCATCTTCCTGAACAGGCCAGTGTTCCGAAAGATGCGTGCATCATGCACCCTTTCAGGCCAGCCTGTGTTAAATATCAATGAAATACGCCCATGGTGATCCACAAGCGCCTGAGAACCATAGAGAAATACCCCTCCGAATAATGTACTCGGATGTTAGGTGGTGGTGCTAGAATAGGAATATCATCCCATCTATCACCCTCCACTGTTAGGGAAACCCATTTGTGCAAAGCCATCCACAATGTCCTGCACGTTCCCCCGCAGAGTCACGGTTCTTTCTTAGCAGGATGCGATTAATGGCCCTGCAAACTTGCATCAACACGATTCCAACGGTCCGACTTTGCCACTCCAAACTGGTTCACGACTGATCGGTAGCTGTCCGGAGTTGCCAGCTTCCAGATAGCAATAGCACCGTGACTTCTCCACCGGCAGGCAGCTCTCAATCTCGTGTCCTTGCCGCGCAGGATGGGGGCGAGCTCGCAACCCAGTCCAAGAAAGTGGCTTTTCTCATCCAAAAGTTCTGCAGCCACTGCTGTGATCATCCCACGACTTCCATGACGAATGTGATCCCACCACTCAGTGCTTGTCTCCCAAGCCCAAAAGCGGCGTTCCACGGTGCTGAGTATTTCCGTGAATGCCACAAGCAATTTGGTGTCATACGCATCAGGCAACTTGATATCATCGTCGGACTCCTCACTGTCATTTTGGAGCTTAAGGAATAGTTCAACTGCCAAACATGATGTGCTGGCGAGACTCATCAGCATACTCCTCATCAGCTTGGGCTCCATTTCCCACAGAAATCGTGCTGCACAGAAACTGTTGGGAGAGTCACAATGGCGCCAAACATGGACGGAAAAACAGTGACTGCTGGGATGTGAAGCGATGCATTACAGGGCGTTGGGACAGGAAGCGGAATGACCCGCACCCTTCCTTCCCCTTCCCACAACCCACGGCGCCAAAATGGAACGAGGTGCTCTGTGGGATAGCTGCCCATAATGCACCACTCCCAACAGCGCTGCAAATGCTGCAAATGTGGCCACACTGCAGCTCTGGTAGCTGTTAGTGTGGCCACACTGCAGCGCTTTCCCTACACAGCTGTACGAAGACATCAGTGACTCCCAGCGCTGTACAGCTGCAAATGTAGCCATACCCTGTTTCAAGCTCACTTTCTATGCTATTTTGGTGAAGAAACTCTCTTCACAGTCCTTCTCTTATGTTCTTTAATTTCTTTATTTTTCTTTTTTGAATGCCCAAATTAAACACAGATTACGACCCCCATCCCCGTACATCTCTTTATACTGTGAGACAAAGTGCCCCACACCAACCAACATGGTGAACTCTAAACCCTCAGGGTTTAAACTCTCTCTCATCTCTGATGGACTCATTCCCCTGGTCAATGGGCATAACTAGTTCCTATTGTGTCTGGGGAAGACCCACATCCCTGATCAGTGTTTGGTATTGAAATCCTTCTTGTTGAGGATTTGCAAGTCAAGGCACTTACAGATGAAACTATACCCATTCAAGCATTCAGTGCATGTCATCTCAGACCCAAAGGAGATAACCACCTACAAAGAATTGAAAGGGTTATCTTCAGTGAGTACCTCTGGGAGCAGACACCACACCCCGGCAGTGACAGAAGGACAGGGGAAAATAACACCATAGAAATTGACCCTAAACATCTTACAATGGGGGCCTTTGGCACCGGCCATTGCTACCCTAGCTGCTTCAACCCCTTCAGCACAAGTACTGACAGATTTGGCATTGGGCCTCACCATCAATGTCTCTGGCATGAGAACTGGCACCAGCACCCCAACATCAGAGCAATACCAAAAAGCAGGGCCAGGCAGTCAGACATGGCTTCAGACACCACCCCAAGAAGACAAGAATAGACATCATTCCTTCTAAGGGCAAGGTGTCTGTCCTCCTTTAAGAGAGTAGTACTAGGTAAACCAGCAGTAACACTGGCACAGACACAAGCAAAGACACCCAGTGCTGATTACGGGATCAAGATGTGCCCTCATGGAACAGTTGAGATCACTTCCTGGGAAGTCCATAAATATTGGGATAATGCCAGGTACCAAAGGTGCTATTCAAAGAGTGCTACTCTTCATCACAATCAACTGACCAAGTCTTCTCTCCAATGCTGAACAAGGATTATTTGCCTATAGGCACAGAGAGAGAGAGTCTGTACCAGAGATTCCTCATGCAAGGCACCACCACAAGAAAGACATGAGTTGCGTTGAGCTGACCAGTCAGCAGAGGGCCTGTATCCATGCTCTGTGCCACCCTGGCCATACTGATCCTATTGGGGACCTTTATCTCAAATCTCCCACAGTAGATTCCCTTCCTGTGGGTTCAGAAAGAAGCGATTGAGCTCCTTCGGCAGCATCACTAACTAGACACTGCCATCTGTCCCTATGGGTCAGTGGTCTGGAAACTGGGAGCAATGCAAAAATCACAGCACCCTCAGTTTCCTTTGAAAGAATAGTCCTTGTCGCAGGACTAGGCAGTCTTGCTGGCCTGTATGTGAGGCCCTGCCCCAGTGGCTGGTGACTTGAAAGCCTTTCAGGATCTTTTGTCTCACATCATGGAGATTAGATCTCAAAACAGTGATTATACAAGAGAAATCCCATAAACTCTTTGACATTTTTGACCGTGTAAGTTTCAGCCATGATTGCTCTCCCAATTAATGAGGTCATACTAGAGCCAGGCAAAGGGGCACTCTCAAACCACCATCCAGCCTATTTCCAAAGTGTTGAAGAAATGTTATAAAGTGCCCCTGAAAAGCTTCAAACACTTCTGCTCCCACCCAAATCCAGGATTGTTGTCAACTGCAGCAGTGCAGGAGAGGCTGAAATTGATTAAAGGAATGTCCAAAGATAAAGATCTTAAAAAAGCTAGACTAGTTCAGGCACAGAGTCCACTTGGCCACCTCACTGCAACATCATATGGTGAACAATCAGGTGTTGTCAGGAAATTATATTTGGCAAACATGGGAAAGGGTAATTTTCATCCTGGCAAAAGTACCATAGGACACTAGAGGGAAAATAAGAAGTCACAGTTGCTGGAGAAACCCTATAGACAGCCGTGGATGCCTCTGGCAAGCTTAATGACCATAGCCAGTCTCTTAGCTGTTAGGATCTGGAATACCAAGAAAGTGTTAGACACTATCCAGGACCTACTGTTTGAGGGGATGGAGGTCTTCAGTAAGAAAACATCATCTAACATGAAAACCAGCTATAATGTTATGGACTTGCCTCACTGTATTCTGCCACATGCTGGCATGCATGTATGTGATGCTGCTTGCCAGACTGCGTTTGTGAACCCTCCAGCCAAAGCTGTTCTGTTCCCCAATGAGACATTAATTACACAGGATAGCATCAATGTCACATTGTGTCACTTCAGAACTGATTTGTGTTGCCTGTGAAGATTTGCACTATGTAGTTTCAGAGGACAGGCAGGTGGTTGAATCCCACAAACGTGAGTACTCTTTTCAGTCCCTATCACAACAAAGATACTCATTTATGGACATCTCCTGGATGATATGCAACTACAATCCATCAGATTAATCTTTGTGCCTGTCCTCTTAAACCCTATAGTGAAAGCTTTGTATTGTCTGTTAAAAGATATGCATTATGTAATCAAACAAGGGAGTGCCTGCTCCTCAACTCTGCCTAGAGACTATCAAATTCTGCACTTGGTGCCATTAGAATGACATGACCCTCATGGCCCCTCACCTCCCAGTAGTCAGAATCAGCCTACTCAATTTCCTGAACAGGCAATCTGTGACCAGTCACCAACAATCCTTGCACCAGTCCAGTAAGACTGATACTCTGTCATTGGGGATTCCTCACAATCGACTTGTTTGCTTCCAAGAGCAACTCCAGTGATCAGAACTACAGCTCCAGAAGAGATCTGAATCCAGGATCATTATCAGATGTCTCAGTCATGCAGTGAAACAGAAGCTTACTGTCTGCTTTTCCTTTGATTTCCCCTGATTGCAGGGCAGCCTCCAAAACAAAGAGAGACAAACCTCTCTCACCATGATCATTCTCATAGTTTCATACTGGCCAAGTTAGTTTTGGATGACAAACCCAGTGCAGGTATCAGTTCAGTCTCTGATCCAGCTTCCGGTTCACCTGGACCTGATCTTGCCCAAAGCCACACTTGACAACAGAAGAATCAAAATTGTTCACACTAGCTGTTCCAAGGATATTCCATTTGTTATACTGACAGGACCAAACCATTCCTGCCACCCCAGTTTTTGATAGATATAGCTGGACATTCTAAACGACAAGCCATCACTTCATAGAGAATATCTAAGTAGATAATCCAATGTATCTTGCTGTGTTACTAGCTGACTAGAGTACCTCTCCCACTGAACATCACGGTTTCCTCCACAAGAGCAAAAGTAACATCCTCTGACTGCTTCAGGAATGTGCTGATAGCTGCGCCTTGTAAGATCATAATGTAGACTAACCCACTAATTTTTGTCAAACACTATGGCTTGGGACATAGTGGCTTTTTTGGGAGAGCAGTACTTGAATCACTGCTCAAATGATGTAGCTGAAACGTCTCATCCCCACTGTTCTGAGATACTGCTTGCCATTCACCTACAGGGACATACTTAAAGAAGAGAGAATGCTTGCTTACCCTACAGAAACTGTGGTTCTTCATGGCATCAGTGTGAATCCCATGATCTCTCTCCCCAACCTCCCTTTTCATAGTCCTCAGCTACTACGGCTTTGAATTGCAAGGAAACTGTGTGTGTGGTCCATGGCTGTTGCGCCCTTTATGCCCTCTCATGGAAGCTCAAGGAGGGACAGTGGTCATGCGTGGCCCAAATGGACACTGCTGTTTAAATAAATGAATGAATGAATAAATGAAAATTTGCTCTTGTGTGCATAGGGTAAGTAATTGTTTATCATCATTTTGGTTTTCTCCTCTCTGCCACCACTTATTACTGGTGGACCAGGCATATGCTTGGTTACATTAGACTTATTTGATCTTTTTAAGAAAAATGTTTTGGTTTTGTGCCAATTTTGTTGATTTCTATGCTGTTTTCATGTTTTAGACACTCTTTATCCAGTCTGGTGGACAAGTGATTGTGCTAGTGGCAATATGTTGTCTATGGGAGATTCATAGCAGAAACAAGCAACTTCTGCTTTCTTCCACCAGGTGCCGCCTATTGCCTCTGCAGTATGCTGAGTTTGAGTGTATCAGAGGTTTGAAGGAATTATGAAACATTGCTAAGTTTCTTTTAAAATAGTTTTATATTTTGTCTTGCTAAACAGAACTTTATTTTCTTAATTCAGTTCCATCTTTATTATCTGAAGTTATCTGAAACAGGGTCATGTTCTCTGATTTCTACTCATTATATGGGGGGAAAAATCCCTCAATAAACTGAAATTTTCTACATTTTAGAGAATTTTAAACTCTCAATAAATTGAAAGCAGCAAAGAGTCCTGTGGCACCTTGTATACTAACAGACGTACTGGAGCATGAGCTTTCATGGATGAGTACCTACTTTATCATATTTGCCCACGAAAGCTCATCTCCAATACGTCTGTTAGTCTATAAGGTTCCACAGGACTTTTTGCTGCTTTTACAGATCCAGACTAACACGACTACACCTGATACTCAATACATTGAAGTTATCCATATTCCCCTTTTGTATTTGGATAATAAAGGTCAAATTGTGAATAATGTTCAAGTGTGTATACCAGGAAACACAATATTATCTTGCCTTTTAAAAAGTTAAAGGAATTCTCAGTGTTTACTGGAAAGCTTTCTTCCCCAGATTTCAGATCTATATTTGTTTCATATGCAATTGGGATATTATATTCACTTATTTTAGGCAAAAATCTCGAAGTCCATGCCTGGACCTTAAAAAGCTTTTGAACATTATACTGTATTATGCTTTTTATGAGTTATGGGGCTGTGTTAAAAATATTTAAGCAAGCTTTGGAGTCAGTGTTTTTTCCTACAGATACTACTCTGAGGTCAGCATAATTATGTGTAAACAATAAATTTTATTCCTTCCTATAATTTGTTAGTGCATTGAAATGTAACTTTATTTATAGTTCAGAATGGGAATGTCTATATCCTGACCAATTTAAAAAAAAATATTGTGCCTAGTAGATTGTTCTGCTGCTGTTTATTATTTTAACATTTTTATTTCTAAAATACCTATCCATGTTGCTGGGTTGGAGAGGTGCTTTCTGAGCACTGCTCTTAGCCAGGTAGGTGGAAGCTATGATTGCACAATGTTACATGTTTACACTCTCGCTCGCTATTGCTGTCCCAGAGGGTTTGTCTTCCTAATTTATGGATGAGACTGTCTATCATAATTGTTGCTATGTATAATCTCTTCTCATTATTTATTTATAATAAAATCAGTTTAGAAAGAAGAAATGGAGGAAAATCCTAGATCCATTTTCACTAACAGTCATTCTCTGCTTTGTCCTTCCTGTGAATCCTCCTTGGCACATACCTA
Source organism: Chelonoidis abingdonii (assembly GCF_003597395.2). Taxonomy (NCBI): domain Eukaryota; kingdom Metazoa; phylum Chordata; order Testudines; family Testudinidae; genus Chelonoidis; species Chelonoidis abingdonii. The sequence continues at coordinate 51,089,028 of NC_133774.1, read as the reverse complement.
GGGTTACAGGAATAAAGTGGTTTCATCACTAAGATGTCTGGTCATGTTCTTCAGCCTTTTAAGAACTTATTCTGGAAGACCTTTTAAACACTTAGCTATAGGAAAATCAACTGTTTTAGCTAATCAGTTTCTCCAAATATTGTTTTTTACCTTTATTTCATTTATTTTCTTAAAGGTTCATGAAGAATTTATTAATAACATGGCAAATACTACAGCTGGAAGTTTGATACAAAAATTTGCAGAGTCAAAAGGCACTGGCAAGGAGAGACCTGGTAAGAGATTACATATGCAAGAAAAATTGGAAATATAAATTTTAGAATTTATTTGGCAAGTTTGCACATTTAATACAGGTCACTGATTTTGTATAATGTACAGTATGTTAATTTGTTTATAGTCTTCAATTCTCATACAATAGCCTGTAATTTTTTTATTAGTGTATCATATTACTATTACTACAGTGAGTTTCTGGACATACTGATTGACAGTTGACTTAGCTATACATGTAGGATATTTTATTGATGTAAGTGTTGTCAGAGGGGGTTTGACTGTAGCTGTGTTTGCACAGAAAGTGGGAGAGAATAAAATCTTATATTAATTAAATTTTAGTGTTGAATGGTTAATCACTGAAAACTGTTGTCAGTTAATCTCAAAGTTTAAAGTTCTCTGTACTTTCTTACCTCTTCTCCTTTGTGCTTTTTGCATTACAGTTTAATCACACAATTGTATATTTGTCAAATTCAATATAATTTACAACTTGCCCTAAAACTTTAGATATATGATTTTACATTTACCCCAATTTCTCTGTGGTAATTGTTCAGTATAACTTTATTAACTAAACTTTTGTTTTCAAAATTATATATTTTAGTACTTTTGCCAGTACTAGTGTGTGGACACTCTGGTTCTGCCTCTGTGCCCCCTACCATTCAGGTGTGGCGTCATGGGTGAGCCCTTCTTTAGATTCTCCTCTCCTAGGGTTAGAGAAATCCAAACAGACCTTCTGGGTGTTAAGAGCAGCCCCCCTTTTCAGAGGTCTCATTTATTGGCAACGAAGATGAAAGTAAACATAAGCAAGACCTTGTTTGTGTATCCGTAGAAAATTCGCCATCTTGAGATCAGTCCAGCTAACTTCTTGGTCCAATAGCCAAGGGGCACTCCAGGCCAAGCTCCTTGTCTAGAGCCAGGACTTCTAGATTGATCCTGCTCTCTTCCCTTGGAGCTCAGCTGCTGTTTTTTTCTTTCAGCCTGCTCCTGTTCCCTTGACCTGGAGAACAATCTCAGGTTCCTTCCTTTCAGGGTATTTCTGTTTCCTTCATCTGTGGAGCAGTCTGTCTCTCTCTGGAACCCTCTTAGTTCCTTCCCCTGGGATACTTCTGTTTCCTGCCTGGGAACTCTCATGCCCTGGGATTGCCCTCCTTCCTAAAAGCCCCCTCAATTCAGAGGAACTTCCGCCTGGGAGTATTCTCCCTGACTGAGCTTAAGAAGCATTTTTATAAAGTGCAGGTGCTCCTTTACGGTTGACCATTAAACAGTCATTTGGGGCAACCGGTTACTCCAAAGTGGGTCTTCACAAGGGCCTTCATAGGCAATCTAGGCCCTGACTCCTCTCTTAAGGGCCAGTTGCCCCATGAAACAATGCTTTATATATTTTCTCTTTCACCAGCAGCACAGTCTTCCTTAGGGCAAATATGTAGTGGAGTTGCAACCCTGTACAGCAGGCCACAATACTAATCAAATACAGCCAGTCTGTCTCCATCTATGGAGGAGCAGATGGACCAAATCCAAGTGGCGCTTCATTCTGTTTTAGCCACTTGAAACATTGGAAAATATGGAAATGGCAAAAAAAGTCAAGATTGTCAGCAAAAACAGCACATGCCTAAACGTGCTCGGTATCCTTGGAAATTTCCGGCTATGCAGTGGCAGGAAATCCACATAGACTGTGTTGAAACATTTACGGGTAGCCTTGGGAGAATTTGGTTTTGGTTTCAATTTCAAAGTATTGTTTAATTTTTTTTTTTAATTTTGAAGTATTTTAATTATTACAGATGGAGTCGGGTTTTATGGTTAAGTCAGCACCGACAGCAGGGCTACATTGGGCTCCCTGCGTGGCATAGAGGCTCAAGACATTGGAGTGTAAGATGTGGGGGTGGCTGCAGTCCTGTCCTAGCTTAACAGAGACCCCCAGCCAAGGCTGCAAGGAGAAGGACGAACCTCAGGCTGTGGGGGAAGACATCCCATTGCTGAACAGTTCCTGGCCTGCGATAGTCACTGCACTTCTGGCTGATGAGGGAATGAGAAGGACCCTAATAGCAGGGCTGATTACATTGGATCCCTGCAGGCACAATGTACGGAGAGGGCTGTGGTCCTGGTGGGACAGAGCAGAGCCCTGGCCAGGGTCTCATCATTCTCCTCGCAGCCCTGGCTGGGACATCTCTGTTCCCCAGCAGGAATGCAGCCCTCTCTGCACCTTTGAGCTGCAGTGATCCAGTTTCCCCCAGACCTTTGCTTGTGTAAGGAGCCCTCTGCAGCCCTGCTGTCTAGTCCATGTTCCCTCACTCCCATGACAGCAGTGCTGCAGAGGGCTTTTCCACAGAGCTGGTGACAACCAATCCCTACAGGGACAAAATTGTGGGGGGAAGGCTACACTTGCATAACTGTTATTGCTGGATATTTTCTTGTCAATTTCAGTGTGAGCAGAAATCTACGTTTACTAACATCTGTCAATTTAAATCAGATCCTGCCAAGCCTGTTTACAGGACATATGTTTTTGATTTCAGCAAGTAGATGCACATTCAGGGAAGCCATACAATCACAGAAGTGAGTGGCTGTTGCCTGGTGGAAACTGGCAATGCAAGACTTCTGTAGGTCAGTTGTGACCCTGCCAGCAGGTAGGGGATCTTGGGGGACAACTACTGCACTGGTGGCGTGCAAAATAAACTTTATTAAGAAAATGCAAAAAACAGGGAAAATTCAATTGTGAGGGGTATGGGGTTTGTTAAGGTAGACAATTGGGGAGGGGTTTCTTTTAGTAAATAGTATAGGGGCCCCTCCGCCGCCACTCGATTTACGCTGCTCTCTTCTATCGGAGCCTCCCCGCCCGACGGCGGCGGGCGCTGCGGCCTTTTACCGCCCGCGGCGGTCTGCCCGCCGGACCTGGCCAGCGTCCTCCTCCGCCCGCCGCCCCGGCCCCCTTCGTCCACCCCCGGTCTCGACCCCGCACTGTCTCCCGCCCGTGGCACGCGCCCGTGCCCCAGCCAGGCTGCCGCTCCCGGCCCTAACTCCGTGCTCTCACTCCTGCCCTCACCTCTCCCTGCTCGCCCCCGGCGCGTGGCCCCTCTTCCCCCGTACTGGGCTCCTCGCCGCTGGCCTCCCGCCCCCCCTTCTCCCGTCCACTTTCCCCAGTCTCGTCCCCGCCTTACCCACCCCCTCCTACGGCCGGACGTCCCCCCCTGCCCCTGCGCGTGTCCGCGCCCCGCTTTTCCTGGTATTCCTCTGCCTGCACAAAGCCCTCCCTCCTTTGGGCCCCCTCGTCTTGCTCTGGCCTCCGCCCTCACTTTCGCTTTCCCCTTTCTCCCCCTCCCCACTTCCTCTTTCTCTCCTCCCCCCCTTCGTCCCTCTTGTCCGCGCTGCACCGGCCTCATCTCCTCGTCATCCCTGGCCCGACCCCCCCTCCCTCCTCATTCTCCCTTTTCCCCCTTTCTCTGCTAGGACCTCTCTTTTTGCGTGCGGCCGCGCCCCTCTGTCCCCTCATCCCGCTGTGGGGGTACCCTGGCTTCTACTCTCCGGGCCCTACTCGTCTTCTCCGTAGTCTTGTCTCATCCCTTTTTCCTGCTTCCTCCCCTCGCTGTTGCTTTTGCCCGCCGTCTGCGCCATTGCGTGGCCCCTCATTCCGCGGCCCTCCCCACGCTGCCCCTCCGCTCTTATTCCTGTCTTTGTTGACGCCCCTTTGCTCCCCCTCGTCTGCCCGATCCGGCAGTTCTTTTTCCCCTGGTGCCTCCTTTCCCTGTCGCCCCCGTCCTTTCCTTGCCCTGTATGTTGCCCCCTCTCCCTTCGTTTGGCGCTCTTTGCCTCTTCACACCCGCCTTGGTCTGATCCCCTCTAGCGTCGTTTCGTCCGCCATGCCCCCTTGTCCCCTCCCTGTGTCCGCTACTCCTTCCTCGCTCCGATCTGCCTCCCTTGCCCTCGGCCGGGCCTGCCGGGCCCCTGGGCCCCCTCGTTACCCCCCTCTCCCTTCGCGCCGTTCCCCTCACTTCTCCCCTTGTTCCCTGTTTTCCTCCTTATCCGTCCCTGCCAGCCCTTCCGGCTGCCCCCTGCCCGCTTCCTTCCGTCCGAGCCCTTGGGCGGCTATTCTCCCAGGCTTGCTGGACCTCTCACGTACCCACTCTGTCCCACTGGCTCCCCCTTGTCCCGTTGTTGCCCCCTCCCCCCTCTCGGTCGCTTCCTCCGCCCGCTTCCACTCCTCGCCCACACCTGGGTGCCTCGTGCCCCGGCTGTTTTTTCTACTGTCATGACCCATGTCTTTCCCTCTGTTGTCCCACTCCTGCCCGTTCTGCCGTTACGCCCCCGGCTGTCCGTGCCAGGGCTCCCGATCTCGCGCCATTAATTCCTCGCGTACCCTCGCCCCTTCCCGTCTTGTCCCTGCCGCCGCTTTCCACGGCCCACGGTTTCAGCCCCCCTTCGGTACTCGTCGCCCCTCCCCTAGTGAGTTATTCCGCCCTCTTGGGCCATGCCGCTGTCCACGTCACTGTCCCTGCATTATCCCTTCCATTCCCACCTCCTCTGCCCTTCCATCCCTGTGAACCGTTCCTCCGCTCTGTCACCTCCCAGCCGCCGCCCGGTTTGGGCCTTTCCCTCCACCATCACTCCGCCGTGACGCCTGCCGCCGGCGCGCCTCCCGTGCCTGCTCCCCCCATGCCTGTCTCGTCTCGCGCGCTCTTTGTGCTTCCGCTCGTGAACGGGGCCCCCTGGTTTTCGCCGGCATGCCGGCTTCTCGTACGCGCTCGCACGCCCCTTGTGTCTACCTGGATGGTGGCTCGGCCGATCTTGCCACCTCCTCTGGCTTTCTTCTACAGTCTGCTTGCCCGCGCGGCCGGATTTGCGCCCGGCCTTGCCGCCCCGCACGGCTGTCCCATGTACCGGGCGCTCGGGTCGCGGCTCACCGCCATCTTGCACCCTGGATGCCGCCACTACCGTGGCATCTTATTTTTTACGGTCTTTTCCGGTGTTCTCATTTGCGGTCTCAGCCTTTGACCGGGGGCCTCTCATCATGGTGCTTCCCAACGGGCCCCTGCACCCTAACTGCAGGGCTTTCCTTCGTCCCTGCCTTTTCCACCTTTTGTGTCCCTCACCACTTCTTGTGTGTCTACGTCCCTTTGCCCTTCACCTGCCCCCGGGTGGGCTGTTGCGGTTTATTCCCCCCCCGGGCTTTGCCGTGCTCTGGTAGCTGGTCACCTTCCACGGGTCATATGCTCGTCCTCTGCCCTCTCGCTCTCCTACGGTACCAAGCTCCCATCCTCGTCGACCTCACCGCCCCCCGCCGGCCCCCGCCCACTCCCTCTCCCTCCTCCCACCCTCTACACTCTCGTCCATATGCAGGCTCCCCTGGGTTGCCGCCCGCACGCGCAGCGCCCCACCCGCCCGGCCGCCATGCCCCCTGCTGCCGCGGGACAGGGCCTCCCGAGGCCCCATGCCCATCGCCGCCCGGAGGCCACTTCTCCTGCCCCCCTCAGGCGCTCCCTCCCCCCTGGCGCCCGTGGCCACAGGCTCCCACCCACCTCGACCAGCTTCACTGCCCGTCCTCCGCTCCCACTCGCCCTCCCCCTCCCCTCACCCGCCCCTGGCCCTTTATCGCTGCTCCATCCACGACGCTCACTGCCACCAATTCCCCCTCCTCCTCACCCACCCTCCCCCTTCGCCCGGCGTCGTCTCCAGCCCACTCCCTTTGCGCCCCACTCCCCTTGGCAGGCTGTTCCCGACCCTTCCTCCTCTACGGTTCCCCGCTCCTACTCCTCCACGTACCTTCCTCCGCCCGTGGCACCCCATTTTCTTTGTCCCCGATGGTACCCCGCTTCCATCTCATTCCTCTCCTCCCTACCGTCCTCCCCACTGCTCTCATTCTCGAGCGTACCGCTCTCCCCCCAGGCCGTCGTCTTTGGGCTCGGCCAACCCGCCCCGGCCTTTTCGTCCCCTTCCTCGAGGCCGATTTCCTTCCTCGGCTCCTCCTACGTCGCCCGTTTTTAGACACCCCTTTCCAGTTGCAACGGTACCTCGTACCCCTGGGAGCCCCCCGGCCCACCCGATGCCCGCAGAAGTTCCCCCGTGCCATCTCACCGTCCTTAACCCCCTCCTGCATCTTGTTTGTGGCCCTACCTATCGCCTTGACTGCCCACCCCCGCCCCCGCCTGGGCTTATCCCGGCCCATCGATGGCTTGGGCTCCATCGCCCCTGCCACACCCGTCCTCCCCGCCTTCACGGGTTCTGCACGATGCATCAGCCTCCTCCTTCCCTAGCATTCCTCCTCCTCTCACTAGTCACTGGTCCGGTGCGATCAACGATCCCCCTGTGCTTTTCTAGAGAGCATCCTCACTGCTCTCCCTCAGGACTCCATGGCCTCGGTGGATCCTCCCTTTAACACTATCATTACCTCCCCTTCTTCCCCTATCAGTGGCCCACCTCCGCCGCCTGCCCGCCCGTCTGTCACTCGATTATTTGACCCTGCACAGCTGGTTCCCCTTGATTGCCCCGTCCCCGGTTTCTGTGCGCCGATGCTCTCCCTACCTCCTTTAACCCCCGCGACCCACTCGTTCCCAGCCCTCTTATAGGTTACGCCTTCTCGCCTGTACACACCAACCTTCCACCACTGGTCCCTGTTTCTTTGTCGCCCTTCATACGTGCCCGCTCTTTCGGACACGCTATCTGCGCCGTCCTCACCTTCCGTCCTGTCCCCGCCTCGTCCTGCACTATAACCGGCGCATGCCTCCCTCCTCCGCCTCTCACCCTCCGCGCACGTCCGATCCCCAGCCCTCGCCAGCCGCGCTTTCCCCCCTCTCCTCGTTCACCACCTGCTTCAACGCAACCTTTTTGGGTCCGCCAACTCCTTGCGCCTTTGTGCCCACCTCCGGGCACGGGTCAGCGCACTGGCCCCCGCTGCACGTCAGCACCCCCTCCTCTGCCCTCTCTCCCCCCCACGACGGCGGACGCACACGACGACGACGTCCCGCTGATTCGCCCTGCGCTGGGGCCCTACGGCCACCCCACACGCCCACGTCATTGCCAACCCACAGCGCCAGAGTCTGCCCCCCAGTTGTTAGCGGCCGGTTTTACACTCGCCGGGGCACGCCGCCGGCCGCGCGCCTGCTCGGCCCCGCCCTCTCGGGGCGCGTCGCTGCTCGGCACCCCGGCTTAGTCCCCCCGCAGGCCGCCGGCGCTCAGGTACGGCCCGATCCAGCCGACCGACCACCCATCACCCCGCTCGCACCAATAAGACCCGGCGCACACAGAAACAGGGCAAGTTAGTGCTTGTCCACAAATGCTAGTCTAATATAATGGGTGACTGAGTGTCTTGTGTTAAAGGAGATAATTGAATAATAAGCATCACAGAAACCTGGTGGACTGAGAGCAAATCAATGGGACACAATCATTCCAGGTACAAAAATATCGGAAGGACAGAACAGTCGTGCAGGGGAGGAGTGGCACATATGTGAAGAAAATGTAGATTCAATGAAGTAAAACTTAATGAATCCACAATCCATAGGATCACTATGGAAGAAATTCATGCCTAATAAAAATAATACATAGGATCTATATCGACCACCTGACCAGACAGTAATAGTGAATGAAATGCTAGGAAATAGAGAACTGATCAAAATAAGAACCCAGTAAGACCTGATATTGGTTGATTACAGGATGACTATGAGCCGCCATCAATATGGCCGTTAAAAAAGACAAAGCAGTAGGGCACAGGCGAGTATTTCCAGCAAAGATCAGAGGTGTTAGTACCGTATATAAGGCACTGGTGAGACCTCATCTGGAATACGGTGTGCAGTCTGGCTCCATGTATAGAAGGACTATCTCAACTGAACAGTTCAGAAACGGGCTACTAGATCCGAGGAATGGAAAACCTGCCTTAGAAAGGAGACTCAAAGAGCTTGGCTGGAGCCTAGCCAAAGAAGCTGCGGGGGATATGCTTACTCTCTATAAATATATCAGGGGATAATCGTAGGAGGAGAGGAATTATTTAAGCTTATACCATGTAACACAAGAACAAATGGGACAAACTGGACATAAGTTTAGACTGAAATTAGATGAAGGTTTCTAACATAGAGGAGTGAATCTGGAACAGCCTTCCAAAGAAGGAAGACAAAAGACATATGCTTAAGACTAAGCTTGATAGTTATGGAAGTAGGTAGAAGGATAGTTTAATTTTGCAATTGATGGATATCAGCAGATAAATCTGGCCCAATGGTCTGTAGTGGGAGTGGATGGGAGGAATCTGATTACGCAGAGAATTCTTTCTGAGTGCTGGCTGTGAGCCTGCCCACATGCAGGTTGCTATCCCATATTTGGGTCAGGAAGGAATTCCTCCGGGCAGAGGCAGGCCCTGGAGGTTTTCACCTTCCTCTCATGGGCAGGTCACTTGCTGGGGATTCCCTGCAGCTGAGGTCTTCAACCACATTGAAGACTTCAAACTCGGACATAGATTAGAGGTTGTTATAGATGGATAGGTAGGTGTCTGTGGCCGCGTTGGCGGGGGTCGACTAGATCAGTTGTCGCTTTGACTATGAGTCTATGAGCTGGTCCAAGAGGTACATAAAAGACCGTGGAAAAGTGACCATAATACAATAGCATTCAACCCTCTGAGGGGAAGAACACCTCAACAGCCCACACTGTGCAAATTCCAAGAGGAACTATACAAAATGAAGGGGTTAGTAAACAAAAGTTAAAAGGTACAGGACTAAGTGAAATCCCTGCAAGTTAGTTGCATGGGCCCTTTTAAAGAAACCATAGAGGCCACACTCAAGGTACCCAAATTAGAAACACCAGTAAAAGAAACAAAAAAGAAGCCACGGTGCTTAAACACATGTAAAAAAGGCAGTGAAGATAAAGACTTCCTTTAAAAAGTGGAGTCAAGTCCTAGAGGCAAGAAAAGCACAAACACTAGCCATAAGTGCAAGAGTGTAATAAGAAAAGCCAAAGAGATTTTGAAGAACGGCTAGCCAAAACTCCACAGTAATAACAATGTTTTTTAGTACATCAGAAGCAGGAAGCCTGCTAAACAACCAGTGGGCCCCGACGACGAAATAAGAAGCGCTAAGACGATAAAGTCATGTGGAGAATTAAATGATCTGCTTCAGCGCAAGGCTGAGCGATGTTAGGGAAATTCCAAAAACCTGAGCCGGTTTTTGTAGTGACAGATCTGAGAACTGTCACAGACTGAAGTGTCACTAAAGGAGTTTTGAAAATTGATAACTCATATTAACAAGTCATCCGGACCAATGGCATTCACCAAAGTTGAAAGAACTCAATTGAAGTTGCGAACTATTAACTAAGTTTGTAACCTGTCCTTTAAATCGGCTCTAGACCCAATGACTGAATTAGCTAATGTAACGCCAATGTAAAAGGGCTTAGAGCGTGATCCCGGTCAATAAGACCTGTAGTACTACGTCAATACGCGCAAAATTAGTTGTAAACAATATAAGATAAAATGATCAGACCATATAGCAAAAAACATAAACTGTTGAGCAATAGCAACCAAGTTCTGTAAAAGAAATCGTGTATTAATCTACTAGATGTCTGACGGGTTCACACATACATGTGGACAAGGGATCCATGGAAATAGGTATCTAGATTTCCAGAAGCCTTTGTAATCCTCAAAGGCTCTTCGTAAATTAAGCTGTCATTGGATAAAGGAAGGTCCTCATATGGACTAGAAGACAAAGACAGCGAACAAAAGGTAGAATATGGGTAAATCCGAATGAGAGGAGTAGAGCGAGGGTTTGTCCCCAAGGCCAGTCCTATGACCAGTCCTATTTCATATTACAAAATGATCTACGAGGGGTAAACGTGGAGGTGACAAAGTTGCCATGATACTAAATACCAAGATAGCTAAAGACCCAAAGCAGATGTGAAGAACGTCAAAAAGAGTCACGAAATACAGTTGACTTGGGCACAAATGGCAAATGAAATTTAATGTGGAATAAGTAAAGTATGCACATTGTGGAAAAAAATAACTCCAAACTATAGCTGTCAAAACGATGGGACAAATTTAGCACTCACAAAATCAGAGAAAAGATTGGTGTCATTCGTTGATAGGTTGTCTGAAATGCCACGCAGTGCGCGAGCGGTCAAGAAAAGAGCAGCCAGGATGTAGGCAATCATTAAAAAAGGGGATAGGACATAGAGACGGATTAATTATGACCTATATAAAATCAGCTCCTGACCCACAGTGATCTGGTACTATGAGGATCTCCTCACCTCAAAAAAAGATATCTAGCACTAGAAAAGTTAGAAAAGGCAACTAAAAGATAGGGATTTGGAGGGGTCCATATGAGGAAAATTAGAGTGTAGGCCCTGCAGCCGAAAAGAGGAGACTAAGGGGGGAGATAGACATATAAAATCATGAGTGATGTGGAGAAAGTGGATAAGGAAAAGTTATTACTATTCCCGATAATACAAGAACTAGGGGTCACCAATAAATAGTGGGCACAGATTTAAACAAATAAAGGAAGTTCTTTGCCACACAGCGCATTAGCAGGTGTGTGGATGTCCTTACCTAGGAGGTTGTAAGGCTGCCGGACTATACAATGTTTAGAAAGAACTGATAAATGTGTGTATAGTACATAAAAGCCATGA
>NC_133774.1:51018946-51078155 GCF_003597395.2 Chelonoidis abingdonii | reverse complement strand
TCAAGTATTGTTTATTTTTTTTAATTTGAAGTTTATATTACGATGGGTCGGTTTTGATTATCAGCACGACAGCAGGCAATGGCTCCCTGCTCTCCTGGAGTGTAATGTGGGGTGGCTGCGTCTGTCCTAGCTTAACAGAGACCATGAAGGAGCGACATCAGCTGTGGGAAGAATCCATTGCTGAACAGTCCTGGCTGCGATAGTCACTGCACTTCTGGCTGTTGAGAGGAATGAGGACCTATACAGGGCTGATACATTGACCCTGCAGCACAATGTAGGAGGGCTGTGTCCTGTTGGGACAGAGCAGCCCTGGCCAGGTCTAATCATTCTCCTCGCAGCCTGCTGGGACATCTCTTTCCCCGCAGGTCAGCCTCTCTGCCCTTTGCGTGCAGTGTCCAGTTTCCCCAGACTTTGCTTGGTAAGGAGCCCTCTGCAGCCTGCTGTCTAGTCGTTCCTCACTCCCATGACAGCCAGTGCTGCAGAGCTTTCCACAGGCTGGTACACCACCCACAGTGGACAAGAATGAGGAGTACACTGCATAACTGTTATTGCTGATACTTTTCTTTGTCAATTTCAGTGTGAGCAGAAATCTAGTTTACTACACTCTGTCAATTTAAATCAGTCTGCCAAGCTGTTCAGACATATGTTTTTGATTTCAGCCAGTAGATGCACATCAGGAACATACAATCACAGAAGTGAGTGGCTTTGCTGGTGGAATGCAATGCAAACTTTGTAGTCAGTGTCGACCTGCCAGCAGGTAGGGATCTGGGACAACTCTGCACTTGTGGGCGTGCAAATAACTTTATTAGAAAGATGCAAAAACAGAAAATTCAATTGTGAGGGTTTGTGGGTTTGAAGTAGACAATTGGGAGGAGTTCTTTTAGTAAATAAGTATAGGGGTATATGGTACACACAGTGGGTACCTACAGTTGGTAACCGATTAACTGAAATAAATGTAACAGGAGCTAACAATTTCTTATGTAAGTATGTTACAGCAGCATATAACAACTAACATTTTAGGAAAATGGTTAATATCCAACAACTCTAGTAATGTTGTCACAGTGTATAAATGTAAGTGAGTGAGTGTGTTAGAGAGAAAAGGATAACCCATGGGTTTTTGCTGATTTGTAATACATTGAGGTTTGGGGCATAGGGCGGGGTGAATACGTGGGAAAGGATTAAAAAAGAGAGAGAAGAAGCAGTGGTAGGGAATGGTTGGGGGTGGGAAGAGGAGCATGTGAGCAGAGGCAGAGGAGGTTTAAACTCAGGGAACCAGAGAGCAGCAGGCTGCAAGTTTTAAACGTGACTGGGAGCGCGGGGGGCAGCGGAGACAGACTTATACACATATTACAGAACACAGCACAATCTTATCTAATGATCTAATTTCCAGACTACACAAAATTAGCAAGTACAGAAACATGCAACATTTTTTAACCTAACTTACAGAGCACAATACAAACATTCTCTAACCTAACTTAACCACAGCTATGCAAAATGAAATCCAACTTATCTCAGACTAAGACTGATTCTAATAGTGTACCTTAGCGCAGTGTGGAGGGGGTGCAAGCTGGCAGCCCAGGATCGCTCCCGAAGCCAAGGGATGTGGCTGTAGCAGTGGTACGGCTGAAAAGCGTAGCCTGGCAAAGCCCAAGGAGCAGAGCTAGCAGTGCACAAATATTTTTAGCGGCAGTGCACGGAGTTTGAGAGGTTTTAAGACACAGACCAGTTTAGCTGAGTCTGTGTGCTGGGAGCAGCAGCAGCTAAAAATAAAATAAAAGTATAGAAAGTTCAGATGATTCTTCCCAGCCCCCAGGTAGCAGCGAAGACAAAGCAGCAAGAACATCAGAAGGCTAGTAGTCTCGATAATCAGGAGATCTTCAGCAGCATTGTTCTCTGGAGGGGTAGTTAAACGGGGTACGCTCAAAACAAATGAGAGCGGGAAGAGCCCCCAAGACCCTAGCTGATCAGACAGGGTGCAAAGCAAGACCTTCTCTGGGTCTGATCAGAAATGTTGCTTTTAAAGGCAAACTTGTAGTTCCCCCAGTACTTTGATTGGCTCTCTTGATACAGGGGAGGAGAGCAGGAAAAATGCAGGTGGACAGAGACATGCCTGGCAGAGTCCTGTGAATAGTGACTCAAACATGAGCTATGATCATGCAGGATCTTAAACACATAATTCTGCAGCTCTGGACATTGCTACCCTACACACCAGGTTAACAATTGTACAGACTAACCTTTGAACAGGCAGTGTCCACTTAGACATGGCCATCCTTTGAGCGTCAGTGGCTCTTGGTAACAATTAAGGGCCCCCTTGAGAAGGCAGTTGCCCTGGTAACAACTTAACAGCCAGGAGGGCACCACAGAGAGAGCAAAATGGAGTTGGCAGCTGTAAAAACAAATGAAAGGCTGGTGCTGTAACGCAAGTTGAAATCCTTTGTGTTGGAAAGTCTTCTGGCAGAGTTGTGTATGTCAGCAGTTACCTGTGTCTACCTATGGGTGTGCCATAAGCAAAGTTCCGAATAATGGCTTACTTCAGAGGATGGGATTTCTGAACTGAGTGGGCGCATTTGACGCCCCACGTCCCGTATTTTTGCCCACAAAGGCGCTGAGTTGCTGAACCAAAGGTGTAGAGCAGTTTTAAATAGGAGATGGGGAAAGCGACTGCTGCAAGAGCGGTGGACGGACACGACTTCTCTTACGGGAGAGTCTGATGTATGGATCTCCAGGTTATCAGAACAGAGGACGGAAGAGGATAATGTAAGGCAGGATAGAAGTTACCGTCAATAAAAGATCTGGCATATAGAAAGGAGCAAATATAACAGGACAAGTTTAAGTGCTGTACACAATGCTAGAGTCTAATTATAGATGGGTGACTGAGTGTCTTGTGTTAAAGGGATTTGATATAATAAGCATCACAGAAACCTGGTGGATGAGAGCAATCAATGGGACCAATCATTCCAGGTACAATAATATCGGAAGGACAAACAGTCGTGCAGGGGAGGAGTGCACTATATGTGAAAGAAATGTAGTTCAAATGAAGTAAAATCTTAATGAATCCAATCCATAGGATCACTTATGGTAGAAATTTCATGTTAATAAAAATATACATTAGGTATTATCGACCACCTGACGGACAGTAATAGTGATGTAATGCTAGAATTAGAGACTATCAATTAAGAACCAGTAAGGACTGATATTGGTTGACTTACAGGATGACTTGAGCCGCATCCAATATGGCGTTAAAAAAGCAATAGCGTTTAGGTGCACAGGCGAGGTATTCCAGCAAAGATCAGAGTGTTAGTCCTATATAAGGCACTGGTGAGACCTATCTGGAATACGGTGTGCATTCTGGCTCCTCCATGTTTAAGAAGGACATATTCAAACTGAACAGTTCAGAAACGGCTATAGGTGATCCGAGGAATGGAAAACCTGCTCTTATAGAAAGGACTCAAAGAGCTGGCTGTTAGCCTAGCCAAAGAAGGCTCGGGGGATATGCTACTCTCTAAATATCAGGGGGATAATTAGGGAGGGAGAGGAATTATTTAGCTTTACCAATGTAGACACAGAACAAAGTAAAACTGGACTTAGAAGTTTAGACTGAAATTAGTGAAGGTTCTAACCATAGAGGAGTGAATCTGGAACAGCCTTCCAAGGGAGTGGAGCAAAAGACATATCTGCTTTAGACTAAGCCTGATAGTTATGGAAGTATGTATGATAGGATAGTTATTTTGCAATTGATTTGATTATCAGCAATAATCTGCCCAATGGTCTGTGATGGGAGTGGATGGATGGGATATCTGAGTTACGCGAGAATTCTTTCTGAGTGCTGGCTGGAGCCTTGCCACATGCAAGGTTCATCCATATTTGGGTCAGTAGATCCTCCGGGCATTGCAGGGCCTGGAGGTTCTTCCTTGCAGGTCAGCTTGCTGTGTGATTCTCTGCAGCTTGAGGTCTTCAAACCACATTGAAGCTTCAAAACTCGCAGATTAGAGGTGTTGTTATAGATGGATAGGTAGGTTCTGTGGCCTGCGTTGGGGATCTGACGAGTAGGTTGGTCGCTTTTCCTTGAGTCTTGAGCTGGTCCAAGAGTTAATAGAGCAATAGTGCATATCAAACATTCACACCTGTGAGGGAAGAACACCTCAACAGCCACACTGTGCTTTAATTTCCAAGTGGAACTATACAAATGAAGGTTACGGTTAACAAAAGTTAAAAGGTACAGTGACTAAGTGAATCCCTGCAATTAGTTGCATGGGCCTTTAAATACGACCAAGGCCACTTCCAAGTACTCAAATTAGAAACACGTAAAGACAAAAAAAGAGCCACGTGCTTAACAACATGTAAAGAGCAGTGAGAGATAAAGACTTCTTTAAAAAGTGGAGTCAATGTCTATGAGGCATAGAAGGAGCACAAACCTGCCATTAGTGCAGTTATAAGGCAAAGCCAAAGAGTTTGTGAACGGCTAGCCAAAACTCACAGTATAACAAATTTTGTTACATCAGAGCAGGCTCTAACAACCAGTGGGCCCTGACGATCGAAATACAAGAAGAGCGTTAGACGATAAGTCATGTGGAGAATTATGGATCTTGCTTCAGGCTCACGCTGAGGATGTAGGAATTCCCACCTGAGCCGTTTTGGTGACGATAGATGTCACAGCTGAGTGTCACTAGGAGTTTGAATATTAACTCATATTAACAGTACGGACAGTGGCATTCACAAGGTTTGAAGAACTAATTGATTGAACTATCAAGTTGTAACTGTCCTTTAACAGGCTCCGGTACCAATACTGACGTTAGCTCATGTGCCAATATTTAAAAGGCTCTAGAGGGACCGGCATTACAGACCTTAAGATCTACGCATACCCGGGCATTAGTTGAAACAATAGTTAAGATGAAGAATGTCGAACACTTAGAAAAAACATATGTTGAGCAATGTCAACCATGGTTCTGTAAAGGTGTTTTTTAATCTACTAGATGTCTTGAAGGGTCAACAACATGTGACAAGGGATCCAGTGGAATAGTGTACTAGATTTCCAGACCTTTGATAAGATCCTCACAAAGGCTCTTACGTAAATAAGCTGTCATGGATAAAAGGAAGGCCTTATGATGAACTGATAAAGACAGGAACAAAAGGTAGGATTAATGTAATTTCAGGAGAGTAAACTAGTGGTGTCCCAAGCAGTCCTAGACCAGTCCTATTCATATTATCATAAAATATCTAGAGAAAGGGGTAACTTTTACAAAGTTGCAGATAGTAAACTACTCAAAAAATGATAGTTAAGACCAAAGCAGATTGTGAAGAACGTCAAAAAGATCTCAGAATTAAAGTGATTGGGCACCAATGGCAAATGAAATTTAATTGGATATGTAAGTATGCATTGGAAAAAAAATATACGTAACAATACGATGGGAGCAATTTAGCTCCCACATCAGTTTGGTTAGTCGTGATAGTTCTCGAGATCCACGCAGTGCCGAGGCGGTCAAAAGAACAGGTTTTGGTTAGATCATTAAAAGGATAGACATAAGACTGAGATATTATTGCCCTTATTATAAATCCATGTACCCACATCTTGAATTGTGTACAGATTGATCTCCTCACCTCAAAAAAGATATCTAGGCACTAGAAAGTTAGAAAAGGCAACTAATGATTGAGGATTTGAGGGGTCCCATATGAGGAAAATTAGAGTTAGCCTCTTAGCTCGGAAAAGAGAACTAAGGGGGTATGATGACATATAAAATCATGAGTGATGTGAGAGATAAGGAACGTTATTTATTATTCCCATAATACAGAACTAGTCACCAATGAATTGGGGCAGCAGATTTAAACAATAAAAGGAATTCTTCTTCACCAGCGCATAGTCAGTTGTGAACTCCTTACCTGAGGAGGTTGTGAAGGCTGGGACTATCATGTTTAAAGGAACTGGTAAATGTGTGTGTTAAGTCTCTAAATGGCTATTAGCCAGGAAGGGTAAAGAATGGTGTCCCTAGCCTCTGTTCATCAGAGGATGGAGATGGATGGCAGGAGAGAGATCACTTGATCATTGCCTGTTAGCTTCACTCCTTCTGGGGCACCTGGCATTGGCCACTGTCGGTAGACAGATTCTGGGCGAGAACCTTTGGTCTGACTCAGTATGGCCGTTCTTATGTTCTTATGATGACTCCTTCCCAGGCTGCGGCATCACATCCAACTCTTGCGTTAAAATCGCCAAGCAGGATCAGCTTGTCTGTGTGGTGCACAGATGATAGCAGAGCATCTAGTTCTTTGTAGAATTTATCCTTCACATCCTCTGGGTTGGTCATTGTGGGAGCATATGCGTTGATCAGAGTAGCTTGTTTTCATTTTTGAAGCAGAAGCTGCATTGTCATGAGCCAGTCATTCACACCCTTGGGGGGACTGGCAGGTTTCCGAACAAGATGATTCTTGATGGTGAATCCAACTCCAGATTCGCGATGCTCATCACTGCTGCGGCCACTCCAGAAGAATGACTCGGACAGCTGTCCTTCATTAGCAAAGCGAGTTTTGCTAAGGGCTGCAGTGTCAATGTTGTAGGGTGCGAGCTCTCTGGCGACAAGTGCTGTTCTTCTCTCCGGTCTGTCTGCCATGATGTTGTCCAGTAGCGTGCGCACATTCCATGTGCCAGTGATGATCGGTGTCACTCTAAGTTTTGTTTTTGTTCAACCGCTTTTGTGGGATCCCCGTCAGTCGCAGTATGCTGGCCAGGGTAAGGTGAAGCAGGCAATGTTTAGGGCACCTTCTCTAGCCCCGTCCTCATTCTACAAAGGTGAGCAGTGCAATCCTGAATAGGGCTGCTCAGTCGCTCAAGAAGACGCCGAGCTCCACTGCTGCTTCGGTCAGTGAGGAACGACCATTATACCTGAGCCGCCCGTGTGCAGGTCCCCGGCTACAGCTCCCAGTGTATCCACACCTGCTGCTTCGTCACTCACCCATCACCACAGGACTTAATATGATGTGATATATGATGTGGAGACTTGTGCGTGAATTGGATTAAAGTGAGGGAGAGTTGCGCCACATCAACCTCACTCTCTCTTCTCAGTTCCTGTCTGTATCCAGTGGCAGGACAAGAGTTGAGACGGCTGGAGATAGGGAAGGGCGCAGTGGATAACCAGGACGCCTACGTGTCTTGTCGTGCTCTTGAGCATTCCACAACGCTTGCTGTCACTGCCTTCCTGACCATTGAATCAGGTTTCCTCAGTCAGCTGGATCCAGCCTTTGCATGCAATGAGTAGACAGGCCTTAACTCACCTAGGGTCTCAGACTTATGGGCTCCACCTAAACCAAAATGGAACCAGATTGCTGGCACTGAAAATGAAAAAGGTCATAGAGTAGTTTTTAAACTAAGGGCTGAGGGAAAGCCGACAGGTGCAGAGGAGCATGTGGTTTAGACAGAGACATCCCTTAGAGGAGGATCTTTTAAAGGAGATGTTCTATGTCCTAGTAAGAAGGAGAGGATGGAAGATGATAAAATACAGGTAGGATCTGATGAGAAACAGTCAAGTGAAGAAAAAGTCCCATTCAATTATATCATGTAATGGCAGACAGCTACATAGTGACAAGTTTTTTAAGTGCTTATATACAAATGCTAGAGTCTAAATAATAAGATGGGTGAACTAGAGTGCCTCATATTAAATGAGGATATTGATATAATAGGCATCACAGAAACTTGATGGAATGAGGATAATCAATGGGACACAGTAATACCAGGGTACAAAATATACCGGAAGGACAGAACAGGTCATGCTGGTAGCGGAGGGGCACTATATGTGAAAGAAAATGTAGAATCAAATGAAGTAAAAAATTTAAATGAACCAGACTGTCCCATAGAATCTGAGTAGTAATTCCATGCTCTAATAATATAGCAGTAGGGATATATTACCGACCACCTCACAAGGATGGTGATAGTGACTATGAAATGCTCAGGGACATTAGAGGGGCTATACAAATAAATAACACAATAATAATAATAGGGGATTTCAGCTATCCCCATATTTTCTGAATATGTCACCTTAGGATGGGATGCAGAGATAAGGTTACTTGACCCCTTAAATGACTGCTGCTTGGCGCAGCTAGTCCTGGAACCCACAAGAGGAGAGGCAATTCTTGATTTAGTCCTAAATGGAGCACAGGTTTTAGTCCAAGAGGTGAATATAGCTGGACCGCTTGGTAATTATGACCATAATATAATTAAATTTAACATCCCTGTGGCGGGGAAACACAACAGCAGCCCAACACTTGTGGCATTTAATTTTGAAAAGGGAGACTACACAAAAATGAGAAAGTTAGTTAAACAGAAATTAAAAGTTACAATGCTAAAAGGGAAATCCCTGCAAGCTGCATGGAAACTTTTTAAAGACACCTTAATAAAGTCTCAATTTAAATGTATGCCCCAAATTAAAAAACAGAGAACCAAAAAAGTGCCACCATGACTAAATAAGAAAGTAAAGGAAGCAGTGAGAGAGGCAAAAAGGAGGCATCCTTTAAAAAGTTGAAGTTAAATCCTAGTGAGGGAAAAACATAAACTCTAGCAATTGAAGTGTAAAAATATAATTAGGAAGGCCAAAAAGATTAGCCAAAGACTCAAAAAGTAATAGAAAAAAACATTAAGCACATCAGAAGCAGGAAGCTTTCTAAACAACCATTGTGGCCAGTGGATGATCAAGATGCTAAAGGAGCACTCAAGGACGATAAGGCCATTGCGGAGAAACTTAATGAATTCTTTGCATCATTCTTCATGGCTGAGGACTTGATAGAGATTCTCAAACCTGAGCCATTCTTTTTAGGCAACAAATCTGAGGAACTGTCTCAGAGTGAGATGTCTTTAGAGAAGGGTTTGGAACAAATTGATGTACTAAACAGTAATAAGTCATCAGGACCAGATGATATTTACCCGAGAGTTCTGAGGGAACTCAGATGTGAAATTTCAGAACTACTAACTGTAGTCTGTCATTTAAATCAGCTTCTGTACCAAATGACTGGAGGATAGCTCATGTGGCACCAATTTTTTAAAAGGGCTCCAGAGGTGATCCTGGCAATTACAGGCCGGTAAGCCTGACCTCAGTACCAGGCAAACAGGTTGAAACTAAGATCAAAATTGTTAGAGGCATACATGAACATAATTTGTTGAGGAAGAGTCAACATAGTTTTTGAAAAGGGAAATCATGCATCACCAACCTACTAGATTTCTTTGAGGGGGTCAATGAGCATGTGAACAAGGGGGATCCAGTGAATAAAGTGTATTTAGATTTTCAGAAAGCCTTTGACAAGGTCCCTAACCAAAGGCTCTTAAGCAAAGTAAGCTGTCATGGGATAAGAGGGAAGGTCCTCTCATGGCTTGGTAACTGATTAAAAGATATGAAACAAAGGGTAGGAATAAATGGTCAGTTTTCAGAATGGAGGTAATAAATAGTGGTGTCCCTCAGGGGTCTGTACCGGGCCCAGTCCTATTCAACGTATTCCTAAATGATCTGGAAAAAGTGAGGTGGCAAAATTTGCCGATGATACAAAACTACTCAAGATAGTTAAGTCCCAGGCAGACTGCAAAGAGCTACAAAAGGATCTCTCAAAACTGGGTTAAAGGGCAACAAAATGGCAGATGAAATGCAATGTTGATAAATGCAAAGTAATGCACACTGGAAAACATAATCCCAACTATACATATAAAATAATGGGGTCTAAATTATCTGTTACCACTCAAGAAAGAGATCTTGAGGTCATTGTGGATAGTTCTGTGAAAACATCCACTCAGTGTGCAGCAGCAGTCAAAAAAGTGCATGTTGGGAGACATTAAGAGAGGGATAGATAATAAGACAGAAAATATCATATTGCCCCTATATAAATCCATGATACGCCCAAATCTGGAATATTGCATGCAGATGGGGTTTCCGTATCTCAAAAAAGATATGTTGGAATTGGAAAAGGTTCAGAAAAGGGCAACAAAAATTATTGGGGTATAGAATGGCTTCCGTATGAGAAGAGATTAATAAAACTAGGACTTCTCAGACTGGAAAAGAGACATCTAAGGGGGGATATGATGGAGGTCTATAAAATCACAACGGGTGTGGAGAAGGTACATAAAGAAATGTTATTTACTCCTTCTCATAACACATGAACTCAGGGTCACCAAATTAAATTAATAGGCAGCAGGTTTAAAACAAATAAAAGGAAGTATTTTTTCACACAACGCACAGTCAACCTGTGGAACTCGGCCAGGGGATGTTGTGAAGGCCATGACTATAATAGGGTTTAAAAAAGAACTAGATGAGTTCATGGAGGATAGGTCCATCAATGGCTATTAGCCAGGATGGGCAGGGATGGTGTCCATAGCCTCTGTTTGCCAGAAACTGGGAATGTGCAACAGGGATGGATCACTTGCGATCGCCTATTCTATTCATTCCCTCTGGGCTACCTCGCATTGGCCACTGTCGGAAGACAGGATACTGGGCTAAATGAACCTTTGGTCTGACCCAATATGGCCCCTCGTATGTTCTAAAAGGAAAGGGGGGAGGAGGTTCTATCCTGGGATTGGGGAGTCCACTTTTCCAGTGGGCTGTAAGGCCACAGATACTGGGTTTGTCCTAGTATCAAATGTGATTATGCTGGAGCCTGTGCATCTGAAACCCAAGAGGATACCCATGGTCTAAGAGGCTGTGTAGTTCTAGCCATAGTAAATGGAACAGAGATACTAGGTCTAGGGGAGTCAGGCTCAGGGCAGACATTTATCCAGGAACAGCTGATAACCCCAAGACTTTGCAGGGAGGAAAGTGGGTGTGTGTAGGTTACATTCCTGGGGACATCTGACCCTATCCTATGACCAAGGTTGTCTGTGTGAGGCTGGGATACTGAGATGACAACAGCTATGACTAGGCATTTAGCCTCCCAATGATGTTGGACCAGCACTGGGTGCCCATAGTCAGTCTTATAAGGGGCACAGTTCTGACAGACCCAGAGCCAGCCCTCAGCACCAGGGGAAGAATTGGCCTGAGGTGATCTTCTCATTCTCTGATCCCAAACTTCAAAGGAGAAGGAAGGAGGTT
The DNA here is from genome assembly GCF_003597395.2 of Chelonoidis abingdonii. Lineage (NCBI taxonomy): Eukaryota > Metazoa > Chordata > Testudines > Testudinidae > Chelonoidis > Chelonoidis abingdonii. Next base: position 51,067,104 of record NC_133774.1, on the reverse strand, counting down.
CTTGGAGCTCAGGACACTCCGGGGAAAAAGAGATGGAAAAGGCACAGTGATGCATTGCAAACTGGAACCCAAAAGTATGCCCATGCAAAGGACAGGACCCTTCAGACCCGCTTCCATGTTGGGAGATACTGAGACCATAGCTCACAGGCTTGATTTTATTTAAAACCAGAGGCATGATATGGTGTTCAGTTAGCTGTACAGATTATTAGCTAGGGTTTTTTGTCAACCATGCTTGGGAGTCTCAGTATTCCCCATTTATGCCCTGGGAGCTCAATCCTGTAAAGGTTATCCAGGGTGCCTGGACAGGATCATGCTGAACCTAGCTCCTTATTCTGAAACTCTGCTAGAGAAGAGTATTAACCTAATCCAAGTTGTGCCATGGTCAGGTTACTTATGGATGGAGTAGATACAGGAGAGTGTGCTAGCCCAATTCTTTTGGCTGAGAGTCTACCAAGAGAACAAGGACAATTGTGCTTCCTATCTGAAGTGCCAGTTGTGTCACCCAGGCCTGCTCCAATTATGTACAATCAAATTAGGGTGGATTTGGTGTGACCCTTTGTTTGAGTAGTTGCCAATTTATTGTAGTGATTGGGGAGTATGCCACTTGATATCCGAAAACTGTGCCTTCGTGCTCAGCATCAGCACAGGCTATAGCTAGTGACTTAAAACATTTTTCTGTCAGATCCTGAGGGTGATCTTAACCAACCAGGGCACTTCATTCACGTCCCAGCTAATCCAGGATGCATGTTCCTCCATGTTAGCAAAGTGACAAAGTCCTTTTGAAGTCATGCATCACTTAGTATAAGTGGATTATGAGATCTGCTTAGGAGGGGAATTAAAAGGGTCCCAGAGTGAGTGGTGCAACCCAGTTGTGCTGGTTCCAAAACCAAATTATAGTATCTGGTTCTGTATTGACTTTAAGAACATCAATACAGTGTGGAAATTGATGCCTATCTCACTTCATTGGATGCATAGAATGGAACATATAGTGAGGAGATGTATGTAGCCCACGAAAGCTTATGCTCAAATAAATTTATTAGTCTCTAAGGTGCCACAAGTACTCATAATATTATTGACACTTTGCAGCCCTGTTTTCCATGATAACTGTTCCTTTACCTGTTGACCTGTACAATAATGATCCCTGGAAGTACAGTGGTCCCTGGCATGTGCTGTTGCTGTTGGGAAGATCAAATGCATTCTCTACAGTCAACCAGTACTGTAATAGTCCAGACTTCAGAAATTTTTTTTCCTGCAGATTGATGTCTGTGATTAGGGGCTTGGGGCTGTTCTTCCGCAGAAGCTAGATGATTGGGAGGACCTGTTATATTTCGGAAGAAAACTTCCAAGAGAAGAAAAATATTTGGTAAACAAGGGGTGCTTAACAATTAAATGATCTTCCTCAAGGCAGCAGAAGAAAGTATTTGTTTTATGCTGTTGCAAATATTTCAACATGTTTGGAAGAAGTATACAGATCATTTTATGACTGTGACTTGCTTAAATATCCTCAAAGCATCTCAGTTTCTCAAGTTTACATTTGCATCAACATTGGACTCAGGAAAGGAAGATTGTGAGCAATAATTTTCTACAATTTAGACACATTTTATGAGAAAAATATATCGTGTGTGTGTGTGTGTATATATATATGTTATACCATATACATACCCTAATCAAGATCTGTTAAATTAGGGATTCCAGTTTTCAGTTTCTGTTTTTCTTTTCTTTTCTTTTGTGAAACATCCAATAAGCTAGAAGCCAAATTGTGGTGATGGATATCAGTGCTAAGCAGCAGTTTACTGAAAGATGCAGCTTTCAATTAGATACACACATTTTGTTGCAGGTCCAACAGGATAGGGTCTAAAGCATCATTTTGGCATTCTTTATGTATTCCACTGATCCTGTCTGTGGAAATTGATGGGATCCATGGAGATTTTGATGTATTGGCACCTGTGCGTTACTTATCTGTCATTTCCTTCTCTATTTTTGAAAAAGATGTAGAAGCTTCCCAAAAAGTACAAGTTAAGAACAAGACATTTCTCTCTCATATTTTAGGGTCTCTGCTCTTTCTAGCTCTAGGTGTGTGTTGAATATTAGAACACACTCTTCAGTCCGGAGGTACAATTTGACTTGTCAGTTGACAGTTTTGCCTGCATCAAGCCTTTACTGTTTACATATGCAATATGAATTACTGCATCAAGGGATTCATTGTTTTTGGTACCTTCTCCCATTACTAGAGGCAGTGCTGATTGTAAGCTTCAGGTCAACATCATCAGATCAGATCGACTTCCTTTTGTTAACCAGTCTGACACTGGCTAAACTAGGAAGGTGAGAAGAAATGGGAGTCAACAGAAGTCTATCAGTAGGACCTTGAGGTTGACGGAATCCTTTGTGACCTCGTGTATTTTGGGAACCAAGGAAAACAAGATTGAATTGAATCCAGAAGGTCTGGATCTCTTGTGGAGAGAGTGGCTGAAACAATCACATTTATTTTTGGAGACAACCGGCCGCAGGACTGGAGAATGATCTTTTGAGCATCATGGCTGCATCCATGATTCCTGATTGGAATGAATGGGTAAGAAGCAGTGATACACTCTCACTACACACAAACAAACTTAAAAAGGTAAAACCTGAAACTTCCTGTGTAAATGCCAGCTACTCTTCCTTCTGCACAAATCTGACAGTTGTGACTCCAATGGCCAAAATTAGAACATGTTGCTAACACTTTTTTGTTTTCCTGGAACTGACTGCTGAGAGATAGTACCTGACTGGCAGGAAGGTGTGCCAGTCATCTATGCAGGCTGTATAACTGGAGGTTATATTTACTTGCCTTCATGGGCAAATACACATATCCGTTTCAACTGCAGAAAAAGGTTGTGAGTTTGTTTATGGTTTTGCCTGAGAGAAATGCACACTTATTTGTGTGGTACTGAGGATGGTATGGCATCAGATGAGAGGTTGACTGTGTTGTTGCAGCAGAAGCAAATGTGCTTGTGATTGAAACTTTTTAGGTGTTTCTTCAGGGCTGTCTGGACGTTTAGCAAAAATGTTATTCCAACTAATATTGGAAGATGAAGGTAATGCATTACAAAGTAATAGTTATAGAGAAAGTTGATGTGATAGCAGATATCTGTATTGAATTGTGAACTCCATGTTGTTTCTTCCATTTTGTGTGTTAACGGATAATTTATGATCTCTCCTGCCAAGGCCAGGCTGGTTTTACAAGGCCAGTCTATCCAAATATGACACTGCTCATAAGTGATATGGGATACCTTGGAGAAGACTTTCAATGAGACAGCCATTGAGGGCCATCAACTTTTATTCTCTCTCAACTTCTGGCCCATCTACAAGAATAATAAACTCTACTCAGAAAACTGGCTGGGGGAAAGGGCTTGTGTTTCTCAACCTAGGCATGTGGTCAAGGGATTAGATTGTATTTAAGAGAGAATGCTCTCTGCAAAGGGAGGACGTCCATTTCCGCAGGTTGGAGAGACAGAAAAGGTAGGAGGGATCTTCCTGGCCTCAAACCAAGGGCACCGAAACTTTTGTAGAAGTGGGAGGGCCAAGGCCAAAGTGTCTCCTCCTTTTCCGTGGCTGGCTGCTCTGGTGATGAGCCTCCTGCCCTCTCTTCTGGCACCACAGCAGCCCTTGTTGGGCAAAAGGTGTAACTGCAGTGTCTTCCTGGCAGACTCTATTATTCTGCGGGCGAGTAGGGGGCCGGAAATTTGCAAAGGACATGAATTCTGGGTTTGTTTCTTTTGTTTTAAAAGTGGAAGGCATGCCTTGCCCCCCTGGTTCCGGTGCCTCAAACAATGACCAGACCTCAGAGTCTCAGAAGGGGTGGGATCAGTATTGGGGTGTATGGGGGAGGGTGCTGCTTAGGCTATTTCTTTTCCAAAGGTCAATAACTCTGTAGTGTTTTTAAGTGACTGTGGTTAAAAAATTCCTTGTTTGGTTGCCATGTTGTCCCTGAAGGGGTTAATTGAGTCTCTTTTATAATGAGATGGAAATCTGAGGAAACCTGTATAAGCAGATGGGGGTCTGGGAGGACTAAGCCATTGATTTTGCTGTCTGAGGCAGCTTGGCTGCAGAGTCCCACATCTCAAGGAAGAGATACAAACATGAGGTCTGCACATAGGAGTGTATCTTCAGGATTTAGAGGTAGGAACAAAGTCCCAGACTCAGCTGGCTTAAGAGCATGTGGGATCCAGCAGTTGGGACCACTCAGAAACAGACTGGTGTCCTTCCAGAGGGCAACCAGGTTAGATTCTGACAGTTACCAACTAAGAAGAAGATCTGCTGAAGCTGGGCCTCCAGCAGACTTCTAAGCCTCTTGATATACGTAGGATTCAAGGTTTCAGACTTCGTTACACAAAGAATAAAATGTCTCCAAATCGTTTGGTTTGGTTTAATAGCCTGGAGTTTGTACCCAGCCCATTTTGGTTCCAAAGGATTTTCCTGTGGGAGGAGGAATAATGGTATTCTACTTCTGATAGCAGCTGGATACATCAGATAAATGGGAATTCAGCATTATTTGGCATGACTAGAACATCAGACTTTGGCGAAGCCCACCAAATTGCTTTCCTCAGGCATGAGCTTGTATTCAGTAGTATCAGCTAGAATCAGTGCTGAAAATGCAGTTCTTCTCGTTACAAAAATGTTGTTCAACCAATGGATCAGAAGAAAATAGGGGAATGGTTTTTAATGCATCCTGGCACAAAAAGATGAAGGTTATGACCAGTTCTAGAGCTGACATTTCAACTGTCTTATTCTAACAAATTAAAATTTCCATCTGGCAGCAATTCATCTGCTCATGAAAGAGGAAAGTTTTGTGCTGTATACCTGTTGAATACTTAAATACTCATTCATAGGAAATCTCAATTTCAGAATCTCTCTCTGATTTCACAAGGTAAGGGAAGTCTGTCAAATGTAGGTTTTTTTTGTTATTTACATAATTCTTTGTAGTTATAGCAGTATATTTATGCTAGAAAGAAGTACTTTTTAGTTTTGGTTTAGAGAATTGGCTAGTAAAAGCAGTACATAGAAAGTATCTAAGGATTTCTTTGACTCAGTGCATCTCTTGGAAGCATGCGATCATTGGACTTGCAAGGTTGGTTGCTTATCTTCTGTTCTTTGGCACACACTACTAGGGTATATTTACACGTACTCATATACTTCTGAGCCATTTAGGACACTAAATATACTCCTCTCTAGCTGTGCAAGTTTAAATTTGCTCAACTCCCAACAGCAAACAAGATACAGCAAAAGCAGAAGCATATGAGAGATTGTCAGCAGTAGAGGCAGCAAGGAAGAGGTTTGGGTTTTTGTGGTCTTGTGTTGAAAGTAAAGTGCTTTTTAATGTATCTCTTTGTTTGAAGGTTTTGCTGTGGCCTGTGGTTTGCAGTGCAACCAAATGGCTGGAGCTGAACCAGGTATAAAGAATAAGTACTCAGTGAACTAGAAACACTGAAATGGGATGTCAAGAAGGGAGAAGGATAAGAGATGTCATGAGTTGGCCTTTAGGAGGAAACTGTTACAGAATCAAATCACACTAAAATGAGAGAAAGCAAAGGTACTGAGAAGTAAATAAAGCAATTAATTTGGGTTTTTTAGGTCGTGAAAGAGCAGAAAGGTTAAATACCGTATATACTCGTTCATAAGCCAAATTTTTTTGGTAAAAAAGTGAAGCATTAAATAGTAAGGGTCGGCTTATCAATGGGTCTACACCAAAATTTGATGATTTTAAGCTCTATGGAATTATTGAATTGAATATCTAATACATTGTGGTTTTGTTTACTTGGAGCGTCCACAGGCACGGAGCCCCACAGCTCCCAGTGGCCAGGGTTCGCTGTTCCCAGCCAATGGGAGCTGCGGGAAGTGGTGGCCAGCGCGTCCCTTGGCCTGCATCGCTTCCTGCAGCTCCCATTGGCTGGGAGCGGTAAACCACGGCCACTGTGAGTTGAGGGGCTCCATGCCTATGGACACTCCAGGTAAACCAAAAACATCCAGGCGCGCTAGCAGCTTAGCCTGCCGGGCCTGGAGCCAAAGTTTTCCAACTTCTGAGATATGGGGTTGGGTTATGAAAGGGTCATACAGTTTTTGCTATTTTTACTTATCCATCTTGGGGGGGGGGGGGTCATCTTATAAACAAACAGGCTAATGAATGAGTATATATGGTAATTAAAGAGTGTGAAATAAACATACTAAACTATGCTGTCATGAAATAGAGTGGGTGCAATGGTAATGGATTGCTGGATGTATACAGTTATGGAAATGAAGGCTGGCTGATAAAATAGTTGAACGTGAGGACTCTATGACCAGATTAACACACTAAGCTCTGTTCTGCACCAAAAAAAAAAAAAAAAATGATTGTAAAATGGTTGTGGACAAACAGGGTTGTATATTTGGTGGAGGCAAAGGGAAGGTTTGTTTGGACAAAAAATGTTATCACTGCAGCTGATCAGAATTTTTCTAATAATTTTTCATTAAAAAATGGCCCCTTGTCAGAACTGAAATTTTCGCTAAAAAACTTAAATTTCTAAACCTTTTTGGGAGCAGATTTGGAAATGAAAACATTGAATGTTTTGTTGTGTTTTTCCTTCAGCTTTTGCCTTTCCAAACTGACTGGAATCCTATGTTCTTTTCCTGACATTTTAAGTAATTGATTAAAAAAATTTTTTTTACCAAAAATATTGGAAAAAACAAAGAATTGGTGCAGTTTGAAACGTGAAGGAAAATGATTTCAAAATTTTTAGCAACATTGGCTTCTCCTTTTTTTATATCCATTAGATATTAATGTGTTGACAATATTTGATGATTAGGTTATGTATGTTTGTGGTTTTAAAGATAATTTTCTATATTAGAGTCCACTATAGGCACACTCACTATAAATTTAATCAAATACGTTCCAAAATAAGGTAAATTTAATTGTGTATCATGTTAAAGAAGTGAGAGTAGAGGAGGTATTTGCAGAATACACTCAAATTCAGAAGAATGAATGAATGACTAGACATAATCCATGTTTAACTGATGATGCTGATACAAGCAGAAGAATCCCACAACATAAAGATTGTAAGGGTAAATAGGGTTGCAAGAACCTCATCTAATAGATTTGGGGAAGACAGAGAATCCCAGATATTTAATAAGGTAGTCTAGCTAAAATAGTAGATATTTAATTAGTAAAATAGTTTAGTGATAAAAATTAAATAACTCATAAATTACTGATTTTGCTCTTAGAAAAGGTAAGTAAAAACAACAAACCAATAGCTATGGCTGTTTTAAATTCATCTACAATATAGCTGTTTGTTTCTGCACTGCTCTCTGGGGGGTACTGTTACATTATGGTGATAGTCCAAGCCTTCTGAAATACCTGTCACCCAAGAGATAGGAAATGTATTATCTTAATATATTTAAGCATATATCTTGTAGTTCTTCACTATTTAAGTGGTCATAGAGTGGTACACAGCCAAAGTTTGACTCTTTTTATTAGAAAATATTCCAAATATGATTGTAGTGATGGTTACAAAATACGCATGCTACTTATCATATAGCTGTGAAGAAGTGTTTGGTTTTTCCTCCTCATTTCCATAGTCCTGCAATAATTTATCACAAAAAAGTGGTTTTAATTTCAGGAGAGGCTCTAAAGAGAGGAAGTATGAGGAAATTAAAGTGTATTAAATTTAAAAATCTATATTATGCAATATATTCTACTTTCCTAATGAAATTAAGTTGAATTATAGGAAAATAGTATTATCTGTAAGGTTGCGTATATGGTTTAAATTAGTTGGTAGGCAAATGTAACTTTTGCTGGGGGAAATTACATTGTACATATCCAAAATTTAATTGACCTTGTGAGTGCTACAGGGTGACATTTTTCTCAATAGTAGTCTGCTCCTGAATGATTTCTCCAATGAATTAGTCATCAATTTAACATCAAGAGTGCATGTCTTTGAAGGTTTTTTTTTCTTGAGCAAACATGTTTGGCAACTGCAAGTAAATTCTCACTCCATTTATGTTTGACCTCATGTATGTCTATATTACATTGTCTCCAGGAGTACAATCTCACAGTATTTTTCTGTTGTTCCTCCATCATCATAGAGTTGCCAGTAGTATATAGTGACCTTCTGCACCAGTAATTCTGTTTTTAAATACTACATATTGATTTTCTTCATTTTGTCAGATGAAGGAACAGTGGGGCACCCCTTGACCTGTCACCTGAATAGTGTGAAGTAGGAACAGGGAAAAAATGTCAAAGCAGTAGCAAAGTGAGCAGCAAACATTTAGGTATCCCTGTTCCCTGCCACTTGATTCTATGAAGTTAACTCATTTCTGTGTATGAACAGTTGAAAAAGCTTTTATGCAGATTAAATATTACATAAATTGCATCATGCAAGAATTCCCTCCTGTTTTATATACAGCATTTAAATACAAGTGTTCTTGTAAGATAATTACCTATTGATCCACCCACTTTAGTTTCATGTACTCAACTTTTTGGCTTGTCTTCTTTATGTCTAAGGCATATATATATATGTCACCAACTATAACTTCATAACTGCAGGTTCCTAGCTTTTAAAAATGTAGCTATATGTTCATTTTATTGTCTAAATTCTATAATTAAGGTTGAGATGGGTCAGTTGCTGCTGATTTTTTTTTTCTGAAACTAGCCTCCATCTGCACCAAAATCTCTCAGGACATTTGAGGACCAAAGGACATTTGAAGTGACGAGCCACAATTAATGAGCTCTTCAGGTGGACCTCAATACCTTCTGATTAAACGTGATAGTGAATACGGGTTCTCCTATAGGTTCCTGGACCTATTATCCCTAGGAATAAACACGTCCTTAACTATTAGAAGTTGAACTTAACTGCACTCCTTCCTCTGACTGGTAAAGTCTTTCAGAAGATTGTAAAGTTTTAGAGGATTTCTGGTAGCCCTTAATTGGCCCAGGAAGCCTTGTGATCTTTTTTCACCGTACTCTGAAGCATGAGGTATGGGTTGCTTGCTGGGATCATCTGTGTGTATATCACTTAATCAATTATAGGCTAAAGACTGTATTAAGAAATTGGTCATACCATGCAGAGAGGATAAGCTATCAACATTATTCCACAGTGTCACCCTAAATGTGCATTACTTATCTGTAAGGAAGTGTATTTGGAATAAAGTATTCCATTACAGGCTTTCAATGGCAGCCTCTGCAGATGCAGCCTTTAGCAGGTGGGTCATACATGATGCAATCTATAATCTTTTTGTTCTATATATATATATATATTTTTAATTTTCATAAATTGCTGTTGAAGTTTCCATTATCCAGGCTGGCATAATCAGGTCAAATGTTGAAAGACAGTGAATTCTTCATCTTTCCAAGTCTATCTTTGTTAGATATCCCAGTATGTTTTTGAAGTAGTGGTCAAGTGTTTTGACTGTAATTTTTCTTACATAGTTCTTTGGAGACCAAATGAGAAATAACATATTTTTATTTTAACTGAATGAATCTAGTCAGTTGCCTCCTTTGGGTTTAGTGGAGTAACATTACAAGACATATGTGGTTCCCTGATCTTCACTTGCTGATAATAAACAGTTTCCTAAATTCTAAACTAGTTTAAGGGAACTAACTCCTGCATCCTAATCCCAGCCCTGAGACTGACTTGTATAGTGAAAGTGTGTAAGGTACAACGTCCTTATATATTGATTTCTTCATCTGTAAAAGGGAGGAAAAATGCTAAGAGTCTTCTGGAAAATAGTGCTGTATAAATTATTACTATTAATTATAATAACGTTATGCTCCATTACTGCCCCCTGTCCCTTCTTGGAATGATGGGGATCCTTGTCCCAATAATGTGACATTTTTCTTCATTCAACATGGACAAAAAGAGAAATTCCATGTAGTTTTTCAGCCTCAGTGAGAAAGTTGGCTGAGTCTATGAGCGTGGGGACATTAGGCACTCAAGCAGTTGTACTGTTGGGAACCACATAGGAATCTAGATGAGGCAGTTGTGTGTTTCTGTTGGATCATGAGGACAGGCCCTGGTTACATCTTTCTTTTGTTCGTTTGATAAAATACCCACAAAAATCCTTTATTTACACTTTTTGAAACATTTTCTTATTTTTAAAATGTAATAGAATGTAATTATAGCAGCATTAATTTTCAAAGTTTTTCCTGCCATGTTTGTTGTAATGTTTCTTGTTTGTCTTTCAGTTAATTATATATCTTTTATTATATGTCCATTTTCAGAGATGAAGTGCATCGGCTGTAGAGTAAAATATATATTTTAATTTTATTTAATATATTTAGCACCAAGGTAATTGCTTAAGGCCACTTGACCCAGGCAGGGTAAATACTGTGTTCTAAATACATTTTCTTACAGATAAGTAACTCCTGTTCATCTTTACATTTCAGTTGATCATCTCTGAAAATAAACTTTTACTAATTGGGCGTTCTAAAACTAGTTGTTCTAGAACAGAATATGATTCCTTCATTATCTGTTTATTTACAAATGTGGAAACAGATTTATCTTTCATTTTTCATCAGACAGGCAGTTAAAATGGAATGTTGCTGTTAAAAATGCTACTGTAGACAAACTTATTTTGCATTTCTGGTGTCTCAGTTTGAAAACTTTGAATTTTTTGTTGATAATAAACATGAAATAGCATCAGATGATAGCAAGCAAAAGATTGCTTGTGTGTTTGTGTACACACAAAATTGATCTTTATGATCCAGCTTAACATCTAAGCACCAAGAGCAGTCATTTGTTTTGACAGCAGAATTAATTGAGGCTAAAACAGTTGAAATTCCACTTGAATCAAGCTGTTCATTAGGAATTGCTCTCTGGCTTTAGTGCTGTCAGAAAAATAACTTGTCCTGCTATGATTAAATTGCAGAATGATGGTCGGTCCACTGCATTCAAGAGAGAGGTTGAATAAACTTTCTACAGTGAAAACAATTCAAAAGTGACATACTGCAAGGGGGGTCAGAATGTGCATTGATATCCAGCTGAGCTGTCAACTGGCACTGAGCCAGGCACGCAAAGCTTTGCCATTTGAAGTGGCATGAGAAGCATATGCAGTTTTTTAAAAATTGTCCTCCTTTCATGCATGATTTCATGTCAAATAAAAAAAAAAACTTGTTTTCTCAAAAACAAGGATATTGTCCTATCACATTGGTAATTACAAATATCTTTGCAATTTTTTCTTTTAATTTTATAAGTTTTAGGTTGATGAAAATTTTAAAATGCTTGTGCATATTGATGCGTTTTATATAAACTGATTGTGAAGTAAAGCTGTTTTTTTGCAATGAAGTGAAATGCAGTTAATAAAAGAATAGATAATTTTAAGTAGAAAAAGTAATATGACTCTTCAATTTTGATTAATTTTTTTAGCTTGTTGGGATTTCCCAGTCTAAAGTATACTTACAAGAGATCTCAAAGGCTATTTTTGAATGTGCAATATAATTATATGTTTGCCAGCAATATTGAATTAGTTTTTGAATGATTATTTGCCTCTTTTATTTGTTAAAGAATTACCGTGTGTGTGTGTGTGTGTGTGATTTTTGGGGTGGTTTTTTTGTTTTGTTTTTGGGGTTGTGTTTTTTTTTAGTCTAAGTGATTCTATCCCACTAACCTAGTTGAGGTCTTAGCCAAAATTGTTGTCTTAGCCTCTCCCGCACAGTATATTTTAGTGACTTGTTGTAGCACCCTGGTCAACCTGGCTGACAAGAGACATAAATGTCTTCAAGGCCATTAATGTCACTTCATAGATTAATTAGGTAGCATGTGTAAGATTGTTGTCATTTAAAACCCCTTGCATCTGTTCATCTCCCTCAGAGATGAAATGCATACTCTTTAAAGTATTCCTAGTATCCACTAGACAATGGACAAAGAATTTTATTGACATCGTTTATTTCCTTTTCCATTCAAGAATCAAAAAGTAAATTATACATACATCATAGCAGTTGCAGATTTTTATACCACTATTGAGCATTATTGTTTCAGAGAACAAAGCTGACCTGGCAGTTTTGGAGTGAGATTAATATTGCATTATCTTTGGCCAGCCTTCTCTATCTTTTTTAAGTGTCACAAATCTCCATGCATTCACACACCTTTTCTAGCTAGAGGACAGGCAGTAGATACTCTTATATGCTAGGAGTGATGTCATGAGTTGAAGCCACTTACTGTGGCTTATTAATTTATTTATTACAAGTAGTATTAATTTATTTCAAGTAGTATTTGGTTAATTTCAATAGAATTTGTACACTGTTCTGATCACATTATCCTACCCCTTCAGTCGTCCTACTGACTTCCCCTTTTCCATTGTATCAAGTTCAAGCTTCTTGTCTTTTATAACTCAGCCACTCTCTCCTTATTTGCTCTAGCCTAACTGATGTATTGCTCCTGTCTTTCCATGCTGTTAATGCTCCTACTCTAGCCTTATACACCTATTAGCTTGTTTCTCCCACATCTGTATCTGTGCCTTGCACGCTGTCCCCTTTCTGGAATTTTTCTGGAATGTATACCTAGAAGCTTTCATTACCGTATCTTGAAACTGTTTTCTGATTAAGTGCGGATGGGATAATTTATACAGAATTTCAAGAGCTTACATATTTTGAAGCCCTCTCCTTGTTACAGGATATGCATCGAAACTCCCACTGATATCAAAGTAATTAGGATGCATATCCTATGGCAGAGTTGGTAACTAAAACTTTACATTTCTCATCCTTCTGCTTTAAAGGTTAGAGAGAGTGGTGAGCTATAGTTCAGCTTATTGTAAATGTGATAATTTTCCTTGATGTGTGTGTTGAAACATTTTCATTAAATTATATATGGACTTCCATGATCAACCTAGTTTGAATGGCTCATAATTTTCTCAAATATCTTACCTTTAACCTGAAACTTTCTAGATGTGGCCTCAAATTTTTTTTAAAGTTGACGGAAAATCATTTGTAATTTTTCAACTACAAGAACAACTCATTCTGCTTTTTTAAAATCCTTTTTTTAATATTTTTTTATTTTAGTCTGGCTGAAATTTTCTATCCTTGTTACTCTGTTTTCCACAGTGTGCATCATGATATTATCTACGTGCTTCTCAGCTAGAATAGACCTATGTGGTAACTTCTTCGTTAGACTTTTTTTAAAAATTGAAATGATCTATGTTGATAGCATTCATTGGGTAATAGACTCCTGATTCGTATTTAGAAGGAAAGACAAGCAATTTCCAATATACTTTAGGCCATTTGTGGTACATCATTTCTGCTTAGTTTACAGGCTACATCATTATGGAGTGTTTTAGAAATATAGTGTTTATTAATTAGATGAGTGTGCACTTGTATTACAATTACATTCCAGAATTATATCAGTGTGTGTTGTGTATATATATATTTTACTTTGAGCAATTGCAGAAATTTAGCACACTGGTTAATAGTGATTAATATTTTTGTATTTTTTAATGAAACAATAATTAATACAATATTACTATTGTAAATTTTAAAAAATCCAAGAAATGTAAGTAACTGAATGAATTTAAATTTCTCCTAGTAATGTAGCTTTTACATTTTTTGACTCAATTGTTAAATACATTATGTTCATGGATTTAATGTGTATTTGTCATATAATAGAATGTTTGAAGCATTTCTGTAGTTAAGAAGGATTCAGTTCAAGCCCCCACCACTACCCCTTTTTCAGTAAAACCATTGACTCCAGGCTGAAACTATCCATGCTTGATTTGACTGAGAGATAATTCAGGGACTTTTTGCAAAGTGTGAAATTTAGTTCAACTGTTAGAGTTATCAGAATAAGTCCAAAATAAATGCAAATTACAGATTTTTTGTGTGTGGAAATAGCTCTCAAACAGCTTCATTTTAGAACCTGGAACTGACCAAATCATAAGTCCATAGAGGAATAATCACATGTCTATTTAGGAAAAAAATATTTATAATTGTTAGAGATAACAGTATTCAAGAATGAGAGTGTGTGTCTGCAGTTAATTTTCCTAACGTTTGGTGTTGCACGCAAAAAAAAACAAAACAAAAAAAATACACTTAAAAACATTTACCAAATATTCTATTTTGGCCACTTCCATTTTCACAATGCTTTAGATTATGTAAATGAGAGAACATGTTTTTGCCATTTCACATTTGATGTGCATGGGGAAATAGGGTTCCTCCTCATTGACGTGAATTACGTTTCCTTATCTTAACGGAGCCAGAAAGGAGGATATTTCACTTCTTCAATTATAATACAGTGAACTTATTTTCCTATTCATGTGTACTGCAGTAGCACCTAGAGATTCCAAGCAGGGATCAGGACCCAGTTATGGCACTGATTCTGAAGACTTTGGCTAGCCAATCTGCTTCAGGAGATGGTTTAGCCCTCTCAGTACCAATATTATATCCTGTACCTAGAAACAATCACTTTTTCTCCTTTGGATGCTGTGGTGGATAGTGCATATTCACTGTTAGATCGTTGGTGAACACCAGTGACCCTGGTGACACCCAGGGTCATTGGTGTTAGCGTGTGCACCATTGGGTTTTATAACCAATGGAGTTTGTGCAGCTAGGATCTCAGTTCACCTTCTAAACAGAAGTATATTTATATTGAGACTTCTTCAGCCTTCTGTGGTGACCCTATGTAAGCTTCTTCCTTTGTCTTCTATTTACTCCTTGGATATTGTGGAGTTGTTGTTATGGATTTCTATCTGCTTCATGGTGAGCAGGTGAACACATATACATCAACATCTCCATAACGCCTTTACAAGAACAGGTGAAACAATATGGACTCCAGTGCCAGTGCATGCAAATGACTCTCAGCTCTTCCTAGCCTACGCAACATATGACAAAATCACTGCCATCGAGCTGGACACATGCTTAGATGAGATCAGCTCACGACTGAAGAATTTCTGGTTGAAGCAGATCCTAAAAAAGAGGAAGGTTATGTTGGTTGACAGAGGAAAGCATTTTGAGGTTTTTGTAGTCACAGTACAGGCTCTATGAGCTGAAGATGCACAAACACATTTAGTCCAATACACAGTTTAGGTGTGCTTCTAGATTTCTCATTGATGTTAAGCTGTCGTATAGTAGTGTTCATACATAACACCTTCTACTGTGTCTGATTGCCTAGGAGATAGCGATCTGTTTTGGTGGATGATGATCTGGTCTCAGTTTTTCATCCTTTTGTAACCCCTCTGGCTATACTCCAGCAGTAGTATCTCTTCTTGCATCCATTTGTGCACTATATACACTTTGGTACATTCTAGTACAATAAGTAGTCCTCCTCAAGATACCCAAAACAGGAGTAGAATCGATGTTTAAGTCTATTGAAATATCAGATGTATTAGATTGTGAAACCATTTTCAAAGGCAGGTGGTGACAGTTGGGATGGATGAAATATAGAAACCGTGATGGGTTGTTAATGAATTCTTAAAGTGTTTAAATGTGATATCTTTTCTAATTACAGTATAATTTTCTATATTATACTGCTTAAAAAAACCTGAAACTTGCAGCATGCCTGTCTTAGTCCTGGGGGAATTCTGTGCCAAAAATTTTTAAATTCTGAGTACAATACAGTATTTTAAAATTCTGCAAAATCTGCATATTTTATTTGTCAAAATATAATAATGCCAGTTTCAATTTTGGTAATTTATTTCAAAATACTTGTCAGCAAGTATGACTGTAACAATAAGGACAACAAAAAAGTTTCAGGATTTTTTTAAATTTTTTTTTGACCAATAGATTCCCTACTAGGCATATTAATACAGAGCTTTGGGTAATAATTCATTCAAACTACAATACAGAAATGTAATTCTCGCACCCCTCAGAAGCAGTGCAAAGTTTTGGGGGAGTCGGGGTAATGGAGGAGCTCAAGGACAGGGAAGGAGCCTGGGAATGAACCTGGAGAGTAAATGTTGAGTGTGGATGGGAGAAGTATGGAACAGATTTTTTGCGGGGAGCATAGGGGATAGTTGGAGAGTCTCCCCCATGCAGACCCTGGATCAATGCTGTCATCCCACTAGCTCCTATGCAGACCCTGTGGGGCCCCTGGCCCCACCCCCTTCTTGTCCTCATTTAAGAATGACTCATTCATTTTGTAATGAGTGCCAGTCAAAACAGGTCAAAAAATGCTCTAGAGCACCACTAGTCTTTTTTGCATTTTTTCTAATCTAGATCAAAACATTCTGAAAGATGCACAACTTGCTTGTATTTCTAACACAGTGAAACTCAAAATACCACAAAAAGGCAGTCTCAAAGTATTTTTTATTATGATAGCCTTTTTATAGTGAGAATGGAAACAACTTCTGTATTTAAGATTGTATAAATGTTTCCATTCTAACTCCCTGTTTTCAGTGACTGTAACTGAGTTTCTACAGGCTTGGATCTCTACCTAAAAGTGATAATTTCTTTTGAAGTCTGAGAAGAAGGAAGATTATTTGGTTTGAGTATAGGCTTTGAAAACAATACTTTTTGCTACTTTACACATAATATAACTATCATGTGTGTTCATAGACACATACAGGGGTTGGGCCCATTATAATAGGCACTGTACAAACACAGAAGACACAGTCCCTGCCCCCAAAGAATTTAGGGCATGTCTACACTGCAGTATAAGCCCAGAGTTAATGGGAATTGCATCAGCTGACCCATGTTGGGAAACCCTGGGCTTGAGCATCTACATTGTATTTTAATGCTGTGTTAAAACTTTTCTAAACTGTGCTCAAGCCTAGGGCTCTGGCATTCACACCAAAGTGTGCAGACCCGAGTCAAAGTAACGAAATCCCAGAGTCCCTAGCCTGTGCCCGTCCCTTCCCTGAAATGTGGCCACTTTATCTCTGAGAACTGTGGTGCACTGTGGGAAAGTTTTATTGCCTGGCCTACACTTGACCAGAAGCACTTCACTTTGTGAAAGTCTTGATCAGTTCATTCTCCATTGCAAACCCAGGAGGCTCTCTGATAGTGTGCTTGCAGATCAGTGATCAGACGAGAATGAGTTAACGCTGACCTGAGCTGCTGCAGTTTGCAAAGGTGGTGAGAGTGGCTTCCATTTTCAATAGAATGGGCGGCACATTGTTAGGATAGAGAGGAATAAGGAAGTTGTCTGTGGAATTGTGGGATACTTCTGGCAGACTCTCAGGACCCAAGTCAAGCTGATTTTCGTCTACCTTGTAAAGCAATAGGTCTTAGATCCTGGGTCCTGGCTTAATTGGAGCTTGGACCCTTCAGCCCTGCAGGGTCCTGGGACCTGGGGTCTGTACCCTGGATAACAGTGTTAGTTGCAAAGAGGGTGGTCTCAAGCACAGGCTTACATTGCAGCGTATATATACCCTCAGTGTCCAGGACAGTGAACACCATTATTAAAACGATACTGACCACTTGAAATCTATACTCTGATTCAAACAATGAGTTACAGATAATTTAAGTATTGCACCTGTCCTGATGCCATCTGGTATTTTTGTCATGTTTACAATCTTTTCTCTATTTTTAAAAATATTTTTCTCTCTGCTCTTGCAGTATAAACCCAAACAAAACTATTTACCATCAAAATAATTGACTCTTCAGGGTAAACAGGAGAGCTAACTACAAACAAGGAGCTGTCAAATGCACAAAATAAAGTGGAAAAAATAGTGAAGAATGAACTTGACTAAAACAGATTTGTATTCCACTGTAGTGCTGGAGCCATGTCTGTCTTTCCCATTGTGACTTTTCTTTGCATTTCTCTTTTCTCATTAAAAAACATTAAAAACTTAATATTAATATAATATAATATGCTTGCAAATTTGAATATACAGTCAATGAAAGGTAAAAGATTAGGTGTCCTAAACACAATGTTAACTTAGCTACTTTGAATGTAACATACATTAAATTGTACTTGCAATATTCTAATTGGTAGTCACACACATTCTGTATGGATCTTGGCCATGTAATAATGTTTCCCCTGATATCTGAATATTCAAATTTGAAACCTTACTATCATGTTAATTATTTAATTATATGTTCATCATTATATGTGTATGGTTGTGCAACTTAACTGATCACAATGCAGTTAGGGGTGTCTGAGTTGTAAGTTGCGTCTTAACAAGACTATCCAGAGTTAGGTGGTATCATTATCTCACCTACCTTGTCTCTCTAGTATGCT
The DNA here is from genome assembly GCF_003597395.2 of Chelonoidis abingdonii. NCBI lineage: Eukaryota > Metazoa > Chordata > Testudines > Testudinidae > Chelonoidis > Chelonoidis abingdonii. The sequence continues at coordinate 51,048,994 of NC_133774.1, read as the reverse complement.
GAGACCAATACAGCTACAACAACACTGCAAACTAAACTATCCAGTCTGTTTGGAAGAAAAAGATGCCACTTTCAAAACACCTCAGAAAATGTCTTTTAAAATTGAAGCTAATAGCTAAGTTAGATTAATATTAATTTTCAGTATTCTTCCTTTAAGGCCTTATCGAATTTGAAGAATGCAACACAGCTAGTGCAGTTGAAGGTGAGTTCCTGCAGTAAAGTTGTTGCATAATTTCTTAAATGTCTGCTTTAGGTGTATCTATATAGATAGATAGATATTTTTTTAAATGATGTGTGTGTCGATTAAGAAATGGAACCCAGGGTATGAAGGGTATTCAACACGGTAAATAAAACTACAAGGAGTCCGGTGGCACCTTAAAGACTAAAGATGCATCTGAAGAAGTGAGGTTTTTTACTCACAAAAGCTTATGCCCAAATAAATTTGTTAGTCTATAAGTAGCCGCCGGACTCCTTGTTGTTTTTCTGGATACAGACTAACATGGCTACCTCCTGATACTTGATATTAAAATGTTACTCTACTTTTAAATCATTTGAAAGGCTAATAAGTAATTGATATTTTTGAGTAATGCATTATTTGTTTTAAACTGACATTCAAGAAAACATCCAATACCACTATATTACAGTCTTACTATACAGTTGCCAAGGGATCAAAATGTTTCTCATAAACAGCTGCACTTTCATCTGTAACCATTTGATTGTGATCCCTGATCTGGCCCTCTGTTACTAGAATATTGGACCTCAAATGATTGGAAAATTTACAAGTATTAAAGTAAGTTGCCAAACTACAATGGAAGGACAGTTGATCAGGGAAGCACCATTTTGAGAACTATAGTCTCACACCATAATATGAATGGTTTAGGTTGATAAGGGACAAGAAAGCGAGTGCTTTCTGAAATAGATTAGAACGAAAATGAATATCAGATCATACATTGAAGAATTATTATTTCTCCTGAGGGAAGGGATTCCATCAGTCTGCCTCCTTTTTATTTTATAATTGGCTGAATTGCAGCTTCCTGATTAAAAGAACTCTAGTTTTCTCAGCCAGAAAATTTCCAAGACTGGGGAAATTCTTCTGCTGAATCCATGCACCTAATGTGCTACTAGTAAGGGGAATATTGTCATTTTGTAACGTTGTTTTCAAACTGGCAGAACAGTTGTTGACTTATTGTTCCAGATATCCAGATTATAAAACTGCCTTCCTAAAAACACAGCTTGCTTCAATTAAGAGGATATTTGGGAAGACTGGAATAAAAGGCATAGTTTTGCATCCTACCTAGCTGTTTGTGGAGGCATATAGTCAGTTCCATATTTTCAGATCTGTGGAAGTATTAGTCAGATATGCTTCAGCATAAATCCAGGAGAGGAGTAGGTATGGCAATGAGTCTGATATGGTGTCTGATTGAAACTAATTTTGACACATTAGATCATTTTAAAATTAAACTTGTAGTAATTATGCTTGTAGCTTGTACAATTGAAAGTCATTTTACTATGCAGAATGTATTTATTATGATACAAAGGACTTTAACCTTTGGAATAGTTTTTATTCAGTTCCCTCTTTTTGTTGTAAGCGTACTGCAAATCTTTTGACTCCACTAATTTAGTTCCAGGTTTACCATGGAAGTTAGACTGGTTTTTGTCCTGGACTAGTTATTAGGGTTTTGGCAGTTGAATACACTAGGTGGTCTGTGGTATTGCCCATTCCATACTTGTGATCCTTTATTAATACGATATAGAAAACTACAATAAGACTCAGTGGCGTGTCTTCTTATTTTATAATGCATTTTTTGTAGAGGAATCTTCATGACATTTAATGCTGCATTGTTAGTTTTACCCATTCTCTCTGAAATGTCCACCGTCTTGCATTGGTGTGAATAATAAGATTATGGATTCATTGAGCAGTATCCATCAAATCAACTGTAAATCTTAAATAACCTCTCCCCCAAATTAATGGGGAGAGGGAATCAAAAACAAATCTGAGCCATTTAAAAAAATCCATTTATTGAAAATAAAGCATTGAATATGGACATGAATATTATACAGAGAATTGTGTTCATAAATGTATTATCTATATTGTTAAATACAAATTCATCTTGGTGGTCTTCTAATGATAAACATTTGTTCTGTAGGGATCAAACCAAGGAAAAGAAAGGCATTTGGTTTATCAGGAATAATAAAGAAAGAAAAAGATGCAGAATCTGTGTAAGTAGATTTCAAACCCGGAGCACTGAGTCGTAAATGAAAATGGAACAGCGTAATTGTGAAGATAAATATTTAGCTAATGTTTGTGACCAGAAATAACTTTACAAGGGATATTTAAAGGCACACCATTAACTTGAAAAGGATCTTTTTCCCTGAAAAATGTGTTCCTCTTTTAGATGCAAGTAACACGCTTAGGGTTACTGTAACTGAAAGAAGTTAGTGGGGGAAAGATTTTGTTTTGTTTATTTTGTGCATTTGACAGTACTTTGTGTTTCATTGTGTGCTCTGCATAGGTAGACAGACATCTTTGTCCTACAAATCATTAAGCACCTAAGTAACTTTACTAACTAGAGTAGTTCCAAATAAGTCAATGATTCTACACACATGAGTAAAGTTATGTGTGTGCCTAAGTGTTTGCAGGATCAGGGCCTTAGTTTCTCTCTTTCTGAAAAGACTCTTATAAGCAACAAGAGAAGAGCAGAATAACCTTTAACCACTTTTTTCAAGGGAATTGTTTTATCAATATGAGGAATTAAAGGATGTTCTATCAGTGCATTTTAAAAAAATTCAAGTTGGTGATATCCCTTTAAGTATGAGATAATTATGACTCATACATTTCAAAGTGTTTGGCATGTGAAGTTTCTAGAAGCATAGAAAAATAAGATTTTATTTTGGAATGAGACAAGGAATTTCCTTTTAAAAAAAAAATGAATTCATAAATATTTGCTGTATGCTTATAAGCAAAAAACCCCAAGCCTTTTTAGACAAAAATTCTGTACAGTTTAAAAAATGTTGACAGGGCAAGTAGGTGAAAACTTTATATACAACCAGACATAATATGTAAAATTGTTGCCAACATACGTTGTGCCTTCCTTTCATCTACTTTCTCGTAAAGAAGCCATTTTAATTCCTTCTAGCTTTCTTAATGTGAATGGGGTTACCGAGGTTCTGTAATTATTAATCCTCCTTGAATTTTTTGCCAATAGAATTATATTTTGACATTAACTATGGTTTATTACTTAAACTAATCTCAGATTCCGTGTTACTCAGTTGTTAAGTTAGCTTGTTCTGAAACCAGGAATCTCATTTCCTTGGGGAAAAAAAAACAATGAGGAGTCCTTGTGGCACCTTAGAGACTTACAAATTTATTTTGGCATAAGTTTTTGTGGGCTATAACCCACCTTTTCAGATGCATGGAGTGGAAAATACAGTAAACAGGTATAAATATGCAGCACATGAAAAGATGGGAATTGCCTTACCAAGTGGGTGTCAGTACTAACGAGGCCAATTCATTTAGGGTGGATCTGGCCATTCTCAACAGTTCATAGAATCATAGAGTATCAGGGTTGGAAGGGACCTCAGGAAGTCATCTAGTCCAACCCCCTGCTCAAAGCAGGACCAATCCCCAACTAAATCATCCCAGCCACGGCTTTGTCAAGCTTGACCTTAAAAACCTCTAAGGAAGGAGATTCCACCACCTCCCTAGTAACCCATTTCAGAACTTCACCACCCCTTGAGTGAAAAAGTTTTTCCTAATATCCAAGCTAAACCTCCCCCACTGCAACTTGAGACCATTACTCCTTGTTCTGTCATCAGGCACCACTGATATCAGTCTAGATCCATCCTTTTTGGAACTCCCTTTCAGGTAGTTGAAAGCAGCTATCAAAACCCTCCTCATTCTTCTCTTCTACAGACTAAACAATCCCAGTTCCCTCAGCCTCTCCTCATAAGTCATGTGCTCCATCCCCCTAATCATTTTTGTTGCCCTTCGCTGGACTCTTTCCAATTTTTCCAGATCCTTCTTGTAGTTGACAAGAAGGAGTGAATATCAGCAGAGGGAAAATTATTTTTGTAATAACCCAGCCACTCCCAGTCTTTATTCAGGCCTAATTTGATGGTGAACAGTCTTCCTATCTGAGTAGGGTGACCAGACAGCAAGTGTGAAAAATCGGGACAGGGTGGGGTGTAATAGCAGCCTATATAAGAAAAAGACCCAAAAATCAGGACTGTCCCTATGGGTACATCTAAACTACCTGCCGATCCAGATCGATTTATCGGGGATTGATTTATCGTGTCTCGTCTAGACGCAATAAATCGATCCCCGAACGCGCTCCCCGTCGACTCTGGAATTCCACCGCTGCAAGAGGCAGAAGCGGAGTTGATGGGGGAGCAGCAGCTATTGATCCTGCACTGTGAGGGCGCAAAGTACGTCAATCTAAGTCGATCTAAGATACGTCAACTTCAGCTACGCTATTCTTGCAGCTGAAGTTGCATATCTTAGATCAATATCCCCCTTCCCCCAGTGTAGACCAGGCCTATAAAATCAGGACATCTGGTCAACTTGTATCTGAGCCTCCCAAAAGCTCCTAAGCAGGTTTCTGAGGCCTGGTCTACACTACGGGGTTAGGTTGAATTTAGCCGCGTTAGGTTGATTTAAAAATGAATGCATCCCCGCAACCAACCCTGTTCTGTTGACCTAAAGGGCTCATAAAATCGACCTCTGTACTCCTCCCCGGTGAGGGGAGTAGTGCTAAAATCGACTTTGCTGGGTCGAATTTGGGGTAGTGCGGACGCAATTCGATGGTATTGGCCTCTGGGAGCTATCCCAGAGTGCTCCATTGTGACTGCTCTGGACAGCACTTTGAACTCTGGTGCACTAGCAAGGTACTCAGGAAAAGCCCCAGGAACTTTTTAATTTCATTTCCTGTTTGGTCAGCTTGGCAAACTCAGCAGCACAGGTGACCACGCAGTACCCCCAGAATCGTAGAGCGTAGAATGTTTCTATGCTCCCCCTATCATCTCCGTCCCTGAGGTTATCGCAGATTAGAAAGCGGAAGAAACGCACTCACGATGACATGTTTTCCGAGCTCATGGAATCCTCCCTCATTGATAGGGCACAGCTTAATGCATGGAGGCATTCAGTGGCAGAGGCCAGGAAAGAATTAAGTGACGACAGAGAGCGGAGACAGGACTTGATGCTGAGGCTAATGAGGGAGCAAACGGACAAGATGAAGCATCTGTTGGAGCTGCAGGAAAGCCAATAAGAGCACAGACCCCCACTTCATCCACTGTGTAACTGCCTTCCCTCCTTCCCATGTTCCATAGCCTCCTCACCCAAAGAATGCGGTGGGGGAGGCTCCGAGCACCCAGCCACTCCACTCCAGAGGATGGCCAAGCAACGGAAGGCTGTCATTCAAACAGTTTGGTTTTTAGTGTGGCTATAATAAGCAATGTGGCCTTGTCCTTCCCTCCTCCCCCACTGCACCCAGGCTACCTTGTCCATTCTCTCATTTTTTTTAATTAAGAAAGACAGAAAATGCATGGTTTCAAAACAATAGTTACTTTATTTCGAAGGGGGGAGGGTGGTTGGCTTACAGGGAATTAAAATCAACAAAGAGAGCGGGTTTGCATCAAGAAGAAATACAACTGTCACACCAAAGCCTGGCCAGTCATGAAACTGGTTTTCAAAACCTCTCTGATGCACAGCACGCCATACTGTGCTCTTCTAATCGCCCTGGTGTCTGGCTGCTCAAAATTGGATGCCAGGCGATTTGCCTCAACCTCCCACCCCGCCATAAACTTCTCCCCCTTACTCTCACAGATGTTATGGAATACACAGCAAGCAGCAATAACAATGGGAACGTTGGTTGGGCTGAGGTCTGACAAACAGCACCAGTGAGCTTTTCAATGTCCAAAGGCACATTCTACCACCATTCTATACTTGCTCAGCCTATAGTTGAACTGCTACTTACTACTGTCCAGGCTTCATGAACGGATCCCACGAGCTCGTCGCTGGGGAGCAGGAGAACAGAGTTGCAAGGGAAGTGATGGAGCCCTACACCATGCCTTGCAGGTTTCTAGGAGCAGGGCAGGGAAGACGTTCCCAGAACCTCCGGCCGCACTACATGTCCGACGAGGATGGTTACCAGTCCTACTGCACTGTCTGCTGCCAGCAGCACCCAGGAGGACCAGTACAGATCCCTCAAGCTCATCGCTGGGGACCAGGAGAGCAGAGTTGCAGCAGAAGCGGTGGATGACGACAGTTAGCAGTCCTACTGCACCGTCTGCTGTGAAGGCAAGGAGCTGCTGCTGTGTAGCAATGCCAGCTGCGGCAGGTGCTTCTGTGTCAAATGCTGGAAGGTCCAGGTAGGGCAAAGTAACTCGGCGAAGGCAAAAGAGCAAGAGCCCTGGAGCTGTTACATGTCTTAACCACAGAAGTGCTATGTGGTGTTACAGTGCTGACTGGACTGGAATGTACAGCTTCTTCACCAGTGATAAAGGACAGGAATATAATGCACCTAAAATGTAAAAAGGCCTGTATATTTCCCAGAGTCATAGAATATCAGGGTTGGAAGGGACCTCAGGAGGTCATCTAGTCCAACCCTCTGCTCAAAGCAGGACCAATCCCCAGACAGATTTTTGCCCCAGATCCCTAAATGGCCCCATCAAGGATTGAATTCTCAACCCTGGGTTTAGCAGGCCAATGCTCAAACCACTGAGCTACCCCTCCAACCCCCACCTCTTCTACCCCTGATAACAGAATGTCAATGATTTCATTGGCTACTTGGCTCACAGTAGCCCCCACAGTAGACTTGCCCACAACAGCAGCGGTGACAGTGAACTGAGCGGACTCCATTCTTGCCATGGTATGGCATCTGCACAGGTAACCCAGGAAAAGCGCAAAAGGATTGTCTTCCGTTGCTTTCATGGAGGGAGGGGCAACTGATGACATATACCCAAAACCACCCAGGACAATGTTTTTGCCCCATTGGGCATTGGGAGCTTAACCCAGAATTCCAGGAGGCGGCGGGAACTGTGAGATAGCTACCCACCATGCACCACTCCATAAGTCGATGCTAGCCATGGTAGTGAGGACATGCTCCGCCGACTTAATGCACTTAGTGTGGATCTACGCGATCAACCATATAAAATCAATTTCTAAGAATCGACTTCTGTAAAACTGACCTAATTTCGTAGTGTAGACATACCCTGAATGCGACATCTCTTTCCAGCCTCACCAGAGTCAACTGCTGGAAACTTCAATCTCCTTCTCCATTTAAGAAACCTGTCGAAGGACAGAAGGCAGAATTTAGAAGATGACATTTAGCTTATTCAGTCCTTTTAAACCTCTTATTTTCTGCTCTCCTATTGGCATTGAAATCTATGGTTTTCTTGAGGACTAGAATTGCATAATTTTTAACTACATAATTTGAGTATGACATGGAATAGATTTTAAGGTCAGAAGAGACCATTATTGTCATCTAGTTTGACGTCCAACATAACACAGGCCGTAGATTTTTTTCCACTGGTTATTCCTGCATCAAAGCCATTAGCAAGACATCCAGTTTTTATGTAGATTTCAAGTGATGGAGAATCCACTGCATATCCTGGAAATAAATTGTATTTCTAAATTGGTGATTAATCCAGTGGTTAATTGCCGTCTTTTGTGTGTGTGTGTGTGTGTCATATTCCTAGTCTGTATTTGTCTAGCTTCAGCTTCTAATCATTGGATCTTGTGTCTTTATGCCTTTTTCTGCTAGATTAAAGAGATCTGTACTATCAGAAATCTTCTCTTCGAATCACCTCTAACCTCTTTGTTCAGATAAACAGATTGAGCTTCTTTGGCCTTTCATTGTAAGGCAACTTTTTCCAGACCTCATGTCATTCTTTTTACAGCATGGACACCAGAACTGGAAAATGGTATTCCAGTAATGGTCTCACTAATGCTCTGTGCCATGAAAATAACACCTCCTAATTCTACTCTTTTTTCCCCTACTTCTGCACCTCTACCTCGATATAACCCTGTCCTTGGGTGCCAAAAAATCTTACGGCGTTATATCGAACTTGCTTTGATCCGCCGGAATGCGCAGCCCCCTCAGAGCACTACTTTACCGCATTATATCAGAATCGGTGCTATATCGGGTCACATTAGATTGGAGTATAGATGTACATCTAAACATCGTGTCTGCTTTCTTAGCCACCACATTGCTCTTTAGTTGATTACACTGCTCTACAGCCAAAATGCTTCTGAAATAAATGTAGTCAAACTTTACTAATTCTGGGTCACTGAGAACGAAAATGATGCTTAAAATTGTTGATTGGCTCTAGTCTAGCTGTTGGGCTCCAGACTACAGCAGTGGAATCTCCTGGCAGGTGATGTTAGCGTTTCCATGTTCCGTGACCGTCAAAAGGATCATGTCCCATTCTTCTTCATGGAAGGTGATCTTGTAGCCTGCAACAACATCGATGGTGTGATGGCAGCCCTCAACATCGTTCACGATCCAGATGAGTGGAGACTGTTCATTGATTCATCGAAGACGAGTCTTAAAGCTGTTTTGCTGCATAATGGCAATGTTTTGCCATCAATTCCAGTTGGTCATGCAGTCCATATGAAGGAAACCTATGACAACATGAAACAACTTTTGAGGTGCATAAACTATGACCAACATCAGTGGCAGCTTTGTGGCGATTTGAAGGTTGTTGCTCTCTTGCTTGGTCTGCAGACTGGATACACAAAGTACTGCTGTTTTCTCTGCGAATGGGATAGTCGTGCAAGAGATTCCCACTACATCAAGAAAGATTGGCCACTCCGACAGTCATTGGAGCCTGGGAGGAAAAGTGTTCAGCATCCACCACTTGTTGAATCAAGGAAGATTTTGTTACCACCCTTACACATCAAGCTGGGTGTGATGAAGAACTTTGTCAAGGCCATTGACAAAACACAAGCAGCTTTCAAGTACCTCCGTGGAAAATTTCCAAGGTTAAGTGAAGCTAAGATAAAGGAAGGTGTCTTTGTTGGTCCTCAGATTCGTGAACTTCTTCGAGATGATGCATTTGACCATGCACTGCGTGGCAAGGAAAAGACGGCATGGAAAGCCTTCCAGTTAGTGGCAATAAATTTTCTCGGAAACAACAAGGCAGACAACTACAGGTTGTTGGTGGAAAACCTCCTCAAGGCATACAAAAGCCTTGGTTGCAACATGTCACTAAAGATACATTTTTTGCACTCTCATCTAGATTTTTTTCCACCGAACTGCGGAGCAGTGAGCGACGAGCACGGCGAGCGATTTCACCAGGACATTGCAACAATGGAGAAACGCTATCAGGGCAAATGGAGCCCATCAATGCTTGCAGACTATTGCTGGACAGTGACAAGAGATGCTCCATTTAATGAATACAAGAGACAAGCCAAGAAGCGCCGAGTAGACACTGAATAGGACTAAACTATGTACATAATAGTTTTTTGCCTTTTGTTTCATAATAAATTTTATTTATATAACCCTTTTGCTGATTTTTAAAGTGTTACATAAACAGGACAGGTGAAATATTATCATGTAAAGCAACCATAAACACATGAAAAGACCTAGGTTTACAATTTATGATTAAAACTCTACTATCTACACAATATACATAGACATAAAATGTAAAAACCTAAATATCTTAGAAACAGTAGCCAATCAGTTGTTTTAATTGTCATATTTGAATTCAGCACATCAAAATACGTAATAAATACCACATTTTATCTCTGAAGCAGACAACTTCTCAAAAATTGTAAACCACTGTTATCCTGCATGATGCCTAAGTCTTTTTCTGAGCTGCTGATTTCCAGTATGCAGTCTTCCATTCTGCAAATGTGACCTCCATTTTTGGTTTCTAGTTTTGTGACCTTATATTTTGCTTTATTAAAACACGTGTTCTTGTGAGCCCATCTTACCATGCAATCTCAGATAATTCTGTTGAACTGAGCTGTGCTTATCATTTACCACTCTACCAATTTTTGTATCTATAAACTTTACCAGCAATGATAATGAAGATATTGAGTAATATTGGCCAAGAATATAGCCCTGTGAAACCTCACAGAGCTGCCGTCGCTGTATGATGATTCCCGATTTACACTTTCATTTTGAGATTTATCAGTCAGATTTTAATTCATTGAATATGTGCTCATTGATTTTGTAGGAATCTTCATTCTAGTTTGCTTCCAGTAGTTTCTAATCTTTCTTGTTTGTATAGTTTAGATGATTTTTTTTTTTTTTAATATCAAATGTTGTAAAACTTAGTTCTCATGTCTTGAGACACATGGGCGAAATCAGGTGAACCTTCTCTTTGAGCCATCACTTGCACTTTCTGTTTTTTAAAATAGCCTTGCCTGATGCTGCTACCTTAGCTAGGCCAGCAAAGAGGTAAAATATACATGAATTAAAAACTTGTTCACAGATGCAGACCCCGTATTCCTGTGTTCTTTTTAGAAAAACACCTCATTCTAAGTGCTTTCTTAAGGTGATATTGGAATTCCATATTCATGGTTCAGTTTCTTTGCAAGTTTTTTTGTCATTCATGAAGAGATTATAGGTTGGATGTCTGAATTAACTGTTTGGCCTATCAAAGAAATGTCTGTTACCACTTTTATTATTATTTCTATTTGTCATAAATACAGCTGTCTTTAAGAAATAATTAACATTCATTTACAGTGACCATTTGCCATTTGATTTTTGATGGTGCAGGTTACAGAAGGCCTGTGTATTGATTCCATAGTCAAGTGTTTAGTTCAGAGTAGCTCCAGCTTGCATTTATCAGTTGTCTCGGAGAATGTCATGTCCAGTCACTTGGACTGACTTTCATTTTTGAGAACATTACTGTTTGAATCCAGAAACTACAGTGGAATCTGTTGACAGTCCAATAGCAAGCATTCACAAATACTAAATACTTACCAACTGCTTTTTTGGAAACTTTTTTTATTCTTGAAGAGGTGATTTTTATTTTATTTTTTTTACCGAGCCTTTGTGGTGGTGGTCTGTCTTGTTACTTGTTGGTATATAGACCAGTTCTTATGATGCAACTCAAGTCTGTCTAACTATGACTCCAGGGCCCACACGGTTCTTGGACATGATCTAAAAGAGTGAAGTTATGGAAGAGAGCAACTCTAAACTCCATTAGCCTAGTCATAATTGTTTCTAGAACAGGTTATTGTCCAAATGAGTGAATTTTTTTATATGGACAGTTTCATTAGTATTGTTGACAGGGCTTTTCTGCATGTGCACATCATCTGCATAGACCTGACTCTCTCAAATTACATAAATCTACACGAAATTGTTAAACATTTGCCTTCAACCCAGAACAATGTGGGAATTCACAGATATAACTTAAAATCCAGGCTGAAACTCCTGCCTTAACTCATTCCATTATATTTTTTTCTTTTTTGCACCAGGTCGTGAGTTAAGGCTGGAATGTCAACTTTGATTTTCAGCATTTATGTGAATTTCCTTGCTTTGCTGGACTCAGCTTAAACCTTCAGTTACTTTGCTATTTTCTCACAGCTGAATAAAGAGAACTCACTTAATTAATAATATCAGTTAAATAAAACAATGTTACTGTTGCTTTTTAGAAGTTATGTGCAAAGGGATGGGTTGTAAGCAAATTAAAAACTACTAAAGGAGATTCCAGAATTGTATTAAAAAATACATCTCTATCTGTGCATTTTTGATAGTTACATATTTTTTCTTTATTTTTTTACAGGGAATGTCCAGATGCAGATTCAGTTGTAAGTAGATTTATTTCCTATGCAAGTGTGTAATCTAACTTTGTCGGGGGCTAAAATTTAGTCAACTGACTTACCTTCTGGTATGACAAAGCAAAGTACTATTCTGTTCTAATGTCTTAATTGGAGTGTCTCTACAGTAGTTATTTTTACCGTGTTTGCAGACAGAATTTTTTAAATCTGTAATAAATTTATATTTCATAGAAACTTTAATTTTTGAACAAGACACTTTAACCATTTGTAATTTATTTTGGAAGTTTAATAGGTACTTAATGGAGTAAACACTTGTGATGTCCTTGTAAGTTCCTAGCCCTGCATTGTCATCTGCCCTTACCAATTTCTGTGTTCTTGCAGAGCCCTGTTGACTTCAGTGGGTTCCATTTGGCTTCAACAATTTATTCACGTGGATGATAGTATAGGTTCGGAGATTAAATTTGTAAATGTCTGAAATTTATATTAGATTTGTTCACTCATTGGCATGATAGACACAGCTTTATTTTTGTGCAACTGTTTCACTTTCCTCAGCTCCATTTATAGTGTATTTTGTAGTTTCACTTTCAACTTTGAAGATGTAGCCGTTCTAAATGAAACAGTGGATTCAGTACTTTTCTGTTTGATTAAAACAGAAGAGTTTAAGGATCCAAATTCATCTGTTTTTTGTTTACTATCTGTGCACTTTGCTGTTTTAATGATAGTTAACATTTTGGAGATTTGGATTACCAAAAAATAATCTAGTAGTGCACTTCTGCTAAATAAAAAAAAGTACATTAAATTCTTTGCATTATTTGCTACAAAGGTACATAATTTATGAACAGTCAGGTTTTATTTTTTATTATCCACGTAATTTAAACACAACTCTGTTATCTGTTACAAAGGCATCTTGTTTAAATTGCTGAAGGCATTTGGGCAACACAAATGTTCTTTTTTGGGTGACTTTACAGTGAAAGAACAGAGAATTAACCCTAGAATTATCAGGCCCTTAATGGAAATAATGGCTTTCTGATTTGCTTATTTTGGTGCTCATGGTTTAAAAAATTAATGAAACAAATTCAGCTGTAAATGTGCCTGGAATTCCTTTCCGATACACTAGGCATCATATGATCTTATAACTGAATTTACTCAGTATAGTATTAATTTGCAGACTGAAAATTTCATATTTTCATAACTTCTAACCAGAAAATGTGTAGTTTCATTTGTTTCCCGGTCTGTATGATTCCCAGCCATTCATGAATGCACTTAGAACAAGATTTATAACTTCCATCTATTGTCTCTTTTTAAGTTTCAAGCTATTCATACTACTCCCTTTGGTGAAATTCTGTAATAAAACACATTCAAAACATAGTCGCTTTCACATAAAGTGATGCAGAATGCTATCTCTGTTCAGCAGTCCATATTGTACACTGGGGAATGTCACACAACCCCATCACCATCAGGTTTCTAATGGACTTGGGTAGGTTATACCCACAGGTGTAGGATCCTATTCCCGCATGGAATTTGAACTTCATGTTGGCAAAATTAGTGGTGCCACCTTTGAACCTCTTGCAATTTGCTCTCCGCTCAATCTTTCTGTGAAGATGATTTTTTTTTATTGCAATTATCTCAGCAAGGAGAGTGGGTGAGTTGACAGCAGTGGTGTCAAGTCCTTTCTATGAAGTTTTCCACAAGTTAAAAGTTTATCTCCACCCTCATCCTAAATTCCTAACAAAGATAGTCTTCAATTTTTGCCATAACCAAGCAGTTCATTTGCCGACTTTCTTTCCAAAGCCTCACGCTCAGAGAGATGAGGAAAGTCTTCCATTCATTAGAAGTGAAAAGAACTTAAGTTTTCTATCTGGACTGCACTAAGTCCTTTATGTCCTCAACACAGCTCTGTGTTGTGATAGCAGACAGAGTGAAAGGTCATCTGGTTTCCACTCAGAAAATTTCATCCTTGGGTTTCTTCATGCATTCATTTGTGCTTCCTGTTGGCTAGTGTTACTTCACCACGAGAGTGTTGACTCGGTCAACTAGGGTGCATGCAGCATCAGCAGCTTTTCAACTCCAAGTACCTATTCTGGGCATTTGCAGAGCGCCAACTTGGTCATCAGTGCACACGTTTGCTTCTCATTATGCTATAACCAGTCAGTTCAGGACAATACCCTCTTTTGAATGTGTTCTTCTCCAGTCTCTGCTTAAGTAGACTCCAAGCCCACCTCCAAGTTAATCTGCTTGTGAATCACCTACAGTGGAATGGATATGTGCAATCACTCAAAGAAGAAATGGTTATCTATCTTTCCATAACTGTTCTTCAAGATGTGTTGCACATGTCCATTCCACGACCTGCCCTCCTTCCCCACTCTTATCAATGTCTATCTGGTAAAAAGCAACTGAGAGGCTTGGGTGCGGCTCCACCCCCATATACCAACATGCAGTGGCACACTACAGCAGAGGGCCCTCAAGCTGCCCTGATGTGTATTGCTTAGGGAAAAAGACATCCGACAACAGAGCATGGGGTGCACAAATCTCTACAGTGGAAAGGACAGGTGCAGCATGTCTCGAAGAACAACAGTTACAGACTGGTAGTTAACTGTTTCTTCCATGTGGTATATACCTCACGCATTGGTTGTTACATCAGAAAGATTTTTCTTGGTATTTTGTATATGCTTAGTTAGTTATAGGTGGCGGTAGTAGTACCCTTTGCGTTAGATTACTTAGTTTAGTAGTTACATAAGTTGGTTTTTCTGATCCAGTGTCTTCACCAGGTTTCAAGCACCTCCCCTCTTGTGGAGTAGCTGTCCCCAGCAGTAATCCCCATATTTTGTGCTTATTGTTCCTAGGAGAGGAGCATATTAAGAAGTACTCAATTTGCCTGCCCTTCAAAAAGGTGATGAAAGTGGTTAGAGACTTAGATCTGAAGCTGCACCTTATGGAGTGAGTCATGAGGCCTGCTTTAGCCCTGGGATTAGATTGTCTGGCCCCTCAGAGAGCTTTGGTGCTGCCGGGAAGCTCTGACTCTTCAAGGAGAAGACTGTTCTTTTGTCTCCTCCTCCAAGAAAGAAGGCTTATAAAACTGACCGCAGTCACTCCAAGACTTGGGGAGATTTTTCCTCTCTTAAGAGGAATGTTGACTGGCACTGGATTTCCTTGAGTACTCAGAATAGAGCAGGGCTCTCTATCCACTTGCTGATACCAAGATGAGATCATTCCATGACCATACCATTGACTCTGGTACCATTTGTGGGGCGGCTATTGAGTCTGATATCAACCATGTTGCTCTCAGCACCAACCATATTGACTCCACAGGCTTATCAAGCTGACAAAGATTTACTCTCTCTTTCTGTGCTGGACTCACCTGTGATATAGGAGTCATCAGCTGTGGTGGTGTCTTCTGTGGTCCTGGGACCATCTGGTTTGATTGCCCTAGAATATGGGCTATTGTGGGCATCATCTCTGGCACCACTTGAAATCCAGACTGCACAGACAATATAAGTTTCTGGATCAGCACCAAGACGTGCCGATTTAATGTTTCTCTCCGGAGACAGTGTCAGCTTCTATAGCCCTAATGCTGTCCAGAGCTACAGATTTGGTACCAGCTTCTTCTAATGGGTATTAATGCTGCCTCTATGATGCTGCCACTACCCAAGGCACCAGCTTCTCTACCTGCGTAGGCACCAACGCAACCCACATACTGGGCTTCAGATGAGTCAGAGCATATGATGGCTCCACCAGAGATGGCTCCTCTTTTCCCTTTGGACTATTTGGAAGGTTCCTTGCATTCAAGTTCACAATCATTTTCCACTTCTCTGTCCAGGCACTGAGCTCAAAAGTCTTTGATACCTCAGGGAAGCACATCAGTACCAGGATCAATATGTTCTCTCAGTAGAGAGAGTGGTTCTTGGCCCAGTTTCTACTAGCCATCAATGCCGTATCCCTTTCTTCTGTGGCATTCATGGAACCATTGGGATTCCCTCAATCTTTACGGTCTCAGTCCTTGGCTTATTGTGGTCACTGAACTCTCCTGGCCCACCTACAGTGGAAATGCATATGGAGGTGGTTCAGTCTGAGACATTTATTGCAGGAGCAAGCAGAATCTCAGCAGATCCCACTGGCCATGTTTCCTCCTTCCTCATCTTCACTGGATGAATCGGCTATACCAGATTCCTCTTCTCATGTGCCTGATGACTTTCAGTCATATTAAAATTTCCTAAGGTGAATTGGTACAGCATTCAGGCAGAATTTGTTCAGGACAATACCCATAGGTTGGTAGACATTCTCCAGTTGTCAGCTCCAGAGAGGATAGCTTTACCTTTGAATAAAGTGCTTTTGGAACCTGCAAAGACTTTGTGGTTTGCTCTCACTTTTTTACTGCCTACAACAAAGCATACTGATAAGCAGTATTATGTTCCTAATGCAGGATTTCAGGCACTTCTACTCACATCCACCCCTCACTCTCTTGTAACAGCTGCAAATGAGAGATTGTGACAGGATATTTAAGAGAATGCTTAAAGGAAAAGTCTCTAAATGGTTGGATTTGATGGGAAGAAAAATATATTCAACTTCGTTTTTACAAATGCTCATTGCTAATCAGCAGGCACTGTTTGAATATGATAAAATTACCAGAATCCTCCAAGAAAGAGTTTAAGGCTTTCATGGCTGAAGGTTGTTTAGTGGGAAAGATGTCATTGCAGTCAGCACTGGATGTGGCAGATTTCTCATCCAGGATTATGGCCTCAGATGTAACAGAGAAGAGCTTCATAGTTACAGAACTCTGGCATAGCGCCCAAGGTCCAGCAGGGACCTACATTTTGATGGTTATTTTTTTGTTTTCAGAAAAGATGGATGAGACGCTACAGTCTTTTAAGGACTCTCAACTTACTTTATGTTCATTGGGGGTTTATATCCATGATAAGAGATGGCATTATGGAAGGCGGCAGCAGCAGCAACAATACCAAGTGGTATTTCCACTGGTATTACAGGCAGTGAGCTTATGCTGCTAGATAGCAGGACTTCTACAGAAAGAACCATAAGTCACAGAGAAGAAGGTCTTCTGGTTCTAATTTCAACTGTCCTGCCCATCCTCCGTCAGCTTTAAATAAGCAATCAATTTTATGCTCATATCAGGGGCAGCTTACCAGTTGTCAATTTCGACACCAGTTCCTCTCCATTTGGAGACACTGTCCCACTTCTGCAGTGCTTGGGAAACAATAACTACATACAAATGTGTCCTAAACACTGTGGGATTGGTGGTTATGTTATCCATTTCCCATCTATCCTCCCTATCTGATCTCTTTTAATGACCCATCTCACAAGTCACTGCTTCTACAGCTGATCCAGACTGCACTTCTGGAGCCATAGAGGAACTTCCCCTTCAGCATTGAGGAAGGGGATTCTACTCTGTTACCTTTTTTGATCCCTAAGTCCAGTATGAGATCTATTCTGGACTCAACAAATATATGAGATTCTGCATGGTAACCTTAGCTACAGTTCTCCTCGCATTAGATCATCATGACTGTTTGCAGCCTTTGATCTTCACTATACCTACTTTCATGGGGCAGTTTTCCCAAGCCACAGGAAGCTACTGAGATTTGTAGTAGCAGGCCAACATTACCATTATACAATATTCCCCTTTGCCCTCTTATCAGCCACACATGTATTTACCAAATGCATGACAGTAATGGCAGCCTGTCTCAGGAGGATGAAAATTTACATCTTGCCATACATAGAAGATTGGCTAGTGAGGAACAAGTCCTCTGTCATGTCCAGTTCATGTTGGATCTCTTTGATCCGCTAGGGTTGATTTTGAACAAGACAAAGTCAGCAGTAATTCCAATGCACAAAATAAATTTCATTGGGCCCTACTAGACTCTTTGAGTTTAAGGATCTTTCTCCCACAAGAGCATTACCAAACAGATTGCCTGTGTCTGTCCCTCCGATCTCACACTTCAGCTACAGTCCATGTACATCTGAGTTTAGTAAGCCATATGGCCTGTTAACACTTTTATATAGTCCAGCATGTGAGATTGTGCCTTCATCCTCTTCAATCATGGTTGAAGTTGCTCTGTCGTCTGAGTTGTCATTCACTGAACAAGCACATCCAAGTGCCACTGATGATTCTGGAGTCCCTACAGTGATGAGCAGAACAGAACACGTATGAGAGGGTGTTCCCTTCCTTTCCTGACAAGCACTATATTTACTAATACCTCCACAATAAGTTGGGAGGCAAGTCTAGAGAAATTGAAAATTCAGGCCTTGTGGACAAAACAAGAAGTTTCCCTACATATCAGCATCCTGGAGCTTCAAGTGGTTGACAAAGCGTGCCAGGCCTTTCGGGCTTAGATTGAGGGCATAGCGGTTCACATTACTTACCAACAGTATCACCGCAGTGTATTATGTCAATAGGCAGGGAGAAGCACACTCCAACCAGCTCTACAAGGAAGCGATAAAGTTTTGTCACTTTTGCATCAAGGAAGATATTGTTCCCACAACTGCATGCCTACTAGTTGCTCAGAAATGGTTGTCCGATTACCTCAGCAGGAGTTTCTCCCAGAGTCATGAATGGTTCCTGAAAAGCAGTGTGCCAAGGTCCCTTTTCAAAGAATGAGGCATTCCGACAGTTGACCTGTTTACAGCAAAAGACAAAAAAGAAATTCAGTCAGTTTTGCTCTCGAGTGGATCTCAGTACAGGGTCATTCATTGATGCCTTCCATTTGAATTGAGAATTGACCCTAATGTATGCCTTCCCCCTGATACCACTCATTCTCAAACTGAAGCTGGAACATGCCAACCTGATACTCATTGCACCAGCTTGGCTGAGACAGTGTTGGTTCTCCAACCTTAACAGTCTGTCTGTTCAATCTCTCAGGAATCTCCTCCCTTCATTCCTGACCTGCTGACACAACATCATAATCTGATACACCATCCAGCACTGGGCCGTCTGCACCTAATGGCATGGATGCTGCATGAGGAGGAGGAACAATGTTTGCAAGCAGTGCAGCGGCGAGTCCTATTTAATGGTAAAAAACCTATTAGGTCTTCCGATTTGGCTAAGTGGAAGTGTGTTTTCATTTGGTCTTTAGCTTGGGGAATTTGGCTGATGCTACCGTGTATTCAAGACATTTTGGATTACCTGTTACATCTTAAGTCCTCAAGTCTGTCACTCAGTGATTTGAGGGTCCACTTAGCAATAATCTCAGCATTTCATCCTCCAGTCTGACAGAAGTTGGTATTTTCCAATTCCATGATGGTTAAATTTCTATAATGTGTTGTCCACTTCTTTTTTCTTGTAAAAGAATTGACTCCTCCAATACTGTGCTGGCTCCCCTCATGAGTCCTCCATTTGAGTCCCTAATCATTTGCTGTCTGTTTCGTCTTTGCCAAAAGACAGCTTTTCTTGTTGCTAGAACTTCCACAAGGAGATTTAGTGAGCTGTGGTCCTTAATGGTGGAGTCTCCATGTACTCAGTTTTTCAAAAGTAATGATGTCACAATTTCACCTTAACCAAACAATATCCCTACCTGTATTTTTTCCTAAGCCTCACTCAAATGCAGATGAACAGCATATTTATTCCTTGGATGTGAGACAATCATTGGCATTCTGTCTGTAAAGGACTTACCACCTCAACTTTTTGTATCTTATGCAGATCAGATGAAGGATCTGGTGATTTCCACACAATTCCTGATAGAATCCTTCCTGCACTGTAATAGCATATGGGGTAGCTCAGACCACAGTTCCCAAAAACTAGTAGCTCATTTAACCAGGGGCCATGCGATTTTGGTTGCATTTCTCAGGGTTTGTCTACACTGGCACTTTGTCAGCAAAACTTTTGTCGTTCAGGGATATTAAAAAACCACACACCTGAATGACAAACATTTTACAGAACTTTGTCGGCAGAAGAGTCGACTAAGCCAGTGCCATTCGTTAGAGGTGGAAGTTTTTTGTCTGAGAGCTCTGTCCTGCCAACAAACAGCAGCTGCACTGCATGCCTTTTAGCAGCACGGCTATAGAAGCACAGCTGTGGCGCTAAAAGCCTCATAGTGTTGCCGTAGCCTTAGTGATGTTTCTGTATTGGACATGTGCAGGGATGCTCCCTGGTCTTTCATACAGACTTTTACCAAACATTATGCTATTATGACTGTCTAGATCAGATGCAAACTTTGGAAAAGAAATTCTGCAATTGTTATTGAAGCAGATTCTAAGAGCCCATTTCCATCCATTACTGCTTGTGTCTCACCTGAGTGGAATACACATCTGCAACCACTGGAAGTAAAAACAGTTACCCTACCTATACTGTCATTGTTTTTGAGACATGGATGCAGACATGTATTCCACAACCCTCTGCATTGGCATCCTCAGTCTTGGATTTCAATGCAAAGGAACTTGAGAGAGGTTAAGGCAGCTATGCCTCAAACAGCCCTGGGTGGGGGTACAAGAGGTCTGAGGGCGCAAGCACTACTGCAGTGGGTACTGCTAAGCAAAGTTCTCTGGCTTTGCTATTCTGGACACATGCACATCTGAGCTGAATACACATCTGCACCCATATCTCAAAGAACAACTGTTACTAATACAGGGAGGTAACTTTCGGGGGGCGGGGGGGCTGGGGTTAGTGAGAGGAGGAAAACTGTGTACAATCTTAACAGTAATGGAGAAGAAAACTGTGGAGGTTTTACTAAAAAATACAACCTCCACCACAATTTGAACTCAGTACCTATGATGCGTAAGGGAAATAGTTTATCCGCTAGTCTTTGTGTATAAACTGTGGGAAATTAGAGGTAGCACTTTGGCCACTTTCTTTAGGACTTTCATATTTGGCTATACATGTAATAATAAGTATTTATGAATAGAAAAAGAAAAATAAACAATATATAATGAGGCAACCATAGAAAATGCATTTCCTACCATAATTGCAGCAGTTCTTACACTGATCCATGGAGATCTGTTTCGTCAGACTTTGCTCATGATCATCTTTGTTTGCAGCTGCCAAATCACATGAAAAGAGAGGTGATAATTTAATATTTCTCTTAAGCTACTTTTCCATAGAACTAATTCTTGTTGTTGCCACAAGAGTGTTATATGATCAATAATGGGGGCTGGGAGGTAAGGGTGCTCTGTAGAAATCTGAGGAGGGTGGATTTGTTCCAAGAGAGACAGTCTCTTATCTATTTAGGTGTGGTTCACTGTATAGAAAATCCTTAAAACTACTGCCATAGTATGTATCAGAAACTACACGCACATTAAAATTTCATTAAATTTATCCATGGTTTATTAGTTTGCTTAGTTTGAATAAGGCTCTGCATGCACCTAAGGAATGCCTAGCCTCACTTCCCCCACACAACCGCCCAGGGGATGAGAAAGGGAGGAAGAGCTGAGAACCAACAACCAGTTGTGGTTAGCTGATTCTTTGCCCCTCTAAAGCCTGGAGACTATTCTAACCTCTGCTAGCTGGTGAGGGTTCCCTCGGGAGCATATGTCAGCTGGAGTAGCCAGAGTGCAACCCTCTCCAGATACTCCTCCTCTTAAGCCTGACATACCCACTGCTGGCTCATACTCCAGGCGAATCCCCAGCATGGGACTTGTGTGTGCTTCCCACTCCCAAGTGTTCCAAGACGAACAGGGTCAACAATCTGCTGTATTAGTTATGGATAGAGCTGTATAAATAACTGATTTTTTTTTGGTTCACCATCAATTGGAGGGGGCCAGGGAGTGGAGTTGGTTGGTTCAAACCAAATTCAAAATGTGTCTGAATTTCAGTGAATCAAAACAATTTCATTTACAATATTTTTAATAAAAGCTAAGGAAATGAAAAGCTAGATTCACAGAACCGTCGGAGGAAGTGATGATGCCCCCTGCCCTATACTCAGTTTAGCCCAATTATTAGGGCACTCCCCTAGGATATAGGAGACCCAGGTTTGAATCCTTACTCTGGAACAGTGTCTGGAACTGTAGTATCCCTCCTCTCTGATAATTTCATTTTGATGATGTCGTAATAGGTTTGGTTTAACATTTGATTTTTTTTTCCCATTTGGGCTCAAACAGTTCACCAAAATCTACACAAATTTGCTAAATGTTTCTGTCAACCATAGTCCCAAGTTTTTCAGTGTAAAAAAAAACCAAACGATTTTGCCTGAAAAACTGTATCCAGTTCTAATTGTCAGTCTTTTATGTTCAGCCCTCAGGTTCAGAAGGTTGGATACCACTGGTATAGATAGTAGGTTGCCTTGTTTTCTTGACTCCGTGTCAAGTTTTTGTGGCTTTGGAATTTATAGTAAAAGTGGCGGGACATCTATAGAAAAACATGAGATATTGTTGAAAAGCAGATTTTATGTCTACAGTTGTAATTTATTAACTCTTCTGTCTTAATATTTTCTGGTTTTTTGTTTTTGTTTTTTTAATTCATTAATGTCTGGCTGGTGTTTGGAACTTGATAATGCAAAAATGGAAGCTGTAGATCAGGGGTAGACAACCTATGGCACATGTGCCGAAGGCAGCACGTGAGCTGATTTTCAGTGGCACCACACTACCCAGGTCCTGGCCACCGGTCAGAGGGCTCTGCATTTTAATTTAATTTTAAATGAAACTTTTAAACATTTTGCAACCTTATTTACTTTCCATGCAACAATAGTTTAGTTATATATTATAGACTTCTAGAAAGAGACCTTCTTAAAAGGTTAAAATGTATTACTGGCACATGAAACCTTAAATTAGAGTGAATAAATGAAGACTCAGCACACCACTTCTGAAAGGTTGCCGACCCCTGCTGTAGATCCTAGAAAATTTTAAGTAAATTACTTGTCTAATTCAGGTGTCCAATGAGTTATAACCAAGGACTCTGGGAAACATTGATACAGAAAATGTGTGGCATAGTATAATACTGTGTTGCTGTGATGTGGTTTAGATACTTTTTAGTTATCATCTGCTACATTAGTCAAGAGAGCTTCCCAGGATATGGAGCCTGAATCATAGCTCACAGAAGTCAATGAATCTTTCCATTGGCTTTGGATCAGGACCATAATGCATTTTTTTCACTTGTCCTAAATTAAGTAAAAATAGAGGCCTTCACATCAACACTACAGAGATAAGTCAACCTAAGTTACAGTAGTCAATGTAGTTTAGATTGATTTTACTGTGGTGTCTACACCACACTTCATCCCATCGACTTATCTTACTCTTCTTGTTCTGGTGGAGTATTGGAATCAACTGGAGAGCTCTCTGCGGTTGATTTAGTGGGTCTTCACTAGGCCCGCGAAGTCCTGCTGCATCGATCCCATTAAGTGTAGACATGGCCTTGTGGCTGCTTGGTAACACTGAGAGCCAAATTTTTAAAGCATAGAGCATTGAAGTTAGGGACAAGATGCTTTTCAGGTCACTCATCATTTTAGCTGCTGAATGTAATGATTTAAAAAAAGAAGTGGGTAAACTTACCTAACCTGAATGCAATATGCCCCAAATGAGAAGTGGGTAAACTCTGTTTACCTGCATATACCCTTGACTATACTACTGATTTTTAACTCAGTGCATAACTTTGTATAGGTGCTCAAGTAACATTGTTGATAAATCATAGTTGCAAGAATATTTACAAAATCAGACCTGACATACAAAATAATACATAGATTTTTTTTGATGAAATTCTAAAAGAATTTACCCACTAATTTTGTATTTTAACAGGTTGCTTGCAAGCATTCAGTACATTAAAAACAATTTAATAATCTCCTGTATAAGACGAGTTTTCACAGTTGTATGCTAATAAAGAAGGCAGAATTACCAGTTACTGACATTTTTCCCCCATTATCCCTGGCTGCTGCGCGGATTTTTTTTTTTTTTTCCCCCATATTGGGTCTGGCCAGATTCATATCTAAGTAAATGCTTATTGTGTTTATAAAGATGTTTCGTTTTAATCTGTTTTAACCATGAAAGATCCTGAAATATTGAAAATAGCTTACCATTGTAATTTAAATAGTTTCAGGAGTCAGTTTGGTTGTATTATTTTATGGGCATATACACAGCTTTTGGCTATTTGTTTGTTTACTTTGTCAAGCTTCATTAGTACTTTTTTTGGCATATAAACTTGGTCAGCTTGAGGTCAAGCATAGCTAAGAACCTTGTAATCTGAACAAGCTGAACTAAGGTACTGGACCATGTGAAGCTCCCATTCTCCTGTTTTTAAAATCACATAGTTCTGAAAGTTTTCAAAAAAGAGAAATTGGATCTAAATATTCTGGATATTAAAGTTAGAGCTTCAAGATAGAATACCAAATTTGAGAAAAGATTGATTTAAGTTCATAAGCTGTCAATGTGTTGTATGGTATTAAAAACAGAAATATTTAGTGGAAAAACTCTCTTCAGCAAGAAAGTAGAGCAAGGTGTAAATTCACTCATTTTTAATTGAGAACTGTTGTGCCTTGAGATGTGTACAGAGGAAAATCTTTTTTTTCTTAGTATGACATACATGCAGGCAATGATATTTACATGAGGAGTATAGTAAGAAAAAGCTGAAAATACAATTTTGGATTTCATTTTTGAAAATTAAGACTAATATGACATAGTAGGAAAATTAAAATGAGTATGACACAGACCTGATATATTGCTTGTCCTCAACCCACTAGTTTTTCAGAAGTGAACGTGCTGAAGCAAAAATCTGTCTCTTGCTTTAAAAGTGTTACAGAAGGGAGCATATTACATCAGTACTCTAAAGAATACACTGGTTTCTTAATCTTTTCTGGGTACAGTTGAATTTGTTGCTACTGATACAGAAGTTTTTTGGTTTAGGTTCTAATGAACTTCTGTCTGCGGTTCCCAGCCAATGGGAGCTGCGGGGGCGGTGTTTGGGGTGGGAGCAGCATGCAGAGCCCCCTGGATGCCCCTACACGTTGGAGCCAGAGGGGTGACATGCGACTGCTTCTGGGAGCCACATGGAGCCATGGCAAGCCCACAACCCTGCTCCTCGGCTGGAGCGCCAGAGCGAGGCAAGCCCCAGATCCTGCTCCCCGGTGGGAGCTTGACGGCCAGATTAAAATGTTTGAAGGGCCGGGTGCAGCCCCGTGCCATCATTTGCCCACCCCTGCTGTAGGCCATGAATGGTCCAAAGTGTTTGGGAACCACTAAGGCTCCCAAGGGCACTAACTTCTGAATGGATTTGGCAGTTATTTTTCAAGGCCTCTGTGCATTCCCACTAATGGGATTCAGTGCCTCGGCATTGAACTGAAGAACTTATAGAAAAAGTGTCCACTGGGGGGGTACAGAAGTGCTGTCACTCTTGATGTCATCACCTACATCTGTGTAAAGAAGTTTGACCCACCTCAGTTTCTTTGTCACTGCTGCAGAGAGCTGAACAACTACTTCTATCCATGAGACTAGTTAGATATTCCATACTCTGAAATATTCAGGGGAAACGCAGGATCTTTTCAAAACTGTCTTGTGAAAGTTCTGCTGGTCTGATCTGGAGAGCCCAGTCAGCTTCCTTTGCCAAAGACACAATCCATATGGAAAGATATGCAGGGCTCTCTTCAGTTACTTATGTAGCCCCACATTCAGGTGTCCATGAAGACACTTGAACATCATTGCTTTCATAAAGTGTCTCAAAAAGATTAAGAATGGACTATATCCAGGGTCTTTTCAAACTTTTCATAGTGAGATCTCTTAATAGAGAATCACATGGACTGCCTCCCTCCCATTTGCAATTACATAGCCCTCTCTGTGGCAGCTATAGCAGTTGCTTACATGTAAAAGTATTTAATGTATTTTAAGCTGTCTTTTAATGGAGTTTAGCAGGTGAAAATGAGGTGCAAGTAACATGTGAACAGTCAGCTGTCTGTGAAGCAGGTTGAGAAGCGCTGAACAAAAGTGTTGTAAGACAATACATAGGAAATTAAGTAGAAATTTAAATATGCTGTCAGTACAGGAAAGTTCTACCTTCTGAGCTTGATTTCAAGGTGACCACTAAATTATGGCCTCTAATATTGTCACCTCATAGTCTCTCTCCATTCTGTTAGTGACTCAGAAGAGAGGTAAGCAAGAATGTTTTCAAGCCCAGGCAGTTGCCATCCTCAAATTGGGTATATAGCCCTCATGCAGATTATTTTCTAAGAGTTCTAAAGACAATCCGTTTTGTCCATGAATAAAATGTTTTAGTATACTAGTAACACAGTCAGCAAATATTTGTGAATATTGTCAAGGAAGGGTTCTTTCATAGATAATAAATTCTAATGCTCTTATCAGTTTATCATCTCATAAGTAAGGCTGCAAGTTTATCATGGAGGTCACAGAAGTCATGGATTCTGTGACTTCCTGGGACCTCTGTGACTTCTGTAGCGACTGTGCGGCTGGCTCAGAGGCTTCCTGAGCCCAGGCAGCCCCTGGCCCAGCTGCACCAACCTCTGCTGGTGCAGTCTTGGAATACAGGAGGGGGTGAGGGCTTTGGGCGGCGCTTACCTCGGGGGGGCTCCTCAGAAATGGTGACATCCTTCGGCTCCTAGGCGGCGGTGCCTTCGCCTGCAGGCACTGCCCCCGCAGCTCCCATTGGCCAAGGTGCTGGCACTTGGGGCAGAGGTAGTGCACAGAGCTGCCTGGCCACGTCTCTAAGAGCTGAGGGAGGGGGATGTCGTTGCTTCCAAGAAGGCTCGGAGCCAGGTAGGGAGGCCGCCAGCACCGCCAACCCTTCCCCAGCACCATCGGGGGTCCTGGGCTGTGCGCTGCTGCCTCTCCCTCCCCCCCCCCCAGCACCTGTCATGGTCATGGGCTGTGAATTTTTGTTTACTGCCCATGACTTGTCCATGATTTTTACTAAAAATACCCATGACTAAAACGTAGCCATACTCAGAAGTGATAGGAACACCTTTCCTTTCATCTGTCTCCCCCTGACCAGCTTTTATAGCCATATGAAAGGGTCAGCTGGCTTGCAGCTAGTCAGTCAGAGGGGCAGCTGCCTCAGTAGCACCCAAGGAAGGTCTCATTCTGGCTTTTTCTTCTTTCCCAGTTGCTTTCTGGGAACTGAGCAGCCAAGGGTTTCCCTTGGAAGGCCCTGTGGCTGTTTCCCAGTCCCTGACCCTTACTGAAGAGTAGTTGTAGCCATGTTGGTCCCAGGGTATTAGAAAGACAAAGTGAGTGAGGCAGCAGCTTATTATCGCCTAGGCCAACAAGACCTAAGCCTAGAGTGGCAAATTTGCAGATGCGGCAAATTTACTCTCACCCCCTCTCCAACTCCGCCCCTTCCCCAAATCCCTGGCCTGCCTCCTCCCCCAAGCACGCCGCATTTCCCTCCTTCCATCTCCCTCCCAGGCTTGCTGCGCAAAAGTGCTGGGAGGGAGGGAGAAGTGAGTAGCGGCACACTCAGAGGAGGCAGAGCAGAGGTGAGCAGGGCCCACGTGTGCGAGGAGTAACTCGGGGGGCCGGGAACTGCTCTCCGCCCCAGGTCACCTCCGCTCCACTGCTGCCATCTCCCGAGTGCCACAACTCCCCTTCTCCCGCCTCCCTCCCTTGCCATGTGAAAGCGCTGGGAGGGAGGGAGGGAGAAGTAAGTAGCAGTGCGCTCGGGGGATAGCAGGGAACTGCTCGCTGCCCCAGCTCACCATCACTCCACCTCCACCATCCCCCCGAGCGCGCCACATCTCCCCTCTCCCTCCCAGGCTCGCTGCTGGGGAGCGGAGGTGAGCTGGGGGCGGGGGGAAGCAATTTTTTTGAGGGCCTAGGGGCGGCAAATTTGTTAATCCGCCACTGGAGTGAGGTAATATCTTTTATTGGACCAACTTCTGTTGGTGAGAAAGACTAGCTTTTGAGTCACACAGAGCTCCTCTTCAAGTCTGAGAGAGAAGTCTTTCCTAAACCCCCACCTCTGGCTTTCAGACAACCTCCCAACCTCTGCAAATTCATCATCAGACACAAGCCCCCCACAGACCAAGACATATCAGCTCAAAGCTGCACCAGACCCTGCCAGAACAGTAGATACAAAACCTGCAGACATAGCTCCACTCCTACAATGATCAACACACCTTTCAAGACCCATGGATCCTACACATGCCCATCACAATACGTGGTGTACCTCATCCTATGCACTAAATGCCCCAGTAACAGTTATGTGGATTAAACCAGACAATCACTATGCTCTTAACTCACGCAGAAAAATGACAAAAGACAAAAACACTCTATCACCTGTGGGCGAACACTTCGCAAAGTGATCACTCTAGATCTGACCTATCAATCCTCCTCCTCAAAGGAAACCTGCACAGTGCTTTTTCAAAAGATTATTGTTGTCTCTTTTGAATCAATGCAGATCACAAAACCCAGGATGAAATGCGTAAGAGCGGGAGACAAAGCATTCTTGATCAGGATATTTCCCCATAGAATGAATTTCCAGAAAAGATTAGGCAAATCTTGTCTGCTACCTTATAAAAAATGCTCCAAAGCCTTTGAAAGTCTTTCTACCTTAGCAAGAATGACACTCCCATCGGACCCAAACAAATTAACCAACAAGAGCAGCAACAAAATAAAATTGTATCCTGTTTAGCGTTCTTATGGCCCAAAAAAGAGTATCACACAGTCCAGGGAATCCACTAAGTTGGAAATACAGCAAGATACAAAAGAGAAGAAAATAAAGTTAAGGAAGTGAACTGGAAAAGCTATTGTTTAATATTCAAATAGTGGTTATACCCAAATGCCAAAACCAAGGAGCTGTATAAATACAAACCTAAGAGAGAAACGCTACCCCAGTAAAGGAAGAACAAACAAGAGATTAGTTTTAAAAACTTTTATAAAGTTTGACGAACACATTATATGATATATCATATTGGGGAAAATGTTTTTGAATTTCATTATATTGTGTGATGGGCAGCAATGCAAAACATTCATATGACAATTTTTCCCACATTTTAAGTCTTTTTGAAATAAAAGTTTGACATGTACACAGATTTTTGATCTGATGCTTCTCTTTTGTGGATGTAAAAATTTCTCTTGGTTTTATTGGCAGTATCAAAAACTGTTGATATTTGCACAGGAATTCTTATCGTAATAACTGAATGTACTAGACTTAAGGAAATGGTAACTTGTAGCAAATTTAGGTAATTAAATGACCGTTGCTACATACTTTGAGGAAAGTTTCAGAACTAAATCTATTTTGCCTCTCTCAACTTTTTTTTTTTTTTTTTTTTTTGAGGGGGAGGGCAGTGGAGACAGAGTACTGACTTCTTATGCCCAGGCTTCTTTCAATCCATGCCTTGATTGCTATGAGATGAGGCTCTGTCAATCAAAATAAAATTGTAAAAGGTGAGGCTAAATTAAAAGTAACATTTTAATATACTGGATGCCATTGAAATGTAAACATTTACCACCAGATGCTGCATATTTATTACATTATTTCATATTTTAAGTGTAGGGAAAAAACTGTAGTATCTCAGAGAATGTGGTAACTATTGGCAAATAAATATTTTAAGGTGACCTGAAGCTATGTTGGTCCTTTGAGGGAAAAAATAAACAAGGTAAAGTTATACTCATCTTTTGGGACAAAATTATTATTTATTGAGAAGTAAAATTAGAAAACCTAAAAATTTCTTAAAATCAGCCTCTGACTTCTTGGTGATCCGGGATCTATTTATTGAAATTAAACATGAGAGAGATACTTTTGAATATATTGCTCTACTTTTGCATTTTATTTCACATTAGTAGCCTCTTGGAAACTTTAAAGTAACAGGGCTTTTTCCATTTGATTGGTCTATGTTCACTTGGCAAATCTTGCATCTACTGCTCCATTTCCAGGGTAAATAATGTAATACAAGAAGCTCCTTGTTAAATTAACTACTGAAAACAAAACTATCTGTAGGGTTAGAAAGATTCATATTTTCAAGTGCAGGCACTTGGCACATGCACACACAACAGTTTTGATACTCCTTATTTGGATTTGGGAAATTGGACAATTTTGACTGTGTATGTATTTGTTGGTAGTTCTTTATTATAGTCAAGATGGTCACATCAAAAATGAAATTATATATCTTGCAGGAGTATTTAATAGTGAAGTTTTTATTCTCCTTTGTTAGAGAAACGTGTCAGATAACTTAAAATAAATGTGGATAGTACAGGGAATGATCTCTAACCAGAAAAGCTGCAGCACTCTCAAATGAAATATACATGGCTCTGCACAGAGAGTTGAACAGATTACAGGGGATTCACTTAAAGACTCCAGATAAATAGCCAAGACATTGGCCTGGTCTACACTATGCATTTAAATCGATTTAAACAGCGGTAAATTGATTTAACGCTGTACCCGTCCACACTACAACGCTCTTTATATCGATATAAAGAGCACTTTATATCGATTTCTGTACTCCTCCC
>NC_133774.1:50962594-51017145 GCF_003597395.2 Chelonoidis abingdonii | reverse complement strand
GGGGGAGACTGCGGGAACTATGGGATAGCTACGGAATAGCTACCCACAATGCAACGCTTCAGAAATCGCCGCTAGCCTCGGACCATGGACGCACAACGCCAAATTACTGTGCCTAGTGCGGCCGCGTGAAATCGAATTTATAATATCAGTTTTATGAAACCGATTTTAGCTAATTCGATATTATCGCGTAGTGTAGACGTGGCCATTGTCTACACAGGACAGATCTGTACGTTCTAAGAACCATATGGTCCTCAAAGCCCACTTGTACAGTGTATCCACACGCAAGTGCTTCAGTTTATGTGCGTGCCAAGTACTGTTTGAAGTAGAGTTAATTTCAGCACATCTAAATAAGTTTAGTCTAATCCCTTTCAGCTTGTATTCGTTCAGATATAGTGTTAGTATGAAAATGGTTCAGATAGTCATCCTACTGCTGACCCATAATGTAGCTGCAACTTTTTGAAATTTCTCAGAATCCAGTGCTTCTAGGAAGTATTGCTGTGAACTGTGGAAAAAATATAAAGAGGGTGCTGCAACTGAAATTGTTTCCAACAGCTCTAATGTGGACAATGGGGCAAATCTGCAGTGATGCAGAGAACAAACGAGTGTTGCTGCTATGGTTATACTGATATCTCACTAGTTCAGTAAGGATTGGTTCAGTTTTCGGGTGTAAACATGGCAGAGGTAGCTACTGGAGAACAAGAGAGCCCAAAAGAAAACCCAGAAAATCCCATAAATGACTAGGGGTAGGATTTAGTGGTCATACCATGAAAACATTGATAAACAAGATGTAAACAACTAGTAAGAGCCACCAAACATTCAATTTAAATTGAAGAAATCCTATGAATAACATTGAAAACTACTGAAATAGGTAATAAAGCATAAACACTGTACCAGTATTAAACTGTACAAAGAAATACTGTCTTGCTGTCCAGACCCTCCCATTGACAATTTCCCCAGATTGAATTTTTTTCAAAAATTACTTTTACAGCAGTGAGTTTGCAGCTGCTCTGCATTATCCTCTCCCATGCTTTTTGCCAAGAAAGTAGAAAGTATTCTTAGAGGCTTATGTTAGATTTCCTGGCCTGACTTCTTGCTGCTTTGCACTCTTAACTGACAGACTTCACTATCCCTTTTAAATGGGTTATGAAAGAATTCTGGATTTCTTGTTCCTGGATTTTTCTTAAAAAATGTTACTGGAAGATTGTGGTCTACTAATTCTTCATCCTCCCCCTGTTTCCCCCTGCTGCCTCCCCCCAACTGTTTGCCACCACCTGCCCTTTTAATTAGAAAGGGGAGGGGACAGAAAAATAGAAACATTGATTTAGAAAATAACGTTTTTCCCTAGTGTTTGTCTGTAACAGACCATTAAGTTCACTTCCTTTTCTGCCATCACGGCGTTTCCTGTATGTGTCTTGTATCGATAGTTTAAAAGATTCAGGATGAGGAAAAAATACTTAAGTCCTGCCTCAAAATTTTTAGAGCAAGCTTCTAATGCCTGTTTAGTCAGTCATATGTAAACTACTTTCTTGTTTCATGCTCTTTTCCTCGTGAGTTTCTGTATTTCAGCCAAGTGTGTAACCAATCAACTTGTTAAAAGAAACAATTTAGCATCCTAATCCTAGACTGTTATTCTTTTTTTTATAAGGGATTTATAAGAGGTCAGATTTCTACATTTTAAAAATCTCCCTGTCTTGCAGTTTTCTATAACACCTATCAGTATAATGTCTAAACACTTCACAAACAAATTAAATCTGCATAGAGAGGTCACTAGTGGACTTAATGGAACTTTCTGCTTTTCTCCCCTCCTTGGATTAGCAGGCTTTTTGAGTATAATTTTATAAGGTTAAAATTGTGTGGCTAAATTTTTTAAAAATAGATGCTTAATGTGTTCTTTTTAGTCTGCATAAGTATCCTGATTTTCAAAAATGATGAAAACCCAGCAATTTCACCTTAAATCATTGGGAACTGCTATGTGCTCAGTATTTTTGAAAATCAGAAAACTCTTATGTTGGTACCTAGATAGGGATGCAGGAGCCTGATGTGAGATTCCCATTTTTTAAAATCTTATCCATATATTTTAAAACTAATGAGGGGAAAATCTTTTGTTAAAGTAATGATACAGGATTACTACCTATGGAAGAAGAAATTAGATCCTGCACCATCTAGATTTTTCTTTGTCTTCTATTGAAGTATTGACTTACCAGTCTGTATACTAATTAGAGTGTGAGATCCTGCAATAATGTAGCTGAAAGAATAGAAGTAGAAATTGGAAAGAGATTTGAAAACTGTGGGACCAGGAAAATAAGTGCTTTAGAGTTACCACTGCAGGCAAATAAAGCCAATCTGTATACAGTGCATTTTGTTAAAGTTACACAGATAACTCCAGACCCATTAGCACTTATTTGAAATGTGAAATCTGAACTGCCAGAGAATTTCTGAGCCATGGAGCGTAACTGGAAATAATTACCTAATAATAATGGGTAACTGTCACAAACTGTCATACTGTAATTTTAATCTGGCAATAGTGTCAAACAAAGTCTAAATTCCTAAGTACAACAGTTTCAAGTAAAAATACATTATTGTGATTGTACATTTCAGAGGAATAGAAGAGTTTGTCAGTGCCATAAATTTTCTTTTTTTTTCTCTTTAGAACATTCCTGACGTAGATGACGAAGGTTACAGTATTAAACCAGAAGCAAGCCAGAATATCCTTTTATCTATTGCAAATATATTGGGGTAGGATTGTCAGGGGGCGGTCTGGGGGCGGGGCTTGGCAGAGGGGTCTTGGTGCGGGGGGGCGGAGGGCTCCAGATGCAGGGGGTGGGCCTTAGGTGGGGTGGGTGTTCTGTGTGCAGGGGGATGGGGCTTGCCAGAGGGGTCTGCTTATGAGAGAAGTCTGAACGCAGGCGGGTTGGGGGGACGAAAGAGCAGTTCCCTGTACAGTGACCCCTCCCACTACAGCTGAGTAGTGGTGGGGACAGGAAGAGGGAGTGCACAGCTTCCTGCAGCCAGGCATGGTTCCTGAGAGTGGGTCTGACTCAGCCCCGGACTAGCAGCTGAGCCTGGCACAGAGTAGGAGCCACAACCCCCCACAATGATTTACTTCACCAACTGCTGCCTGCACCCAAAGTTATGTGCCCACACTGCTGGTGAGGGGCGCATAACTGCTCTTGCAGCTTCCCTGTCAGAAGACATTTTTCTATGGCGAAGCAAAGAAATCTGTGGGTGACATGAATTCTGCACGCGCACATTAGTGAAGAATTCCCCCAGGAGTAAGGACCTCTCAGGGTAGTTAAGTGCTATAACATACTGCCTTGTGGAATCTCCATCACTGAGGGTTTTTAAGAACAGGTTAGATGGGGGTGGGCAAACTTTTGGGGCCAAGGGCCATATCTGAGTGGGGAAATTGTATGCAGGGCTGGGGCAAGCGGTTGGGGTGCGGAAGGGAGTGTGGGATGTGCAGGAAGGGGCTCAGAGCAAGGGATTGGGGCAGAGGAGGGGTGCAGGGTATATGAGGGGACTCAGGGAAGGGGGTTGGGGTGCAGCAGGGAGCTCAGGACAGGGGGTTGGGATGCAAGAGGGGTGTGGGTTGTACAAGTGGGGCTTGATGTAAGGGGGCTTATGTCCTCCATGTCATTTTATACTGTAACTTCCCTGTAGAGGTAAAATTCCCCAAGTATATTGCTAGCATTACTACCACCATTTTTCATCTTATATAAGTATACAGACTTGTGCTAAATTAGAGCTATATGATAGTATTACAATTGCCATTTTTGTTTGTGCCGTTTGTTTGAAGCCTAGTAGGAAGCTCTGTATTGTTATTTCTAACACTAATACTGGCCTGCACATAAGAGTCTTTTGTAGAATGTTTCAAAGGCTAGTACTGCATGGATAGGCAATTACAAATTAAAACCTTCTACCTGGCAGACTAGATGCCACACTGTATGTACAGAAGCTTACAAATGGAGAGGCATTACATTAGGAATTCACATACATTAATATCTACCTACTATGCAGTACAAACTACTGTGTAATGTGCCACTACTTGTGCATGGTCTTCAGTGCGAGACTGATCTGATCAGCAATTTTAAATTGAAAATATATAAAACTATTATCACTTATGAGAAACTTTGACAATTAAGAATATATTGCAAAATGTTGATGATCACCATTTTTGTCACGTTCTAAACAGCTGCTTCATATCTGGGGGGAAAAATACATTCCCATGCCAAAAGAAATAAATAAAATTTAATATGTTGTCATTTGGTAGCTTTGGTGAATAATTTCAACACCTTAATGTAGTGTTTAACTTGAACAGTAAAAACTATAAAACCATGTTGCTGAGTTTCTGGAACTGTGCAAAAAAATGACACTTTCCCATTTTGGGTACCATTGTTTCACCTCACCTGCAGGCTTATGGCACCACTTGACAGCTCCCCATCAGACCTCATCTAAATGTACATAAAATAAACTTTCAAATTATATATGTTGCGGGTGATGTAGGGATAGGTACATTAAACTCCAGAAATATGGCCCTTTTTGGAGAAATGCCACACACCTACAGACAATTCATCTGGAAACTAGGTATCTTGAGGAGCTGCATGAAGCTGTACTGTTTTCTGCCACCTGTACTTCTCTCTGTGAGGTGATGCATTCAGGGTATGCTCTTGATATGGACATCTGGGACTCCAATATGGCCGTGAAGGAATATTATAAGGAAAAGGAATAGGGGCCCAAAGAGAAGGGTACCAGAGCACATGGTCACCCTCATAGCCTCTGCTGCTTAGATCTGTAGGAGACCTTAGACTTCCTCTCTGACCCATAAAACTTGGATGAAGAGGCTCTAGGGAAGTAGATGGGAGATCCTTCCTCACTTTGTTGGGAGTTAGAATGGGAATAAGAAAATTTCAGTGCCAAAGGAGGGGCTGCAGAGTCAGGGCTTATAGATTGTAACCCCACAGCAGCATTCAGTACCAAAGAGGAGGTCAGTACCACTGAGGCAGTGGGCCCTCATGCTGGTAGAATGTGAAGCCCTACCAATAGCAAGGGAGGACTTAGTTTCCTCTGTAACCTGGAGGTCCTTTGGTACTGTATATCTCATTGTTACTGAGTAGATGGGGCTGTTAAAATTGGGCATACATTTATAGCCCATAAGAGTAGCCAGAACTGAAATAATCTGTAACAACTGGCTTGGTACCAATACAGTTATTGGTAATGATGGAGAGAGGGAGCAACCGGTGCCAAATACTTATGGTGCTGCAGACACCTCCGTGGTTGCAGTCTTTCTATTGGTCATTGACAAGGTAGGTTCAATGGGTGGTACTAAACAGTAGAACCATGAGCCCAACTTGGGCTATAGAATCTCCTTAGATTGGAATTAAAGGGGAGATTTTGAACTTTCCATAGAATCATAGGACTGAACTCTTCTTACGGAGGAGGTCTTTTGAGGAGACTAGCTTCTGCTCTTAGAGGAAGAATGATGTTCCTTTCCCTCAGTGGTCGTAACAGGGACAATCCTACCAGTATCTCTGGAAATCAAAGACTGGTAGAGTCCTGGAGCCAACTCCAGCTGAACTCAGAGGGGTGCTTCTCAACACGATAGGCAGATGTACAGGGATATCAGATGAATCTCTGTCTCAGACAGCTTGCATGGGAATGGTCAAAAAGAAACATTTTAAGCCTGGTTTCTCAACTCCTTTTTGAAAAGGACTAGCACACAGTACATTTATGGGGGATTCCCCACCAGACAAACACACACCTAGTGTGCATTGTTAACTGGAATTGTCATGTTGCAAAAGGGACAATATTTAAATCTAAGGTCCTTTGGATGTGACATCCTAAAGCCATGGTACCAGGAAGATTCCATTGGGAAATGAATACAAGGAAATGAAGAATTAAAATTTCCCCTCAGATGAAAGCCTGTCAAAAATGGGGGAATTGGGTGCTAATGGGCAACTATGTAACTATCCTAACACATATCCTAATTCCTCAATTCACTCTAACAAGGGAAGATAGTACTGCAGACACTGGGAGCTCCATGAAAAGCCATGAGCAGGGAGGAGGAACTCAGCAGTGGTTGTCTAACAATGTATATTTGCATATATGGGGCAGCAATAGCTGGTGTCTGTCATGTATTCTTGGCAGATTCCAATAGAGAGTTACTCTTCCCAACAAAGATATATACAAAATGTTCAGTAATTTGAGAGTCTTGTACCCATGGGATGTTCTCTCTTACACCTGTCTATGAAGACCTCCCTCTTTGTGGCAGTCACATTTGCTAGGAGGGTGGGGGAGAGGGGGGGCTCTTACAACGGAACCCCCCCCCCCCATACTACTTTCCACTGTGTTAAGGTATTCCTTAGGACACAGCTTAAATTCCTATAAAAAAAATGTTTGATTTCCGTATAAATCAAGTCATATATCTGCCTACATTTTTTCCTGAGCCCCATACTAATCATGGTGAAGCTAAGCTACATACCCTTCATGAGCACAGGACCCTAGCCTTTTAACTTCAGTGAGTGAAACCTTTTAGGTCCTCTCCTAGGCTGCTGCTATTCTTTGCCGAGAGGATGAAAGGCCACCCTGTGTCCTTCCAAATATTATTTAAATGGGTTTCAGGGTGTATTAGCCTCTAATATGACCTAGTTAAATTAGATCCACCAGACAGTATTGTAGCCCATTCCAGTAGGTTGCAGTCAGCCTCAGCTGCTTTGTTGAGAAGCATTCCCATAACTGGTCTCTGTAAAGCTGCCACCTAGGGCTCTTATGCATACCTTTAATAGACATTATGCTTTAATGGAAGCATCTAGAGCAGACGCTTACTTTGGCAGAGTTGTTCTGCAGTCTATTGTGAAGACTCAGAGCACCCACCACCTTAGTTAGTTCACCGCTTGGGAATCACCAAGAGTGGAATATGTATGTGAACTAGCACTTGAAGAAAGAAAAGTTATTTACCTGTTGTCACAATGTAACTAGTCCCTGTGGTTAGATTAAGGCCAGCACTCCTGGACCAGAGCAGATGAGCCCAGTCCAGCCAATTATAGAGGGTTGGGCTACAACTTGAGTCTATAAAAGGCTGTAAGTAGGCTTCTGGGCAGGAAGGACTGAGATAGGCTAAACTATGGGGAGGAAAAGCTTCACTGGAGTGGAGCTAGCTCCTGTGATGGGTCCCTGGAGCAAGGGCCAGGGGCTCAGGGAAGCAGCCCTGTGGCTGCTGCTCCAGGAGAGGAGCAGAGCTGACTGATGCTGGGAGGCTACCAGGAGCTGGAGTGCCAAAAACTCCTGGGAGGGATAGCCCTGAAGCCTGGGGTCAAGGGTAAAGTTAAGTCCCTCTATGACAATAAACCTTTTTGACTGAGGGCTTTTCTTTATTACTCACTGGATCAACAGGCAGGAGGAGGAACTCAGCAGTGGTTGTCTAACAATGTATATTTGCATATATGGGGCAGCAATAGCTGGTGTCTGTCATGTATTCTTGGCAGATTCCAATAGAGTTACTCTTCCCAGCAAAGATATATACAAAATGTTCAGTAATTTGAGAGTCTTGTACCCATGGGATGTTCTCTCTTACACCTGTCTTTGAAGACCTCCCTCTTTGTAGTAGTCATATTTGCAAATGGGGGTTGATTTATCATGTCTAGTCTAGATGCGATAAATCGACCGCTAAGCGCTCTCCCGTCAACTCCGGTACTCCATCAGGGCGAGAGGTGTAGGCAGAGTCGACAGCAGAGCGTCAGCTGTCGACTTACCACAGTGAAGACACCACAGTAAGTAGGTCTAAGTAATGTAGCTGAAGTTGCATAACTTAGATCGATCCTCCCCAGTGTAGACCAGGCATGAGACTGGGCGTGACAGAGCATGCTTTGAAGCTGGGGAAAAGCGACAGCCCTGATGACACCTGTCCAGTAACAAAGATCCTTTGAGATGATGTCCACATATTCCTCAACCCACTCTTCTTCGGAGTCATACAGTTGGATTCTGCAATGGAGGATAAATTGAGGGGCAGTTGGTTCCGTATCACCTTTTATTCCCTCAGTACAGGAGCATGAGCACTCTCAGAGCACATGTACAGACCCAGTGGACATTGCTAGACAAAACACTCCAATCTCAAGTGCATGGAGTACATACACACCAAAGTGGAATAGAAATATCTTGAAGAATTCCAGTTACTGTATTATTTAATAACTTCTTTACAGAGGGGCAGAAATGAGTCAGAGGTTTGGTAAGTTTCCTGTAGTCACAGAGTGAGTTGGTAGCAGAGCTGGGAATAGAACTCAGAAGTCTTAACTCTCCATTTTATGCTCCAACCTGCACTGCTGACAAATTAATACTACTCTGGAGCCTAAATTTTTCCATTCTGGTCATTTGTGATTTTAAATTCATAACAGTAAAGTTGCATTAACATACCTTCTGCACTTGTTAGATGCTTAGGGTGAAAGAATCAAAGTTTAACTTTATAAAGTATGAGTGTTAGCAAACTGTGGATGATGTTTTCAAGTAGCTATTGTCAGACACTTTTTTAACTTAGTTTTACGCATGAAAGTGTTTACTTGCCGCAGATGTATATGTTGAGGAGTGTATGAGAAACTGATTTATTCACTATATAGGTGACACTAAAATATCAGTTACCTTAACTGAGAAAAACATATCAAAGAGAACCATTTCTACTCATCCAGTGATTCTGACTCTGAAGATGATGAACCGAGGAGGTTCCATGTAGAAATCAAACCTGTACAGCCAAATAATAGCTCTCACTACACTATGGCTTCGTTGGATGAATTAAAAGTATCTATAGGGAACATCACTCTTTCTCCAGCAATATCTGTGAGTAATTTGTTCCATATATTACATTTAGCAGAGAAGCAAGTTAATACGTTCCTTACATTTTGTTTCACATTTACTATTAACGTTACTTTTTTCTATGGAAGGTCAGATTTTACTAAGAAGGATGAGTCTAACTCCTGATGCACCAAGCATCCATTTTAATTCCAGTTGTTGAGTGCAGCATGTCTCTCTCGCATATATATTCATTACCACTTTGTTTCTGGGATTGGTATTAGTTCCAGGTGTGAGATGTGTTCCAGAGGGCAACCTTAACAAATGAAAGGAAAATAGTAACTGTTATCTTCTTCCCAAGCCCCCTACAAATATAACTTCTCTATTCTGGGATCCATGTTTTGGGTTTAAATTGCGATGTGCTGGGGATTCTTTTTAACAGATGGATGAGATTTGTATTGGATTGTAAGTGCTTCGAAGCTAAGGGGATGAGTACTATAGAAAACCCTAAGATAGACTAGGGGTATATATAACTTTACATTGTAGATTGCTGTGTTTTATTCCTTATGATATTAGAGTGATCCTTTTGTATTTAGGATTAACATTATGGTTGAACCTTATAAGTGATATCAGCGCAAAATGAAGGTTAGAATAAAAAGGTGTATACATTTAAAGCAAATATTTGACATACAATCTTATTTTTTTAAAAACTAGGTGAAAGTCTGTGCTGGCATACCCATGCAATTCATAACGTGGGGGAAAAAAACTAAAAATGGCTAAGAACTTAAAAACTGGATTGTAAAAAACCACAGAGCCCAGTGATGATTGAACCTGGTGATATTTTAACCAAAAAGAGCAGTCAGCCATGCTTCTAGCTGTTTCCATTGCTTCATGCTGACTCAGTAGACACTGTAGGCTTCAGAATGACACAAAGGCAGAATGTCAGTCCTGCAGTCTTATTATATAGGTATATTAATCATGTTTTCCCCTTTTTCTTCCGCATACTGATACTAGAGAGACAGTCCTGTAAGTACAAAATCTTTTTTTAACCATTTTTAAACTAAAAATGAAATTTATTCTTTTTTAAGAGAGGAAGCAAGTTCTGGTGGTTAAAGCACAAGACTGACTAGTGGTCTGAGTTCTCTTCCTGGATCTGTCAAACGTTTTTTGTGTGATCTTGTGAAACTCATTTAATTTATCCATTCTGTAAAATAAGCATAGGTGGCGGGTATCAAAGGCAGGGGAAGGCTGAGCCTCCTCAAACAGTCTTGCGTGGCCCCACCCACGCTCCACCTCCAGTCCCCTTCGTGCTTCCCAGCGCTATGCTGGGGGCGGAGGGGGCTCTTCTCCCCACCCTGGGGCTAAAGGGGTTTGGACTAGGGAGTCTGCACCGCCTGCCCACCTGGCGTTCTGAGGCTGGGGGAGGTGCACTGCCCAGACAGCACTCCAGGGCACAGCACCTGGCACTCCAGAGTTGAGGGAGGTGCGGGTGGGCTGTGCCACCTGCCTAGCACTCCAGGAGCACTGTGTTCCTCACCTGGCGTGCTGGTGGGAGGCCCTCTGGGCTTGTATGGGAGTGCAGGGCGTTGGGCAGAAGGTGCAGGCCGGACCAGGGGCTAACCTCCCCAAGCCCGAGTCCACCCATGAAAATAAGTATAAAATAATAATATACATGGCACTATAGAAATACAGAGTATTTTATCACATTTTGATTCAAGTATCAGTAGACTTGCGGTAAATACAATGAAATTGTACTTAAGGAACTAGCTAAAGCAATCTCAGAACTATTAGCAATTATCTTTTGGAACTCATGCAGAATAGTTGAGGTCCCAGAGGACTGGAGAAGGGCAAGCATAGTTACCTGTCTTTAAAAAGAGGAATAAAGAGGACCCAGGGAATCATAGGCCAGTCAACCTAACTTTAATACCTGGAAAGATACTGGAACAAATTATTAAACAATCAGTTTATAAGTGCCTAAAGGATAATAGGATTATAAGGACTAGCCAGAATGGATTTATCAAGAACAAATCATGCCAGTCCAATCTAATTTTCCTTCTTTGACAGCTTTACTGGCGTAGTGGATGGGGGGAAGCAATAGATGTAACATATCTTGATTTTGATAAGACTTTTGACACAATCCAACAAGACATTCTCATAAGAAAACTAGGGGAATATAGTAGATTCATCTTGACTGTAAGATTAATGCACAACCAGTTGAAATACTGTACTCAGAGTAGTTATCAATGGTTAGCTGTCAAACTGGAAGGGCATATCTAGTGGGGTCTTGCACGGATCAATCTGGGTCCTGTACTATTCAATATTTTCATTAATGACTTGGATAATGGAGTAGAGTGTGCTTATAAAATTTAATGACACCAAGCTGGGAGAGGGATTGCATGCCCTTTAGAGGGCAGAATTAGAATTCAGAATTACCTTGACAGATTGGAGAACTGATCTGAATTCAACAAGATGAAATTCAGTAAAGATAAGTGCAAAGTACTTCACTTGGAAATTTAAAAATCAGATGCACTACTACAAAATGGGGGATAACTAGCTAGATGGTAATATTTTTGGCAAAGAT
This sequence comes from Chelonoidis abingdonii, assembly GCF_003597395.2. Taxonomy (NCBI): domain Eukaryota; kingdom Metazoa; phylum Chordata; order Testudines; family Testudinidae; genus Chelonoidis; species Chelonoidis abingdonii. The sequence goes on along the minus strand of NC_133774.1, from coordinate 51,005,789 downwards.
CTGGGGGTTATAGTTAAGGCTGCAAGTTTGTGTCAGAGGTCATGGATTCCGTGACCCTCAGTGACTTCTGCAGTGACCAGTGCACCTGGCTTGGGGGCAGCTCAGGCAGCCTTTGCGCCAGGCACACCGGCCCCTGCTGGGGCAGTTTCAGGCCACCACGCCCCCCTCCTCTTCAGCAGTAGAGTTCTCAAGCTCTATATTTCTGTCATTCTGTATACTTTTTAAAAAATATATTATTTCAATACTATTTCTTTTTAGCTTTCTATACCTAAGAACATCTTTATATGTGTTCCATATCCCCTTGGTTCCAATACACAGTATATCTGTGTTTACACTTATGGCATTATGTAAAGTACAGGCACTACACATGTAGCTACGTGTGCCAATACAAGGCTCTGGTAGCAGGATGCTACACTACTCAAAATAGTGGGAGGCACTTCTTTGGTGAATAGAGAACCATGCGGGGTATATACTGAAGGGGTTCAGACATGCAGGGCACTTTCTCAACTCTATTCACCCAAGCCAGACCTCACCCTCTACCACTGCTATTTATACCCATGCTGTCTGGGTGTGCAGTATGTGTGCAGTACATGCAGCCGTACATATAGACTTACTTCTTCAAGTGCTCCAGAACTGCTGTCATGTCAGCTAGCTGACTTTTACTGTGTTCATGGAGTGCTGCAAACCCTAGCTTTCTAGAAGCAGTTGCTCTTAGACTGTTTTCCACTCACCCCTATCTCTCCCTCAGCTGCCAACTGCTGACATGCTGCCAACTCAGCTCGCTCTTTTTCCCCAAGCCTCCATCTTAATTTCCTTGATTCAACTCCCACCTTCAAACTCCGAATAGCCTTTCCTGCCACCTTGCCTTCTGCCAGTGTTCTCTGTTCCTCTGTTCTCCTCTCCCGCTTGCCTTACACTCATCTGGAGCCTGCTCATGTTCTGTGCCCTCCCCAAGCTTTACACTGTCTCCCCAGCACTGAAAATAAAATGATGAATGGGAGGGGGTACATACTAAATAATACTTGTGCCTTTTGTTCTCTAATAGATGGTTAATAATAAAAAATGTTTATTTGTATTACTTTTCATTTCTATTTTAGGCTCAAATGAACAGGAATTCACCTAGTAAGTGCAAACTTTAACTAATAGGGTATACTTTGTATTTTTCTTATCAAATCTTTATATTTAGCATGAAAATTTAATTTTCTGATTATGATTAATTTTTATTTTGTATTTTAAATACAAGGAAAATGCCTGTCATCAGCTCTTGTTGTGGGGGGAGGGATAGCTCAGTGGTTTGAGCAGTGGCCTGCTAAACCCAGGGTTGTGAGTTCAATCCTTGAGGGGGCCACTTAGGGATCTGTGGCAAAATCAGTACTTGGTCCTGCTAGTGAAGGCAGGGGGCTGGACTCAATGACCTTTCAAGGTCTCTTCCAGTTCTAGGAGATTGGTTTATCTCCAATTATTACCTTAAAAATTAATAAAAAATGAATTTACAAAAAATAACCACTCAACAGATGTTTTAAAACTTGAAGAAAAAAATGTTAAATGAACATTACCAGCCAGTGTTTCAAAGCAGTGAATGTGGTCCACTCAAAGATCTTATTGCATCTACTTTCCTAGCTCTCCCCAGAAGTCCTAGCATCCTGCAAAGTTTAATAGATTTGTGCTGTTTGTGATCAATGACGTGGAATAAGTTCCAGAGCGAAGGGGCCCTCATTGAAAACATTCTATTGTCAGTCCTGTGTACTGAGTTACTCTAGCTCATGGACCTCCTAAAATAACATTCTTCCTCTTTCACCAACCCCAGAACCATTTTAGTGTCCCAAATCCCCAAACCAAAACCTCCTCTTATTCCGCTGTCAAACTTTCTCCTTCATCCCATGTTTTGTTCTCCCACTCCATAAAAAAACAGCAGTTTGTCCATCCCATGATCAAAAAGTGTACTCCCAGCCACATTATTGAGTCTCAGCAGGAGCAGGGACTTAGAGGATGGAGTCCTGGTGAGTGAGGAGGCAGACCAGGCCAAGCACTGACTGAGCAGCCCTGGAAGCATGGCAGCTGCTGTTCCCTTGATGGATTCTGGCTGGAGCAGTGAGAGTTCACTCTTAAAATGGAGAATCCCAGTCAATGGAGGAAAGGCTGGGTGAAGCCATGATATCGATGATTCCAGTCCCTCAGAAAGGAGTTGTTCTTTAGAGTGCTGTGTAATAAAGACGTGAGATCAGACTCCCATGCATTTTGAGGAGTTCAGTTCCTCCACTGACATGTACACAGTGTAGATTACCTCAAAGAAGGCCATGATGTGAAGTAGTCAGAAAATAAATTTGAAATGCTGCGTGATAATACTGTTCAATGATAGCTCATTAGTGTTAACTTTTGAAAGAAAATGCAAATTACATGGCCCTTATTTTGGGGCAGAGTAGTATTTGCTTCAGGAAATAGCAACTAGCCTTTTACTAGTATTATCTTGTTAGTATTCTAGATGCTAAAGAATTAAAATGTTTGTTTTTGAAGTGTCTCGTGTTCACACTTTAATCCGCTTTTCCTGGAAAACTTAAATGATCAGTAAAATCTGCTAAAAATGAGTATTTTTTAAGTAGGGACTTAAAACTGCAAAAGGGTGAAGTTGACCTATGTTATGTCCCACAAAGACATATTTTCAAAGGACCAAGACATTCTGACAAAAATCATCCTTCATTTTTGTATGTTAAGCATAATTTAGGAAGTATTTTAGAAGGAGCTGACTCATAACATTGCATAAATAACACTAATTTCATCCTTTCCATTTCCTTCTGAATTATTTTCATTGCAGCTATTATCAATCCAGATTGTGTTTTATCATGAAGCTGAATGATTTTGTTAATCAAATTTCATGGCTTGCATTTGTCATAAAAGGTTTGTTTTTTTAATTAGGTGAAGAGTTAACAAAATCAAAGCATTCTGCTCCATCTAATGAGTAAGTTCCAATTTAAAATGTAGGCTTTGCATTGAATTCCATTTTTGTGGGAGGTTTGGTTTGATACAGGATTGAGAAATCCATTGCTAGACTTGGCTATCGAGTTTAGCCTGGATAGCTAGTGATTCCTAAGAGGTAAGAACTTACTCAAAATTCTTTATTTAAAAACTGGGGATTTTATCCTATACTCTTCCCTTTATGGACATTCCTTTTTTCCACCTGTTCATTTTCTTCATTGTGATTGTCTCAAATAATTGTTTTAGTTATAAATATAAAATTTTATTTTATATTACAATTATTAAAAGTAATAGAAATCGGTTAACATTCTAAATTAATCTAGAAGCTACCATAACTTTTAAGGACTGCAAATTTGATAGGGTCAAGATTTGGGCTGGTTCACATACAAGTTTTACTGATCAGTTTTAATTAGGGCTGTCAAGCGATTAAAAAAATTAATTCCACTGTTAAACAATAATAGAATACCATTTATTTAAATATTTTTGTATGTTTTCTACATTTTCAAATATATTGATTTTAATTACAACACAGAATACAAAGCACACATTGCTTACTTTATATTTATTTTTATTACAAATATTTACACTGTAAAAAACAAAAAGAATAGTATATTTCAATTCAGCTAATACAAGTACTGTAGTGCAATCTCTTTATCATGAAAATTGAACGTGCAAATGTAGAATTATATACAAAAAATAACTGCATTCAAAAATAAAACAGTGTAAAACTTTAGAACCTGCAAGTCCAATCAGTCCTACTTCAGTCAATTGTTCAGACAAACAGGTTTGGTTTCAATTTGCAGGAGATAATGCTTCCCACGTCTTGTTTACAATGTCACCTGAAAGTGAGAACAGGTGTTCGCATGGCACTGTTGTAGCCAGCATCGCAAGATATTTATCCTAAAGATATTTTTGCAAGATATTTATGCTAAAGATGCATGTTCATTTCATAATCTGAGTCAGCAGAAGGTTGATTTTCCACCAGCAGAAGGTTGATTTTCTTTTTTGGTGGTTCAGGTTCTGTAGTTTCCGCATTGGAGTGTTGCTCTTTTAAGACATCTGAAAGCATTGTCCACATCTCATCCCTCTCAGATTTCAGAAGGCACTTCAGTTTCTTAAACCTTGGGTCGAGTGCTGTATCTGTCCGTAGAAATCTCACATTGGTACTTTCTTTGCGTTTTGCCAAATCCACTGTGAAAGAGTTCTTAAAACAAACCTGTGCTGGGTCATCATCCAAGATTGCTATAACATGACATATATGGCAGAATGCGGGTAAAATAGAACAGGAGACATACAGTTCTCCCCCAGGTAGTTCAATCACAAATTTAGTTAACGCATTATTTTTTTAACAAGCCTCATCAAACATGGAAGCATGTCCTCTGGAGTGGGGGCCGAAGCATGAAGGGGCATATGAATGTTTAGCATATCTGGCACATAAATACCTTGCAACGGCAGCTATAAAAGTCCCATATGAACTCCTGTTCTCACTTTCAGGTGACATTGTAAATAAGAAGCAGTCAGCAGTATTGCCCGTAAATGTAAACAAACTTGTTTGTCTTAGCAATTGGCTGAACACAAAGTAGAACTGAATAGATTTGTAGGCTCTAAAGTTTTACATTGTTTTGTTTTTGAGTGTCGTTAAGTTACACTTTCACGATAGAGATTGTACTACAGTACTTGTATGAGGTGAATTGAAATACTATTTTTTGTTTATCATTTTTACAGTGCAGATATTTGTAATAAAAAATAATATAAAGTGAGCACTGTACACTTTGTATTCTGTGTTGTAATAGAACTCAATATATTTGAAAATGTAGAAAAACGTCCAAAAATACTTAATAAATGTCAATAGGTATTCTGTTGTTTAACAGTGCAATTAATTGCGATTAATTTTTTAATCACAGTTAATTTTTTGAGTTAAGTGCGATTAATCGACAGCCCGAGTTTTAATTAACATATTTTGTTGAAAAAGGAAATAGGACCCTGTTGTTCTGAAATAAGAGTGCCCACACACAAATTTGCACCGAAATAACAAAGTGTAAATTTAAAAGATTTCTTTCTTTTGTTGAAAGTCTGTGTGAACCAGCCCTTTGACCTACATTTGTCTAGCAGAATGTTTTTATGTGGCAGGGAGGTTCTCATTAGACTGATTACAGCACACAAGTCACTTCAATACTTTGGTGGTTGTTATAAATATGTCTTCTTTGTATTTATTTTCCAATTTTAACTGTTACAATAGGAAGGGGAACAATGACCTCCTGGCATGGGATCTACCCTTTGCCACTTCTCATGATTCATCATCTTCAGCTTCATTGACATCCTCAGCCTCACTAGGTAAAATATTTGATACTAGAAATTGTATTATAAATCCTAAGTGTTTATTATAAAAATCTTCTTTGGGGTTTATGTTTTGTTATTTTACTATTGGAAGGGATTTACATTAGAGAGAATTGCAGTGAGAGAATTTTGAAACATGATATCTCTCATGTATATGTACAGCAGGATACAGTGTGTTAGAATGTGGATTACTGTAAGTAGCTGTGTTCATTCTTTAAGCATCTGAATAAACGGAAGGCAGAGTCAATTTTTTGCTAGCACTGTGCACAGCTCTTCCTATTTCCTCTATAATCCACCTACTATTCCTGGGTGCTACTTTTTCCCTGGGTTACAATCCAAATCATGTATGGGGCTCTTCCTACTCCCTCACTTGTCTCTCTTCATAGGAAAGGATGTTCCCCCTTGTTTCTTTTAGGTCATTGTAACTGGATCACTGCCTCCAGAGCACCCTATTGTGGCCTGAGGTGGCCTAGTAGGCACCCTGCCTCCAGTTTCTTGTGTTCTCTGCAATGATTGACTACCAGACCTAAGTACTGAGAACAAGAACCCCCTTCTGTGGGGTCTGATTCATTACCTCTTTTACAGAGTATAAAACTCTTTTTGTTAGCCCCACAGGTCTAACTCTTCTCCCTGGTTCTGGAGTCCCAGAGCCCCACCCCTCTCTCCCAAGGGCCCATGCTACAGTTCAAGAAAACGTCTCCTCCTAGGGTCAGGAGTCCCACAGCCATCCTTGTTGGGACTGTGTTGATTCAAATAGGCTTTCTCTCCTGGGTTGAGGGGTTCCACAGCCCTTTTGTTGTGGCTGTGCTGATACAGGCCAACTGCAGCCTTCAAGCAGCTTTTCCAAGATGGCCCCTCCTTACTTAATCCCTGCCTCCCTGGGCTGGGACAGGTCAGCAGGCAACCATCCTTCCCCTGAGGGTGTATGTCCTGTTATTAGAGAGAAGGTAGCGCATATGCTGTCCTTTCTCCCAACCAACCAGGAGGAGCTCTGGGAAGGAGGGGAGCCTTGCCCTACGTGCACTCAAGGCTTCTGGTTCTGGGTCCTTAAAGAAACAGTACCCTGTGTTTTCACCAAGCATTAATTGTTCCCACAGGGACTTTATTCCTTTCTCCCAACACCTGCCTTTGTCCTTTGCTAGGCATTTGTCCACTCAGAAAGTCACAGGAGCTTTAAAGGGGCACATTATGGAACAGGCTGACTGGCCTGTAGTCCCTACTACCCTTAAAGGGACAGTCAGTAATCCTGTTACAACAAGATTAATGAAGAACTCAGATCCTCCTTTTTTAATGCTAGTGCCATTCCAACTTTTCCTCTCCATTGGATGTTATGCATGGAAGGGCAAAAAGGAAGCATGCGTGCATAGGTAGGAGTAATCCGTGTAAGAGGTAATTGACATTGCTATCCCAATAATTAATTGTAGACATTCTTAAAATGAAACCTATTCTTACCTTGCCTAAATGCTTCTTACAAATTGACTTGACTTTAAAATGATGAATGGATTTTATTTTTCTCTATTCTCAGGTCCCTTGTAGAAGGACCCTATGAAAAACAATGGAAACTAACTGCAGGAAGTACCTTGATGGGTTGCCCATCTCCTTGCATGTATCTGTTGGGCTTTTAACTTCATAATGTAATGTAAAGATTTAATAGGTGTGGTAATTAGACACTTATTGATCACCACATCTGTTAATTTAAACAAATATTTTGTTAAAATCTAAGTTTACCTTAAATTAGGTCCCCTGCAAGGAAGTTAGGCAACCCAGCAAGGGAATTTCCTGCAGTGACATCCTGGTATGCATCACTGGATGTTTCCCATAATGATCTGATGTAAGGAGAGAAAAAAATGGGCCATTGTTATTACCATTTTGAAATTATGATTTCGTGCTAATCTTTTGGTTTTAAGGATGTCTTTTTTAAATCAGAAGCAAAGTGTTCTGTTTTCAAACTTAAATCTGCTTGTTAGCGGTATAAACATTTCCTTTATTGAAAAGATATGATTATTTCTCTTCAGATATTACAAAAATGTATTTTTACATTGAACTGGTGGTATGATCCTTGGCAAATACCTTTATTTAACTAATTACTTTAATGGAACATGACATTGAAGAAAGAGGGTTAGTGGAAAATTTTAAGAATCTTTGGATATTCTTGCATTTGCCTGTAAATGGTTCACTGGGTCACAATTATCTAGACAAATTACTTTTGTTGCAATAGGTTATTGTGAGAAATATTCCATGTTTAATTATTAAAATTGATGTTCTGAAAATTTTCACATAGTCAAGAATAAACATCCAAATTAAGGGTTTTATTCTTTTATTCAGTTAAGATCAAGCTTGACATGAATTTTGAATATCATAGCATTTTACATGGTTTCCAGAAATTTGGGTTGGCTTTCTGTTGTCGTGAATAGTTTGCTCAGGACACTTCTATTACGATTTTCAAAAGGGTGTCTCAGATGCTGCCCTATAGTGTCCAGATTTTTCATAACCCCTATGCTTTTTTCTTGCTATCTTCTATAGTACAGTTTGTTCCTTTACAAAAAGTTCTTTGTTCCTCTTGTATCCTGTCTAAAGATTGTACAGCAAATACCACCAGTACCTCAGGTAAAAATGGTAGCTTTTAATCCAGTTATTATTAGTGTTTTATAATAGCTAAGAGACAAGAAGTGTCCCAGGACCTAATCCAAAGCCCTTTGAAGTCAGTGGACTTGAGCTTACTTCAGTGGACTTTGGATCAAGCCTTATAACATTTGTTTATATGTTTTCATTCTTTGCTACAATAGAGGCTTATAACTATACAAAGTGTTAGCTAATCAGCAGGCTAGCTGACCCTAATTTATTGATAAATTGAAATGAGAAAGAGTGTGTTATAAATTAGATTTGTAAAAATAGCATGGACTTTTCTAATTAACCTGTCTTTTTATTAGCTGAAATGCAGATTTTGTCAAAAACCAGCCAGAATCCAGTTTTTAAAGATACTGGGTAAAATTTCAAAGGAATCTAAGGCCCAGATTTTTAAAGGTGTTACTGCGTTCAGCATTGCAGTGATTTAGCATTGCTATGATTTAGACGCATCCATCTCATTTTCAAATGGAATTTAGGCACTTAGGACCATAAATCTCATTTAAAGACTACTGAGGGCCTAAATCGCTTTGGAAAATGGGATGTCAATGCTTTTGAACATTCTAGCCACAGTGAATAATGCTCACTTCAGTTGATCCTTATCCAAAGCAAAATGAATCCATCTACATCTGTTACCTGATGTATATAATATTAAATAAAGTGTGTATTCTAAAATATCACAGAATAAATATAATGTACTTGGGAAAAATATGTAGCAAGGCAAAAGCAACAGTAGGCAATTATCCTATGAAAGTACCTAAGTTCTGATAGTATTATTTAAATCAAGCTGACCTTTATTGCTCTTTGTGCTGCAGTTAGATACCAAGAGGTGGGATTGCCAAAACAACTGGGACTGGACCTAATTCAGCACTCCTTGAAGTCAGTGGGAGTTTTATCATTGACTTCAGTAGGACAAAAGTTAAGCCAATGCTTAGCTCTTTTGACAATTACATCCCAATAATTAAGTTGCTGACTGAAATATACTTGCAAGTACATGTAACGTACATGTAACATATTGTGGTTTAAAAAGTCACCACATGGGCATTCTTTTCCTTTTTACCACTGCTTAAAACCTTCTTTTTGGACAGTGTTTTGCAGCTCAATATGAATTACTGTAGTATTTAAACAGTTGGTAGGCCTTGCAGCATAGAAGTAAACTTAGATCATTCAGGGAACAATTGCCCTTTTGATAGAACTTGAAGCAAACTTTGTTGTTGTAGGAAAACATGATAGAAATTATTTTGGCTAGTTACGCTTTCCATATTAGTTATTCATGTTATAAAAATGCTTCTTTCATGTACTCTTTCTTCCTTCCTTCCTTCCCCATTTCCTCTAGTATGTTCGTCTGTAGTTTAAAAAATGCAGTTTTTTATGTTTGTCTGTGCACTGTTTTAACTTAGGATCTGTAGCAATGCAAACCTTAGAAACAATGTTTAAAGCATTTAGCAGAAACAGTAAGATCTACTAAATCTGTAGATTTCCAGGCTTGAAAAATGTACTAGCCTGTGGCGAGTAGGAAGCTTTCCCAGGCAAGTGCTATCAACTCTCCAGAATTTAAATTTTCATTTTTTTTTTTTTTAATCTGACCGTCTCCCCTTAGGAGTGCACACAACTCAGTGCACTAAAGCCATAGAACTTTACTTAACAGTACCCGATGGGGTGATACTCATGCCCTTTGGCCCTTGTAAACCATCATGTAGCACTTTAAGGGCAGCACAGCCCTGACCCTCCTTCAGTTCCTTCTCACCAGCCATGGCTTGAGTCAAAGTGTATCCGTGTGGTATTTTATCTCGCATTTCCCTGTCACCGTGTTTTTCTTGTGTATATAGTTCTAGTAGTACCCTTAGGATTTAGTTAAGTAGTAGAAGTTAGATACGGTTTAGTCTGGTGTGATACCGTCATCAAGTTTTGAACACTGCCTGTCATGTGAGATGGCATGTTCCTAATAGTGAACCCAACATTCAGTGTTTATTGTGCCTTGAGGAATGGCATGTTAAAGAAAAGTGCTTCATCTGCCAGTCATTCGAAAGGAGAATGAAGGTGGCTTTAGAGACTTTCATCTGAAACAATATCTTATGGACCAGGCAGCACTGCTTCAGCACCAGGGACTTCCACAGGTCGGTTGGCCCCTCAGGGAGCTTTGGAGCTGGCATGTTCCATGGTCAGATTCTGATTGCTCCCCAGGATGAAGAAAGATTGTTCTTCTTCCTCTGGTCCCTCAAGGAAAAGGACTCTCAAGATGAACTGGGCTACAGAGCTCAGAGAGATTCTTCCTCTTCTTCCAAGAAGAGTGCAGACCAACGTTGTGATTCCTCAGGTTCCCAAGATAGGGCCGGGCCCCTACCTGCTCTCTGGAACTGAGACAAGATCAGTTGGGCACACTATACTATACCATCAATTCCAGTATTATTCATGGGGCATCTGCTGAGTCCAGTACTGACAAGATTGGTGTTGGCACTGACTATTTCCACGCCATTGGCATACCAGGCAGCACAGGATTTGCTCTCCTTTCTGTTCCTGACTCTCCATTACTTCAGAAGCATTCAACTGTAGTGGCCTCTTCTGTGTCCTTGGGGCTAACTGGACTGGCTGCAGAATTGTTATTGCTGGCACCATCTTCCACACTGCTTAATTGATTTGAGGTTGGTTTCCTTGGTACCAAGGTGCTCAACAGTACACACATTGCTTTCGGAACCATCAACTGTTTCAATATAGACTACCTCTATAATATTACTACCAGCCTTGACTTCTTTACCAATGTCTGTTTTGGTGCTGAGTGTGAATGCAATGCCCCCACTAGGGCCCAAGGTGCCAGCTACTTTATCATTGGTCACACCAATGCGATCTGCCTATTGGTCTTCAGATGAGGCTGGATGTTTACTTACCCTTGCCTGGAGATGCTCCTCTGTTGCCACTATACTGCTTGAAGGGTTCTTTAAGATTGAACTCAAGGGCATCGACTTTCTCTCTCTCTCGCCTTCAAGGTACTGTCCTCAAAATTAGCAAGACGTACTGGGATTGCTGCCACTCCTGCAATAACAATAGAGCTCTTGGACCAGTTCCTATTGGCCACAATGCCATATTGTCTTCCTCAGTGACCTCCTTGGAATCATTGGGAAGTTCCTTGATCTGCAAAGTCCTGATCCTTGGCTCAGTCCAGAGTGAGTTTGCCAGTGCCCTTTGTAGTCTCTCCTCCTGAGCCACCTACACTGCAAACACAGACTGAGGTCGTCCCCTCTGAGCTGGTTCAGCTTGAACCATTGTTGCAGGGGCAGGAGTTGCTGCAGGAGATACCATAGACTCTGTTCCCTTCCTCTTCACCAGATGACTAGATTCCTCCTCTCCAGTACCTGAGGAGTTTAAATTATATCAGGATCTTCTGAGGCAAATGGTTTAAGTCTTAGGCATTCAGGCAGAGTTTGTTCAGGAAAATACCATAAGTTAGTGGAAACTGTCCAGTCCTCAGCCCCAGGGAGGGTAGCTCTCCCTATAAATTAAGCACTTTTGTGCAAACACTTTGTGACATACCCCAGCTTCTTTACCGCTTACAGTGAAGCATACTGAATACTGATAAAAGATATCATGTCCCCGTGTAGAGTTTTGAGTGCTTCTACCCACATCCAGCCCCGAATTCTCTTGTTGTGATGGCAGCAAATGAACGATTATGGCAGAGGAGATGCCTGAAGATACTCTAAAAGGTCAAGATTTGATGGAAAGAAAAAATTATTCAACTTTATCTTTACAAATGCACATTGTGAATCAGTAGGCTCTGTTATCTTAATATGACTTTGTGTATTGGGATGCTATGTCCAATTTTCCTAATAAGTTGCCAGAATCCTACAGGGAAGAGTTTAAGGCATTCATTGTAGAAGGTCAGCTGGTAGCCAAGATGTCATTGCAATTGGCAGTGGGCATGGTAGACGCTTCTTCTAAAATTAAGGCCTCAGTTGTAACTATGAGAAAGGCCTTGTGGTTACAGCATTGCTCCTGTGGTCTAGCAGAGCATAAAGGACTTACCTTTCAGTGGTTGTTTTTTTAATTTTCTCAAGGACTCTTGTGCTACTTTGCTTTCATTGAGGGATTATTCGTAAAGAGACGTCATTATGGAGGTTATCAACAACAGCAGCAATAGCACTCTCAGCGATACTTCTGGTAGTCCTCTACCTGCTAGGCAGCAAGACTTCTCCAGGAAGGGGCACAAGTCACAGAGTAGGAGGCCTTTTGGGTCCAATTTTAACCAGCCAGCCTGTCCTCCATCAGCTTCAAGCAAGCAGCCATTTTGGCTTGCATATTGAGAGCTGCATTCCAGACTTTATCTCCCCAGCCATATCTCCACCATTTGGGGACAGGCTGTCTCGCTTCTAAACTGCTTGGGAAACAGTAACCAAGGACAAATGGGTCCTAAGCACTGTGGGAGTCTGTTAGACCATCCAATTTCTGTTCATTTTCCCTTCCCACCCCACTACCCCATCCTTTTTCAGGGACTCCTCATGAGTCACAGCTCCTTCAACAGGTCTACTCTGCATGCTTCATGTTTCCCCTGTAGCATCAGGGAAAGGGATTCTACGCACAGTATTTCCCGATCCCCAATCGCTGTAGTCTCAACAAGTACATCAAATACATGAGATTACATATGGTTACCCTAACTACTGTTCTCCCCACTTAGAATCATGACTGATTTGCTGCCCTTGATCTTCAGGATGCTTACTTCCACATGGCAATTTTTCCAAGCCACAAGAAGTTTCTGAGCTTTGTAGTGACAGGTCACCATTAACAGTACACAGTGTTTTCCTTTGGCCTGTCCCCAGCTCCATGTGTTTTTACCAAATGTATGGCTGTAGTAGCAGCATATCTCAGAAAAAGAGGAATTAATGTCTTTCCTTTACCTGAATGTTTGATTAGTAAGGGGGAAGTCCAGAGACCAAGCCTTCTGTCTGGTCCAATTTCTGCTACATTTCTTCGATCGTCTATGAACAGAGGAAAGCCAGCCACCACAATAGCAACACACAAATAGAGTTCACTGAGGCCCTCCTAGACCCAGGTTTGAGGGTGTTTCTGTCAAGAGAAAGATTTGATGCAGTTCGTTGCCTGTGGCTGTCCCTTGCTCTTACCCTTTAACTCTGATCCTTGTATGCTGGAATTGTTAGGTCATATGGCTGCATTTACGTACATGGTCCAATATGCAAAATTTCATCTTCCTCCTCAGGGATGGTTGAAGTTGGTATATCTCCTGAAATGTCAGTCATTGCCACTGCCCATCCAGGAGTCTCTACAAAGGGGTGGACAGATCAGATCAAATATTTGCAAAGGTGTTCCTTTTGCCCATCCTCCTCTAATCAGGACCGTAGTTACTGATGCCTTCACAGCAGATTGGGGAACACATCTGGGGACATTGAAGGTTCACGGTTTATGGACAGACAAGGAAGCTTCCCTTCATATCAACATCCTGTAGCTTCAAGCCATTTACAGTGGATGCTAGGCACAGATGAAGAGCACAGATATTCATATCCTCATTGACAATACCACCACAATGTTTTATGTGAACAACCAGGGAGGAGCTTGCTCCAGCCACCTTTGTCAGGAAGCAATAATGTTTTTTGTCAGTTTTGCTTTAGGGAAAACATCTCCACAGCCGTTCACTTACCAAATGCTCAGAATAACTTGGTTGATCACCTCAGCAGGAATTTCTCCCAGAATCATGAGTGGTCTCTGAAGAGCAGCAGGCTGACATCCATCTTCAGCGAATGGGGCATTCCAACGGTCGACCTGTTTGCAGCCAAAAATAAGTTTTTTGTTCTCAATTGAGTTTCAGTCTGGGATCCTTTAATCAATGTCTTGCATCTGAACTGGGGATCAGCACTGACATATGCTTTCCCCCCGAACCCACTCATTCCACAGATTGTTTTCAAACTGATACTAGATCGTGCCAAATGAATACTTTTTGCATCAGATTGTATCATTGCAAGACAATGTTTTGCAACCATCTGAGTCTGTGTTTGACCTCCCCGATCTCTTCCCCTCTATCTTGACCTACTGACTTAGCACCGTGGTCAAATTTGGCATCCAGTGCTGAGCAGTCTGTACCTCATGGTGTGTATGCTGCATGGTTAGATGAGGGGAAGGATGGTGGGTTCAGAAGCAGTTCTGAGTGATCTGCTTAATAGTAAAAAACCTTCCACTAAGGTTATCTATATGGCCAAGTGAAAACATTTTTTTGGTTTGATCGCTAGCTAGGGGAATTCAGCTGAAGCTAGCCAGCATTCAGGACACTTTGGATTATCTATTACAACTTTTAGTCCCCTGGTTTCTTTTTTATTTTTTTCCTCTCTCAGCTCACTGATGGTCCACTTAGCAGCAATCTCTATATACCATCCTCTGATCCAAAGGAACTCTGTTTTCTCAAACCACATGGTAATGAGATTTCTAAGAGGTGTTGTCTGTCTCTTTCCACTTGTGAAGTAAACTGTTCCATTATGGGACCTTAATCCTGTATTGGCTACCTTTATGGTGCATCTTGGCAACTTGTTCTCTCTTCTTTGCCAAAAGGTGGCTTTTCTTCTTGAGGCTTTTATGGCAATAAGAATGAGTGAACTGCAGGCTTTAATGGCAGAACCTCTATAAATGCAGTTTGCAAAGATGAAGTGGTCCAAAGATTAGACAAAAATTTTGGATGCAGAGTGGTTTCACAGTTTCACCTTAATGAAATATTTACCTCTGTTCTTTTGTATGCCACATTCAAATGTGGATGAACGGCATCTTCACACACTGGATGTGAGACAATGCTTGGTATTCTGTCTGAAAAGGATCAAACCAAATAGTTCATCACCTTGACTTCATCTTCTGTGTGGATCGAATGAAGGGTCAGGTGGTCTCTGGACAGATGCTTTCCATATGGATCATTTCCTGCATTAGGACAGCATATGGGGTAGCTCAGACAACACCTCTACAGAAACCAATGGCTCATTTGATGAAGGCCCAAAAAGCTTCTGTTGAATTTCTCAATAATGTCTGGATATTTGCAGAGTCAGTATGTGGTCTTCTGTGCATATGTTTAGCAGACATTATGCTATTACAACTGCATCTCTGTCTGATGCAGACTTTGGGAAGGCAGTCCTGCAGTCATTGTTCAAGTAGATTCCAAGCCTCACCATCTTTGGTTACTGCTTGTCAGTTGCCTGAGTGGAATACACGTCTGCAGCCACTAGAAGAAAAAACTATTACCAACCTGTACTGTAATTGTTGTTCGAGATGCGGATGCAGATAGGTATTTTGTGACCCTCCCCCCATCCCCTCTGCAATGGAGTTTCTACTCTTGGGGTATGTCTACACTATGAGATTATTCAAATTTTACAGAAATCAATTTTTGGAAGCAGATTGTATAAAGTCAAGTGCACGCGGCCACACTAAGCACATTAATTCAGTGGTGTGTACCAAAGCTATCTCAACTCCTGGAGCGTTGCACTGTGGGTAGCTATCCCATAGTTCCTGCAGTCTCCCCCACCCATTGGAATTCTGGGTTGAGAATGATGGGGCCAAAAATTTGTTGCGGGTGGTTATGGGTAAATGTTGTCAGTCAGTCCTCCCTCTGTGAAAGCAACAGCAGACAATCATTTTGCACCCTTTTCCCTGGATTGCCCAGGTAGACACCATAGCATGGCAACCATGGAGCCCGTTCAGCCTTTTTTCACTGTCACTATACGTCTACTGGATGTTGCTAACAGATGCGGTACTGCAGTGCTACACAGCAGCATCCCCTTGCCTTAGCAAAGACGGTTACCAGTCATACTGTACCATCTGCTGCTGTCATGGGTGCTTCTGGCTGGCCTCGGGTGAGGTCGGTTGGGGGCGCCTGGACAAAAATGGGAATGACTCCAGGACATTCTCTTCTTTAAGTTTTGTCTAATGGAGAGTCAGTCCAGCCTAGAATATCAGGCAAGCCTACTAAAGAACCAGAGAGGCAAACGGCTGCTCCAGGTCAGAACCCCATACATCCTGCAGAAATGATGAGCTGCATGCCATTCTAGGGGGTGCCCCTGCAACAATCCCACCTGTTGCTTCCCTCCTTCCCTACCCCTCCTGGGTTACCGTGGCAGTTATCCCCCCATTTGTGTGATGAAGTAATAAAGAATGCATGAATTTGAAACAAAAGTGACTTTATTGCCTCTGCAAGCAGAGATTAAAGGGGTGAGGGGAGGGCGATTGGCTTACAGCGAAGTCGAGCGAACCACCATTCTGCACTTGCTCAGTCTATAGCTGAAAATGGGAATCTGTGATAAACACTAGGATAGAAGCACAGGCAGGACTGAATCTCCATTTGTGCGTGGGCCTTTGGTTGACACTGGTAAAACACAAAATGTCCCAGGATATGTATGTTGGGGGACAGTTCTAAATGGCAGCTTAATTTTTTTATTTGCAGCAAAATGTAGAGGTCTAAGTATCTGATTGTGAGCCCTGGTAGCAAGGCGTAGGCAGAGGTAGGCGCGACCCCACGGTGCTGTTGAAGGGGAGAGCAGCCTGAGGCAGAAGCCTCCAGCTGGCAGGATATTCCAGGCAGGACTGACTCTCCATTACACAACTTAAAGATGAGAATGACGTGGAGTCATTCCCATTTTTGCCCAAGCACCCCCGACTGACCTCACCGAGGCCAGCCAGGAGCACCCAGGGGACGACGATTATGGATACCAGTCATACTGCACCATCGGCAAGGCAAGGGGATGCTGCAGTGTAGCGCTGCAGCATCACGTCTGCCAGCAGCATCCAGTAGACATACGGTGACGTAAAAAGGCGAGAAACATTTTTTTTTTCCCTTTGCTTTCACTGGGGGGTGGCTGACGACATATACCCTGAACCACCCACAACAATGTGTTTGAGCCTTCAGGCATTGGGAGCTCAGCCTAGAATTCAAGTAGTTTTCAGAGAGTCCGGAAACTGTGGGATAGCTACAGTTGTCAGTTGCTCTCCCTCCGTGAGCGTCCATTTGATTCTTTGCCTTTCTGATATGTTTGTCTCAGCTCCTTACGTTTCACACAGCACTGTGTTGAGTCCCTGTTGTGGCCTCTGTCCATCATGGCCTTGGAGATTTTTTCAAATGTTTTGGCATTCTGTCTTTTGGAACGGAGTTCTGATAGAACAGATTCATCTCCCCATACAGAGATAAGATTCAGTATCTCTCGCACGGCCCATGCTGGAGCTCTTTTTTTTGATTCTGAGACTGCATGGTCACCTGTGCTGATCAGCACTCCACTCTGGGAAAACAGCAAATGAAATTCAAAGTTCGCGGGGCTTTTCCTGTCTACCTGGCCAGTGCATCCGAGTTCAGATTGCTGTCCGGAATGGTCACAGTGGTGCACTGTGGGATAGCTCCCGGAGGCCAATAGCGTTGAATTGCAGCCACGCTAGCCCTAATTCGAAATGGCAATCTCAATTTCAGCACTTTGTTGGAGAGGAATACAGAAATCGATTTTAAGAGCCCTTTATGTCGACAAAAATGGCTTCGTTGTGTGGACGGGTGCAGTGTTAATTCGATTGAACGCTGCTAAATTCGACATAAACTCGTAGTGTAGACTCAGGCCTTGATGTTAGTTGCAAAGGAATTGTGGGAGATTGAGGCAGCGCTGCCCTTAAATAGCCATTGGAGAGGGCTATGAGTGCCTAATTGTGTACCACCCCACTGAATACTGCTAAGCAAAGTTACTGGCTTCAGTCCACTGAGTGCGCACACACCTGAGTGGAACACATGTCTGCACCCACAACTCAAAAAAAACAATTACAGTACAGGTAGGTAACCACTTTTTATAGTTGCAAAGATTTTTTTTCCATATATGAACTGAGTGGAAACCAATATTGTGCTTTCTTCCTAAGTCTATACACCACTCCATTCCCGCTGTTGCTTGTAGCTTTGACAAGTTGCAGCATGGGGTAAGCTGACCAGTCTGGTCAGTTTTTACTATTGCTGTTCCTGCCACTGCAGCAGTCAAGAAGGTGAGGGAGGAGAATAATAGAGGAGTCCACGTACAGTAACAGCAGTCAGGTGATTTTGAAGTGAGAGAATATTCCTTTACTACCAGACACCTGCTAAATAGAGGCTGATACAGAAGATAGAACCCAAACAGGATACTATATGGAGAGGGAGAGAGACTTGGAGAAAAATGACAGAGCAAAATTAATAGATTGGTTGACAGTATTACAGTTAAATGATGTATACAAATAATATACAACTTTTAATCCTTTAAATTGCAGACAGGGCCTGAGAGAACAGTTATTTTTCAGCTTGGCTAGTAGACTTAATCTTCAAGGTGTATATGTTTGGATTTATATTGTAGTTTTTAGAATTTTCATCTTGCTTCTAGCTTTCAATTTTTCCCTTTTCCTTCAGCTACACTAAAAGAGCAAAATAGGAGCTCCTTCTCATCTACCATTGATTTTCCTGGGTTCATAATATCTGGATCTTTGCTTGGGCACCATACAGATTCTGGGTCTAGGAGCCCATCATCACCAGACTTCATCTTTAGCTCTTTGTACAAACCTTTTATTACAACAGAACCAACAGGGAACACAAATACTTTATCTATTATTTCATGGTCTCAAAATCAGTGGATTTGCTTTGCTCGTGATCTTGTTACAGTTGAACAAACAAATGCAAACCACGAGGCGCCCCAAAGTTTGCATTTTAAAACTGAAAATCTCCACACTGCCTCTGCCTCTTTGCTTGGGAGTTCTTCCAACAGCTGTGCCTCTGAGGATCAAAGCGACCTTTACAATAATATTACGTACCATGAAAAAGTATTCATTGAAGAAACTGACAGTGCTACTGAAATTTCTTCCACATTTTCGTTAGCACCACTGGACTCTAGTTTAGTTTCTACTTGTGTTCATATACACAAGAGTATGGCAAGCATGTGTTGTGTATTGGTCTTTGCCTAATAACTGACTCCAAAAGGTAGACTGACTTCTCTCCCTCACCGTTGTTCACTTGATATTAAAATTAATTCATCTTCTCATCTAAAGATACTAAATCTTATCAACATTTTTAGCACCAAGCCTCCTAAGTCAGTCAGTCAACATATAAATAAATATCCAACTGAAAAAAACCCTTCGTGACTAAGGGCATTGTTTGTTCCATGTGGAACTTTGCATTTAAAAAAACAGCGAATATACTATGCTCACTGCCTTTGACATCCCTCAGAAATCAAAAACTTCTGGAAAATTTGAATATTTAATACTGCAAAAAGTAATTGTAGTGTTTTTTAAATATTATATAGCTATTATTGGAGTAAAAAAGCTAAAATCTGTACATATCCTTTTGATACTTAAATCAAATTTTAATGTGCAGTTGAGACTACAGTTGTGACACAAACTAACGTAAAAAAAATCAGTGTTGAGACACGTATTCCATCTCCTCCCATTGTGTGCCTCTGATCAGGGTGTTTATCGTGCACTACTTACAGTAGGCATAAGAGGATGAATTTAAAGGGAAGATTGGTAATGTTAGTCTTGATTTGGTTTGCTTTTGACATTTGTGGTACAAATTTAGGATGAGTGGGATTTTCAAGTGCTCAGCATTGGCCTAACTCTATTTCCATCAAAGTCATTGATAAAACTACCATTTACTTTAATAGGAACAGAGTTATGCCATATCTGAGTGCTTTTGAAAATCTCTCACAAAATGTAATTTTTAGAGAATATTCTTTTTGGTTACAAGTACATGTAAAATTATTTTTGGACAGATAATTGAATATGCTATAACTCTTGTTTATCATCAAAAAGAACAGGCGTACTTGTGGCACCTTAGAGACACAAGTACTCCTGTTCTTTCTGCGGATACAGACTAACACAGCTGCTACTCTGAATCTTGTTTATTATGTAATTATGTATTTGCTTTTTGGGGGGGGGGAGCACATTTTTAATTCAGAATACTTACTGGATGACATCTAACAGCTGTTTTGAAGTATAGTTCTCAGAAAAGTGGCTATGTAAAAATAGCTCCTTCTTTCACTGACATGTATTGAGAATTATATCTGGTCATTTTAGAGGCTTATAAAAAAATTTAATTTTTTTTTTACAATTTTTTAGTTTCTGGTAGTCCTGCTGAAAGAAGTGAGAAGTTACATGGTTTCTCACACATCAACACAATTATTTACTAAATTTTAATCATTTATAACACCTGTGAAAACTCACTGAAGGCAGTGTGGTTTCGCATATGTCAGCGGCCTGATATTAAGATAATGGAGCTGCACAGCAGTCACCAAAGGCCTGACTGGCCTGTTTTATTACTATTGGTGATACATGAGAAATAAAAGACCAGACTTCACCCTGAGCCCATGCTGAGCATACAGGGTGAAAGCTAGGTAAAACCACCTTTTGATCTACAAACTGGGTATATTTGATATGGAATCATTTAGGAACTATAATGATGGAACCCACAATACTATTTGTAGTCATTTTTCAGAGTACCATAGAATCACATTTTAATACCATAGTAGGTTTTCTTCATTATGAATTCCTGCAAAATAGGGTTTGTAATAAAGTAGAATCTTTAACAGAAATGTAATTTATAATGGTTGCACTCAGTGACTTTTTTGCAGTACTATTGATTTCTTCACATTATTTTTTTTCAGCCAGGCCCACAACTCCTCTTTCTGTAGGAACTATTGTACCACCTCCAAGGCCTGCTTCCAGACCAAAGATATCAACAGGGAAACTTAGTGGAATTAATGAAATTGTATGTATTTAATTTTAGTTTTTGTTTACTTATTTAACTTATTTCTCAAAGAATGGCTCAACTTGAAATAAAGCACTCATTTACCCCATTATAGTTAACGTTTCTTTTTACATCAAACTCTTTGAGAGTTTATAAATCACTCATTTTAATTGTCATCAACCTAAAATGTGCATGGAAATTGTTCACTGTGAATGTAATTATTGGTAGCATAAATTCGTTAGTATTTTTTATGCAAAGCAACTTTTGGAGGGCTTAGGTGTTTGCTTTTACTTGCTCAAACAAAGAATCAATTTTAAAAACTGAAGATTGCATATACATAGTGCCATATCTTTAAAAAAAAAAAAAAAAAAAAAAAACCTTGAGTGAAATCCTGATCCCAGTGAAATCAGTCGCAAAACTCCCAGGATTTCACCCTCAATTTCTAGGAGAGAGAACCACACGAGGGAAGAGGAACGCATTCATATTATCAGTCTGATACTGTTTATCCATCTTACGATAAACATTTTGAATTCTTCTGACCTAACACAGCTCA
Organism: Chelonoidis abingdonii; assembly: GCF_003597395.2. Classification (NCBI taxonomy): domain Eukaryota; kingdom Metazoa; phylum Chordata; order Testudines; family Testudinidae; genus Chelonoidis; species Chelonoidis abingdonii. The sequence continues at coordinate 50,984,601 of NC_133774.1, read as the reverse complement.
CTAGGTACAGTTTTATTAGTTATATGCATTTCTGTACTACCCATCACTGTAGTACCTGAGAATTCTTTACAGGTTCTGGGTGCTGTAAAAAGGAAGACATAAGTAACAAAACCAAACCACAATCTCCACCATTTCAGATTTGCTCTTCCCTTGCTTGTGTTAAATTATTTGACTGGGTGTTACTAAAATTTAATCTAGTATGTCCTTATTTGTTAATCTTGGGTGTGAAACCATCCTTGTGCAACACCAGATGAATTTGGGTGAGGGGAGGTCAGGGCAGAGAGGAGGATTAATGTGTGTGGAAAGCCTGAGATCCACTCTTTCACAATGCAGTGGCACTGCACCATCTCCAGGTTAAACAGCGGATGGTTCTTTGAAAGACATCAGCCTTGCCTCTCCACTGGTGTGACCCCTAATGTAGTCATCCGTGGAAAGTGCTCGTGTATTCAGGACTGCAGGTTCAAGCAGCAGCATAAAAGTTTAGCTTCTCTGCCTTTTTTTTTTTTTTTTTTTTGGCACTTAGCTCAGCCTGAAATGGGGTTACTTAAGGCTGTTATATAGGCAAAGCATAATGTTAACTAATTAAAGATTGATTATCAGGAAAAACTTCCTAACAATAGTCTAAATAATAGAATAACTGCCCAAGGGAAATGGTAGCAGTTCATAAGTTTTTTCACTTTGAAAATTAGGTTGGATAAAACACTAGAAAAAAATATCATAGGGGACGATCTTGCATTAGGCAGGGAATGAACTAGATGAAGATTTCTTTTCTGGTTGTGTTTGATTCTCATAAGATATCCTTTGTTTTGTCCATTTAAAATCATTTATATGTTCGTAATGATATCGACACATTTTGTTTTAAGCCAAGGCCATTCAGCCCACCCTTGACCTCTAACTCCAGTCCACCACCTATAGCTCCTTTGGCACGTGCAGAGAGTATTTCATCAATATCTTCTTCGGCTTCTCTAAGTGCAGCAAATACACCCACAGTAGGTAAGTAATTCAGACTATCTGTAAACAACTAATTTATGTCTCTCTAGCCTGTAATTTTTATAACTTTTTTATTTATTTTTTTTTAGAAGAGCTATAAATCTTTATTCTTCAGGGCATATATAAACCACTAACTTCTGGATGTTCGGAGAAAATAGCCTTATTTGTCCAACTTAGGTTTTCTTGCAGCTTCCTTTGAAGTATCCGGTACTGAATACTATCAGACAGGATACTGGGCTAGATAGACCACTGGTCTGATCCAGTATGACAGATCCTTCAGTGAAATTATTTTTTAAATTGTTGTAGAAATGCTTATAAATGCTTGCTTGGTATGCAGGATATGTATACATTAAGTGAGGGCTGTTGTTTGTTTGAGATTTTATTCTACTTGATATTGAAATATTCTTTAGATATAGAGTGAATTTAATCATTTTTAAAGAAACCATTGTGTTTAGGCCAGTAATCAGGTTTTGTTTTAATAATTTCTGTTATAAAACATAATACTAATAGAATTGTTTCCATGAAAATTGTTTTTAAATGATTTATAGTGATTTAAATGTTCCCTTGCCTTGCTTACAACCCCATAATTGCAGCATTATGCAGATACATAGAACCCAAAATCTGGAATTGGTGGTCTTTTCCTTTCTCCAGGTTGAGAAAAGTAAAGGAACTAACTAAAGAGCATAAATGGTGAAAAGTAAATTAGGGCCCCAATCGTGCAATATACATGAATAGTGACATTGACTTTAGAGGAACCATTCACCTGCATAAAGTTACATGTTCGTGTTTGAAGGATCAGGACCTTGATTTCTTTTAAAATTCTTTCAGTTTTGACAACCTAAGGTGTAACTAGCAAGGACATTTTTTTTGTAAAAGTGTATTTTTTGTAACCTGATGTTCCTTTTGCAGGACTGATTATTATTTTTAACTATTGGACACTATTACAACTTTAGTCTTCTAAATTAAACTTAACTCCAGCAAATGTATATTGTTTCAAGGGAATTTGTGGAAAAGTCTAATATGCCTTAACTAATTTATTTTATATTTTAACCTCATCTTTAATTAGAATTCTTATTTTTCAAATCTCTTTCCATTTAAATAATGTAACTTTAAATTAGTGTTTTTTATTATTGTTTGAAATGTTTTGTTTTCTTGCAATGTTTTGTTTCATTTAAATGTAATAGATGATGATATGATCATTGGAAAGCTCCCTACGATTGAAAAACTTTGTGAGACACCTGCAGGTATTGTTCTAGAAGAAGAATTATATGTTAACTAATTATCCTAAAATGGTACCTAATAAAATTTCTTTGTGACTTAACTTTCTCCAGCAATCTCTAGTATCTTCCAGCCATAAAGTAGCTTCAAAGCTAAACTGCTTAATCAGTTATGTGTTGTATTAATCATTTGAAATTGATATAACCAAACATTTAAAAATTTCCAAAAAACTCAGGTAAAGCCTGTGGTCTTATTCTCCCTAATCTTCCATCATAGTTTTTCAGGGAAAAAAAGCAATTATCTTGAACTTTTAAAATGACAATCCTTACTTAACACTTTTAAAGAACATGTTTTGTATGTGGCATGCAAATAAGGGGAACTCTGAAATATTTGGAAACTTCCACCATAAATAATGGTTACTTTTTTTTCCAGACAGATATTGTCCATTGCCCTCCAGCAGACTTAATTTAGCAAAATTAAAAGTGCTTCAACCTGTGGTATAGTAGGACCCAGGCAACTCTTCATATAATGACACACTGGAGCCACTTTACTTTTTGCATCTTCAACCTCAAAATCATTTAAGTCTCAAAAGATCTAAAAACTTTGAAACCTGTGTTGCAGTCTGGGGTGCCCGTTTCAGTGAAGTCTCAAAGTCCTAATAACTTTTCAGACTGCTGCTGTTTGGCTCAGGAGAGAGGCTACACAACCCCACCAATAGGCTTCTGCCCCAAGGACTTGCCACCAGAGGAAACAAGAAGGCTGCTTTTCCTGCTGTTTCTCTCCCCTTGTTATACAGGACTCTCTGTGTGGGTGGGGGGCAGATGGACCCCATCTGAAGTTTCTAATGGCATCAAAGATAGAATGGCTAGACTTTGTTAGGTCTGAGGTGTGTTAGATGATGGCTTCTCAAACTTTCATGTTGTGTTACAAGGAGGCTGCCCAACTCATGAAATCAGAATGAAGTCCCTCTCCCCCAACCAATTTCCTCTCCAATGCAAATCAATTCAAATACTTCCTCATCTGCATGAAAAATCAGTTCTAACGCTACTGAACATCTGTTTGAAAGCCCCACACACATTCAGAATTGTTTTCCTCCTGTACACACTAAAACTGGTCTACTCCACGGTCCACTGCTCTTCAAGTTGCCTGCAGCCTCTCTAGGGGACAGTTCCTTCATGCCTGCCTCTTTAAAGCTTCATCCCCTTCAAAGTTGCTGCCTCTCGCTCCTTATTGTTCTTCCATCTCAACTTGCTTCTTTCCTTCTCCACCTCCACTTTGAGGTCATCAGCTGCAGCCACCCCCTGTCATACCACTTCCCTATTTCTGGATCTCCAGCTCCAGCCTCCTTTCTCTCTCCCAACAAAGATTCTCAGCATTTTGTGCCTGGCTGCAGAGCAGACAGGCCAACAGAATGCTGATTTACAGTTAAATCTATCTTTATAATAAGAAGGACTTAGTTTTGTTTGGGGATTTTTTTTTTAATGAAAACTTAGATTTTTGCAGAGCACAGTAAAAGCTGGAAAAAGAAAATAAATCATTTGATTTCTAGTGCCCCGGGTGTGACCAGGAAAAAAAGAAATATGTATGTGTGCACTTGCATATATTCATATATCTGTGTTTGTGTCTCCTTAAATATGTGCAAATTGTAATATATTAAGGAAGATACAGTTATTTTCAGCAAGCAAGAAATTCCTGTATTTCTTTATGGAATGGAAAAATATATGTATACATGAAGTGTAATAGATTTTGCATAATTCTCTCTAATGGATCAGTTTAAATTTATCTATAAGAATATAAAAACAAAAAAATTACTGTAAATCAACAATTTGTACCTCTGTAAAAGACTGTTTATTTAGTAGGAAGTGATCGCCTTCCAGCCTGGCTCTGTAGTTGAGCTGTCTAATCATTACACCCTATTGGTCTGATGAAAAGGGGATAAATTCCCATACAACTGTAGAGCAATACTTACAGCTTAAATGCATTTTTAACTCTTTGTTATAGATGACTTTGTATTATTTGCTGTCTCCATAGTTGAGCATTTCACTACAGAGATGGAAATTAATGGGTCCAGTTTTGCCAACTCGTGATAAAATCATATTCCCATTAATTTCCATGAGTCTTGCAATATTTGATGAGTCATGCAATATTTTGTTTATGTGAAAATCTCAGCTTTCTTTTTAAAAAAGATTAACTTTCTAGCCTTTGTAGCTACAGCAAAAAGCTTGAAGATGTGGCCTAAGTGTAGACTGAAAGGCAAATAAAAAGATGTCAACATATTTTTTATTAATTTCATGTTCCCAATCAGTCCACTTATATTTCTTAAGTCTGATTCATGATTTTTTAATTCCTGGGCTGGCAATACCGTGGGTTGAAGGAAGAGTACGTGTTCTATTAGAGGTTTTTTATGTAAGTGAATTGTATTGGTTCATAGACAAAGTAACTATTGGGAAGAATTCAAAACATTAAAGCATCTTGTAAACAGTGCACAAGACTTTAGAGGAGAATGTAAAGCATGATAGTATCATGGTAAGACTAAATATCTGGAATCTGACCATTTTTTTTTAAACTCCTCTCTCTCTCATGCTGCTCCTTCTCCTCCCACCCCTCCTGCCTCAAATTAAACATACAGTTCCCACACCCACATGTACTTACTTCATAGATTAGTACATGTATTAACAAGCTGCTTCCTCATATTAAGGTCCCACCCTCCTCCTACAGCAGTGGCTTTCAAACTTTTTGACCCCTTTCACATAAAAAGCCTCTGAGTGCAACCCCCCTAATAAATTAAAAATACTTTATTATATATTTAACACCATTATAAATGCTGGAGGCAAAGCGGGGTTTGGGGTGGAGGCTGACAGTTCGTAACCCCCCATGTAATAACCTCGTGACCCTCTGAGGGGTCCCAAACCCCCGTTTGAGAACCCCTGTCCTACAGCATGTACTGCTGATAAATCTGAGACGCACATCACAGTATTTCAAAGTAAATTATAGGATTCGTTTGAAAGCAGAAACATGGCTTTCTGCTTTATGGTATCTCAGTAGAAAATATTCATTGGTCTGTTTCTGCCTGCTTATTGAAAAGTGTTAGGCTTCCTTGTGAGCAATATGCTTTGCATGAGACAGTCAGGTTTAATAGGAGTACAGGAAAAGAATAATAATAAGCTTTCCACTGTGCTATTGATTTCAGTAACTGGCCGTATATGTTTTAGAGTGGTACATTTTAGTCCCTGGTTGTGCATGCACAACATTTTGTTGTTATGGATACGTTCACCTACACTCTTCTTATGCAGCCACAGTGTAAGAAGTCGTAACGCTGGGTCTCGGTTTGTAGGTAAAAATTGAAACACTCCTGTGTATGCAGGTGTTTGCATAACAACTTATGAAGATTGGACACAGGCCTTTCTGACTATTTTCCCCAGTACATTGAATGATTTTTAAAGTGGTGCATATTTCCTTGTAACTCTGAGGCATATCCTGATTCCTTAATAGGTGGACGTAAAAATCTCAGTAAATAAAAATGTTCTGTGATCATCTCACGTGAAAAGTGTTTGCCTGCTTGATAGTGCTCCAGACTTAGGGCTTGGCTACATTGGCACTTTACAGCGCTGCAACTTTCGCACTCAGGGATGTGAAAAAACACCCCCCTGAGCGCTGCAAGATGCAGCGTTGTAAAGTGTGGGTGTAATCAGGGCGGCAGCGCAAGCACTGCATGCTACACCCATAAGGGATGTGGTTTACAAGCAGCGCTGGGAGAGCTCTCTCCCAGCGCTGCAGCTCTGACTACACTCACACTTCAAAGTGCTGCCGTGCCAGCGCTCCCACAGCGCTGCTGGGGCAGCGCTTTGAAATTTCTAATGTAGCCATACCCTTAGTTAAAAATGCCAATACTTAATTTATGTGGAATCAGACTAAACTGCTTGGGGGGTTTATGCAGACATAATTGGAATCATGGCATGTCCATGATGACTCTCTTCTTTTACTATACATTTTCTTCATATTATAAGCATACAGTAGAGAGTTTGTTTTATGAGTAGTACCAGCTACATGTTGGCTTTAATTAATACAATGTTACCATTTATGTTGTATCACGTATGATGTGTTCCCTAGTATCTATCTGTTTAAAATGTCATTGCAATAGTCCTGTTTTCTCAGGTTGCTTATTGTTGCTTAGTGCTTTGATTGTGTTATATTCTGATTTCAAATGTTTTTCAAATACATTTTTCCACACTTTTCAAAAAAATACTTTGGACTTTGCTGTGAAGCTGATGATAGTGACTTCTTTTACTTGATACTTCAGTAACATAGGTAGCCAACCATTTTGAAATCTAGCTAAGCTTCTTGAAAATTAAACCTATAACCCATATGTATTCTAGGTGTTTCACGTGGTCCCAGCCCTGTCACCCTTGGAAACCAGGACACTCTGCCTGTTGCAGTAGCCTTTACTGAATCTGTTAACGCCTACTTTAAAGGAGCAGATCCTACAAAGTTAGTTAAATAGTGAATTGTTTTGACTATACTGAGTTACATTTAGAAAACAAATTGGTCTTTTTTTCTTTTCTTTTAAATATGGGGGGAAAATGGTGAAACTTTAGAAGAATGTGGTAAATTCGTTGAAATGAATTTCTGATGAAAATGAGATGGTGCTTTATCACTGGCCAGGCATAGTTCAGGTAGGTGCTATGTGTAAATTGTCCCACACAGCTCAAAGCACCTCATTTCTACCTGCAACACCTCTGCTATGCCAGTTGTGGCCATCTCCTACACATAGTTGTGCCTTGTGTTTGTGATGTGGAAAAAAAAAGTTCACCAAGAAACTACTGTATGCTTTATCCACCAAACTCATTTCACTTGCAACCTCATCTAATTTTTAAATCATATCCCAAGAGGTGAAAGAGGTAGTGCAATAAGCCGTAGTGCCACCACCTCTTCATTTAGAATCAATTTGTATTTTAAATTTATGCCTTAGATACAAATATTCTGAAAACAGTAGATCTTTACTTTAAAATTAATACTGAAATTTGACATGCAGTAAGAACTGGGTTTATTTTTATTCCGTTGTAATAGAATTGCTCTTCTCTCATCTCGCTCCCAGATGTATTGTGAAGATCACTGGTGATATGACAGTGTCATTCCCAAGTGGGATTATTAAAGTCTTCACCAGCAACCCGTCTCCAGCTGTACTCTGCTTCAGGGTAAAAAACACAAGCAAACTAGAGCAGATTCTTCCAAATGCACAACTTGTATACAGGTTTTGTATTTTTTTATCTAATAGAAAACCATGTGATTTTAAAATGTGAATTGTTATATTACTATTTAAAAACAAATTCTCCGATATCTTATTGTTTAAACTTTGCTGTGAATTTTATTTACACCAGTAAATTGCCTTGTATTTTTTATGCTTAGTTTCTGTTCAGCGCTCTCACTCTAATCACAGTATGAGAATTGCATAGATTACTAGACTTGAAATTTCCATTGATTATAATGGGAATCACATGGCTAAAACTGCAAAAATGACTTAAAAATCTAGTTGTATGAATCTGTGGATGTCTCTTTACATACGATTTTGTAAATTAAATGTTTTAGACAATCTTTGTTTAAAAATTAAACACGATTTAATTTATCTAAATACATGTTTAAATTATACGAACAATGTACCTGATCACTGACAGAAACAAACTAGAAATTTCAAAATTAAGAAGAGTGACACTCCCACTTCAAGGTATATGGCATTTTTTGTACAGAGATCACATTGGAATGATTGATGGATCAAGTGTCAACCTTCACTTGGAAATCTGTTAGCTTGCAGTTAATACTGACATACTTTTTCTGATATGGCAATTACTATTGTGGGGGGGTTTTTTAACTACATCTTTTTACTTTGAAACCTATCTTTTATACCGTAGACCAGAACCTTTGTGTTACTATATAGATGAGGCATGTGCTATACACAGCAAAAGTATTTCTGAAAATTCTTAGAGGAAAAAAAGCAGTCCCCATCTAGAGTAACTGTTTCGTATATTTTTCAGAGTAGCAGCCGTGTTAGTCTGTATCCACAAAAAGAACAGGAGTATTTGTGGCACCTTAGAAACTAACAGCTATCGTCAGGATGGACACAAATCTGACATCAGGAATCATAACATTCAAAAACCAGTGGGAAAACACTTCAACCTCTCTAACCACTCAGTGACAGACTTGAAGGTGGCAGTTTTGCAACAAAAAAACAGACTCCAAAGAGAGACTGCTGAACTCGAATTAATATGCAGATTAGACACAATTAACTCTGGCCTTAACAGAGACTGGGAATGGCTGGGTCATTACACTAATTGAATCCATTTCCCTATGTTAAGTTCTCTTCACACCTTCTATGAGTCATCTTAATGATCACTTCAAAAGTTTTTTTTCCCCTGCTGACGATAGCTCATCTCAATTGATTAGACTCTTCCTGTTGGTATGCAGACTTCCACTTTTTCATGTTCTCTGTATGTATAAATATCTCCTGTCTGTGTGTTCCATTCTGTGCATCTGAAGAAGCGAGCTGTAGCTCAAGAAAGCTCATGCTGAAATAAATTTGTTAGTCTCTAAGGTGCCACATGTACTCCTGTTTTGTATATTGCAGCTAGAGCTGCCTGAAAGTCAGGATTTCTGGTTTGTGAGAAATTTCTCTGTTTTGAAACACCACCACGTGGAGCTGCAGACTCATATAATCCACATGTCCATGCTGCCATGGCCCCTGGAAGCCAGAGCACAGTCCCCATGGCTGGGCTGCCTCAGACCCATGAGCTCTGGAAGGTGAAAGCTCAGGGAACTAGGTAAACTAGACTATTTGTTGCTGTAGCAGAGCACTCACAGGGACAAGTGCTATCTGCTCAGAGACTCTCTCGTTGGACCTCCAGCTGTATCACTCTGTTACCTGTTGGCTGTATCTCCCTTCCCTGGGTGGGGAGAGGACCCACTCCAAGAGAACTCATGCAAATCAATAACACATCTTTGAGAAGTATCTATACTGGACATTTGTAAGACAGCAACCTGATGTTCCATTGATACCTTCACAAACGATTATGCCTTAGTCCCAGATTCTTCTCCAGATTCAGAAGTACAGACAGCAGGTATTACAGACATCTATACTGCCTGCATCCTTGCACACTCACTTGTTTGGATACTGCTTACCAGTCACTCGTGTGGAATACACATAGGGACTGCCACACAAAGAAGAAAAGCAGGTCATTTACCTGTAACTGAAGGTTCTTCAAGATATGTGGTCCCTATCTCTATGCAACTGCCTGCCCTCCTTCCCCTCTACTTTGGATCATGACTCGATTTGCAGTAAGAGGAGGAACTGGAGAAGTGTTGGTTCAAGCTGCCCCTCAAAACCTCAGTATAGAGCATGAGGGAAGCAACTGTACAGGTGTAAACCAACGGAAACCACCTGCCAGAAATCTCTGATCTCAGGCACATAGAGCACATGCATAGCATATGTGGACTAGAGATAGGGACCATACATGTTGAAGAACCGCTAGTTACAGGTAAGTAACCTCCACATTGTGATCAAGGCATTTTAGTGTTTATAATCTTAGATTAGATTAAATTTATTTTTAAAGATACTTTTTTGTAGCTTTTTCCCCTCAAGGTGTCACTACAGGGCAGGTTTTTTTAATATTAAAAATGTGTCCTCTTGAAGGAACAATCCAGACACAGCCTTAACTATGGTGCCACTGACATTCAGCTGTAATCCAGGGGTGTGTGTGTGTGTTAAATGCTAGTATTGAATAGGTAACTGATGTGCCTTAATATTCTGAAAGGTGAAATTATGTTACAACCTCTTATTGTGTTTGAAAAAAGTGTAAGAAATAAAGGGAAAGGTCTACCACTTAAAATTAAGACAACCAAAATAAGAAAACTAATATTTGTATTCTCATTCCTATCTTCATTTTACATGTAGTGATCAGTCACAAAGTGACTCCAGTACAAAAGATTTTTGGATGAACATGCAAGCTGTCACAGTCTGCCTCAAGAAGTTATCAGAGCAGAATCCATCTGCTTCCTATTATAATGTTGATGTTTTAAAATATCAGGTAAATACTTTTTTTATTTGGAGATTTTTTTTTTAAGGAACTTTTGCAGATTTCACATCTGTAAAGAGACTATCAGAATTATTGTTTAGGTGGGCATAAAGGAGGATTGTCACCATTTAGTTGGATGGTTCTTAAGCCAGACTTACACTAGACTGTTCCAACCCATAGGACCTCACCTGGCTGCTGGATCAATTTGTGCCCTTGGTGTTTTCTTGCTGCTTCTCCTGGCTTGATGACTTTTCAGTTTGCTCATGCTTGCTCTGAGCATGTGACACTTGTGCTGGGTTCCAACATTGCTTCCTTTGAGCATTGTTGGCTGAGGGAAGTGAGACCTTATACTCAATTTGATGGTATTTCTCCATTTGTCTGTGTGATAACTTTTTGAATGCGGCATCCAGTCAATTCCACATTTTCAGGAAATAGGGCATAACCCTATTGATTTTGGTGAAACTGGAAAAATCAAAAGGGAGAAATGAGGGATACAAGGAGCCCCCTGCAGCTGCCATTCAGCAGTTTCATCTACCTCTGTTATTGTCTATAGATCGAAGAACCGGTTGATGGCACTCATAAACCCTTGCCAGGATAGCAGCTCTCCCCATCTTCCAATACAGTTTAAAAACGTTGATGCCCTGAAAAGGAGTGTGTGTGGGAGGGAAAGAAAAGGGTCATGGGGAGCATATAGAGCACCTGGTATGGAGGAAGGGGGCACACGGTGAGATGGGAATAGGGATGCAGATGAGCCCCTGGCCTGGGAGGGAGTGTGGGAGACCAGGGAAAAGGGGGGCACCTGAAGCCGCTGACATAGGCTGGCGAAGGAGAAGGCCACTCAGAACCCTTGCTGGGGAAGGGGGAGGGGGCAAGAGAGAATGGGAGACACTGGTATTGTGGGGGGAAAGGAATATGGGGGGGCACAAAGAGCCCCTGGCGTGTGCAGGAGGGGGCATGCATAACCCTTGGGGGACTAATGGGGGACCCTAGTATAAGACAGTGAGGGGGCACACAGAGCCCCTGTCTTGAAGGTTGGGGGAGAATGGGGAAGCACAGAGTCCCAGACATGAGGAAGCTGTTAGGGGGACACAGATCCCCTGGCATGAGGGAGAGGGTAGCAGTGTGTCCCTGAAATAAAAGGGGATAGAAGTGTGGTATACAGGGAGCTTGTAAGGGGAATGTGGGGATACAAAGAGCTGCTGGTGTGTGTGATGTGCTCAGCCTACAGAAGCGGCCAAATGTGTGCTTCAACTGGTAGGCAAATGTTGTTTCTAATAGTACTTTTGTGCTAACTGCCCCATGACTGTAAGTTACCCTCTGTCAATTAAATCATTATGGTCCACAAGTGGATGGGAGAAATTAAGACCTCTCCAGGCAGATTTCTTCAGTGCAGTGTAGAATGCAAAAGACAACTTAAAAACTAAACTGACACCAATGTTTTGTATTGGAAGAGCCAGAAAGGGAAGGGGATTCTAGGGGTGGAGGGGAGACAGTTAATCCCCCTTTCCTTCCCTGCCCCCCCCCCCAAAAAAAAGTCTGACAAAAGCAGTCTGTGGAATTACAATATAAAAGCTGCTAAGCCCAGTCTGACTTGGATGTTGTTCCCAATTAACCTGAGAATATCCCATTTAGTTATAAGGCACGATTAGATAGATAGATGGATAATCTCAATTGTGTGTCATTAAATAATACTTCTTGAATGAGACCTTCCTCCCCCAAAAAGAGCACTAGTGATTATTAATTTGCATGTATCTCAAATATAACCAGGATTTATAATGGAGTTAGAATCTTAATTGTGGTGTTGCTAACACAGTTCCATAATTCTTACAATAAGTAAATAGACATTTTATTTTAATTTTTTTAAAGGTATCTTCAAATGGTATCCAGTCCACACCTTTGAATCTTGCAACGTACTGGAAATGTAATGCTAGCACTACCGATGTAAGAGTGGATTACAAGTACAACCCAGAATCTATGACTGTGCCTAGTATGCTGTCTAACATACAGGTTGTCGTACCGGTAGATGGAGGAGTAACAAACATGCAGTCCCTTCCCCCTGCAAAATGGTAAATTCAGTGCATTTCTATTATAGTATCACATTTCTTTCAGGACGCTTGTTAACATTACGTGAATTTTGAAAAGAAATTGTATTGAGAGTTTTGCAATCGCTTTAGAAACTTATTTTAAACCCTTTGATAGTGTGTAATCTTATTAGATACACTTCTACCCTGATATAAAGCAGTCCTCTGGAGCCAAAAAATTTTACTGCATTATAGGTGAAACCACGTTATATCGAACTTGCTTTGATCCGCCGGAGCGCGCAGCCCCCGCTCCCACCCCACCCGTGGAGCGTTATATCCGGGTAGAGGTTCACTCCAAAACATAGACAATATCCAATCAATTTATATTAATTCAAATTGAAAACATGCACTCATTCCAACCATAATGAAGTCCGTCAAGCCAGTGCAACTATCTGTGTTCTTTTGGACAAATTTGTCACTGGCTGTATTTTGCACTAAACTGAGCATAACATCTTCTAACCTAATGGCCATTTCATCTGTAATTGCTTCCATGGATCATGTTGTTGAATTTGTATGTCATGTCATGTCATGTGGACAGTGTAATCATTGGAAGCAGTTAACCCACCTGCTGCCATGGCTACACAGGTCAGCATCAATACTAACACATTTTTCTTCTTGCGTTCTAGTTTCCCTTGTAGACAAATTAGAGGACTGCTGGTCTGTGGCTTGGTATCAATTTGCCATCTATTTCTTTAAAATTTGCAGAAAGTTTTCCTGTACCCTTTTCTTGTAGTAATTAGTCACTAGTTTTTTTCTCTGTAGTGTTTTCAAATAAAAACAATGAAGAGTCTTCAAGGCACCTTAAAGATTAACAGATTTAGTTGGGCATAAGCTTTCGTGGGTAAAAAACTCACTTCTTCAGATGCATGGAGTGAAAATTACAGATGCAGGCATTATTATACTGACACATGAAGAAAAGGGAGTTACCTACAAGTGGAGAACCAGTGTTGACAAGGCCAATCCAATCAGGGCGGATGTAGTCCACTCCCAATAATTGATGAGGAGGTGTCAATGCCAAGAGAGGGAAAATTGCTTTTGTAGTGAGCCAGCCACCCCCAGTCCCTATTCAAGCCCAATTTAATGGTGTTAAATTTGCAAATGATTTTAGTTCTGCAGTTTCTCTCTCTGAAGTTTTTTTGTTCAAGTATGGCTACTTTTAAATCTGCTATAGAATGTCCAGGGAGATTGTTATGCTTCGTGTTTCAAGGTTCTTTCTGAAAGCTGTCTGATTTTTTTTTTTTTATTTTTTTTATCTGAACCTTGCCTTGCTTAACAAACAGATGTGGTGCAAGTGCTGTGGTGTTATCTGGATAGTTTCCAGTCTTTATGGAATTAATCCATTTTTTAATATTGTGCTTTGAGGAAGTACTATTGAAGAATCATTTTAAGTGAAGCTGACAAGATGAATCTTCCTTGTTGTTCAGGCCTGCTATTCTCAAGGAGGGGTACAATTGCCAAACGATTATTAAATTATTCCACTAAGACTATGGTAGCTTTTGCAGCCTGCCTGAATAATGCTTTAATCTCTGAGATGTGCGGAGTATTTGCTAGAGCTGGTCAGAACACTTTGCAAAGATAGAATGTTTCATGAAGGTGTATTGGTTTCCGCAGAACCTTTGTTGGGAAGATGTTTGGGTAAAGAAAGAAGGAGAGAGACTCTGTCTAGGTAGCTGGGGGCCTGGGATGCGGAAGACCCAGGTACAAGTCTCTGATCTGGGGTTGTAGAAGAGTGGACTCAGTGCTGGAGCCACCCACCTCCACAGTTGGGTGTGGCATAGCAGACTCTCCTTCTCTAGCACCCCTGCAGTCTGCTGATTCTCCTGACTCAGCTCTTTGACCAGGACATGTATAGTCCCATGCCTCCCAGTGTAGCAACAATAACACAGTTGTCCAGTCTCTCTGGCTGGTCTGCCACAACAATTTTGGGCTCAGTAGTAAGTCCACCCTTTTCTCAGGGCTTCCAGTTGTCCATATCCCCTTCTCCAGGGCTTCACACCACCTCACCACTGGCTGCTGGGGGAGCCCAGGCCTTCCCACTACACTGGGTTCCAGTCCAGGGACCCTAGGACAGGCAATCAAGGTTCACTGTGCCAGACTCCATGCTGCCATCTTCCTGGACTTCTTCCTACTAAATCTGTCAGCTGGCCTCTCTAAAGTCAGGATTCTCAGCCCCAGCTCCCTCCCCCCATTAATCCCACACCAGAAGTGCCACTTAACCCAATTTCTGCCCTCCTCAGGCTTGCCTTTTCACCCTCTTAACGTTTTCCTTAATTACTCAGCTGAACACCTCCCACCTCTGAAAGTCCAAATCGTGCCCTTTTATTAGGGCTCACTGCCAGAGCCTGCACCAGCCTGCTGGCTGCTCCATGTCTCTCCTGGGCTCTTGTCAGCCTTTGCAACTCAGTAAAGGATCCCAGGGCCAACTCTTCCCCAAGTTTCCTCCTTGACCTTCCTGGTCTCTCCACTGTCTAGTCCTGGAGTGATTGCAGAGTTCCTCCTTCTCTGCCTGCAGCCCCCCTTCTGCTCCAGACTTTCTCATTTCATACTACCCACCCAGTTCTTCTCACAGCTGGGACTCATCTTTAATTTGTTCTGACCCATCCTCCCGGTGCAGCCAAGTAGTATAACTGCGCCTCAGGTCTACATTAATCCTTTGTTGTTTGTGTGGGGTATACATCCCCATCACAGGTGATCTGGAATTAAAAACTCCATTCTGAATCAGGCAGGGAAGGGACTTGAACCTTTCTCCTGCATACCAGGCCAGTACCCTAACCACCAGGATATAATTTCAAACCCTCAAAAGTTGTCACAAAATGGAATTGTCAGCCTTTGGTCAGCTCTCGTATCTATATATAGGTCGGTATGTGCTTTGGATGCTGAAGCTAGCTCTAATGTCTGCTTTGGGCAAATTGTTTTATGCTCCCTCCTCCCCCTTCAGCTAGTTGCTTAACCTCTTTTCAGAGATTATCTGTGGGAAGGTAATTTTATGCATGAGAAGATGAGATTACTTTTCAGTAATTTATCTAAATATACTGCCTCCAGAGCCACACTTATCCACTTCAACCTGTGCCTCTTTGTAGACTTTTTTCAGACAGCTGAATCTGGGAGAGCAGGGAGGTGGGGGGAAGGGTTGCCTTTGTATAATCTCTGTCTATGTCGAGTTTAGTACAAGGGTCCCTTCTCAGGGCTAACTGTTTTCCAGGGTCACCAGGTTAAAGGATCTAGGGCAGGAATATATTCTAAAACTTTGTTATTGGTGAGTAACTAGCTTTCTCTTTTAGGAATGCAGAACAGATGAAAGCTTTTTGGAAAATATCTGGTATTTCAGAAAAATCAGAGAATGGAGGTAAGTCTGACTGGGTTTTGCTGATAAATTTAGTATGTAGAAATAAATTATTTAATTAGAAGAAATACATTTTTATCATTTTCTTTTGTTTTATTTTTCCCACTCTGGTGTCTGCACCCTTTTCCATGCTATCTCCAATTCCTGGGTTGCCCTCTCATCTCAAGCTGCCACCACCTCATTCAAATTCACCCTGAAAACTCTCTCTATACAGCCCAAAAGCTGAGTTATCAGCCAAAATAAATAAAAAAACACTCTCCTTACTACTTCTGGAAATCCCAGTACGTCATAAGAACTGCCATACTGGGTCAGACCAAAGTCCATCTAGCCCAGTATCCTGTCTTCCGTCCGTGGCCAATGCCAGGTGCCCCAGAGGGAATGAAAAGAGCAAGTTATCATCAAGAAATCCATCCTGTTGCCCATTCCCAGCTTCTAGCAAACAATCCTGCATGCGCGCTCTCTCTCTCTCTCTCTCTCTGTCTGTCTGATTTAAAACTGCTCAGAATAGGAAGTGTTCATTTTTTGTCTTATAAAGCACCAAGAATGTTGTCAGCACTTAGCAAATAACACAGAAGAAATTGAAACTGTTCTCAGATGCTACTTCCTAATTCTCCTGAAATGCTTATTAAAAAACACCTAAATTCTTCGAGATTATAAATGGGTTGTTTTTTAATAAATATTATCTTAAAATCTTAGGTTAGTTGATTATTTTATTGTTAATTGGGAGCACAAAATGTAGTTGTTAATGAAGCAGCTATTGGAGAAGAAATGGGGAAACTACTTCAGAGTAGCTAGCAGTTCTAATGACTAATCATTGCCATGGATGAGGAAATGTACAGTACATGCCAAGTTTTGCCTGTTTCAGTACCATATGAAAGTGAATAGCTGTTCAAGGAAAATTAATTTTAATGCCATTTTTGCATAGTTTAATTGTTGAACTAAGCAGAAACTGTACAATAGCTGGATAAATATTAATTAAAGATCACATTCTGCATTTATGTAACTTACAGTTTTATTAACCTGAGACAGGAGCATGAATCAGCAATAGTCAAAAGAATACGCTGAAATTGGTAGTCTAGAAGTTCTCTTTTGTTGCTTGCTCACTCCATCCATTTTTATTAGATTTTCTGTCCATGTCTGACACATTCTGTCCATTTCCAAATATTCTTCTTCAAGTGATTGCTCATGGGCATTCCACAATAGGTGTGGATGCTCACCACGTGCACTGTTGCTGGAAGTTTTTCCCTTAGCAATACCCGTAGGAGAGCGCCCCCAGCAACCCTTGGAGTGGTGCTGCATGCTCCTCCAACCCTCAGTTCCTTCTTGCTGCCCATAAAGGTGCTTTGGAACTTCTCTGCTACAGCTCTGCTGTATCTTTCTCTCTTTGTACTTTGTTAGTTAGTAGTACCTGTAGTTACCAAAAAAAAAAAAAAAAGTTTAGTTACCAAAGTTAAATGCACCCGGGTCAGGGCGTGCATGGCGCCCCAGGCTTTGTCGTGCAACACTTGCAAACAGCCTGTGCCTGTGAGTGACCCACACGTGGACTTTTTACACTGTCTGGGGAAAACCCATCTCAGCGACCGCTGCAAAATTTGCAGATCCTTCAAACCTCAGACCAAGAAGGAGCGGTACATACGGCTCCGAGCCATTTTGATGGATTCAGCCCTGACTCCAACACTGCTGCACCGCTCCGAGTCAGCACTGTGGCATCACTGCACAGCAAACCAGTGGTGCCCTCCACTGGTCAGCACTGCTCTCCATCTGAAAAGGCTAAGAAGAGGTCTTCTCTGCCAAGGCACTGGAGCAAAGCTAGGGGAGAGACTAGACCCGCATTGGGCAGCTCTCGATCCCCATCAGCCTCGCGACCTCCGACTCAAGTTGAGTGGAGTAGCCCAGCCCACTCCGAGCCAACCTCCCCAGATGCCAGTGGCCACATTCAGGTGCCCTCCACACCGGAGGCCCTGCAGGCAGCTCGAGACATTATGTCTCTACTGGTACTGGTTGCACCACCGTCAACAGCTCCCCAGTCCAGAGGCAAGCCACCACTCAGACCCCCACAGTCGCTGCCTGAACGGTACCGCTCACGGTTGAGGGAAGATTCCCAACGCCGTCATCAGCACAGTGACCGTCCCGCGCACGGCCTACACTAGTCTCCATCAACCCCCAACAAGTTGTCTGGCTGGGTGCCAAGCAGGAGGGGTTCACGGCCCCACTCCATCTTGAGGGAACGCAGACCTCGCAATGAGAGCATGCCCTGCCAAGACCAGGACAGACAGCACCGGAGGTCGTTATCTCCAAGAAGCTATCATAGCCCCTTGCAGTACAGACATCGACACCGCTGCCACTCTTTGGCCCATTCAAGGACTCCGCCACGGCACCACTCCCACAGCCCCAGACATCAGTCACTGGCACCCTGAAGTCACGGATCCGCCCATCGGAGCCATTCGCGGAGCAGCCACTCAAGATGGTACTCTCGCTCCTCCACACAGGGATCATGATCTCGTATTCAGCACCACTCCTGACGCCGTCACTCATCCCAATCCCAGGACAGTGGTAGATCATATGCCAGCCTGGCCTCCCTTCAAAGTCAACAGTTGGTGGACCAGGTGAGTCAGTCCGCTCTGACGGTGCCACAGCAGGTGTAGTGCCATCGGGCTCCCTGGCCAGCGCTATGGTTCCAGTGGTGGCCTGCTCGGTGGCCGGAGCCTCGGAATGACCATCAGCTTCCCTCTCTCGGCCTACCAGAAAAGAGTCAGCAGAGCACTCATCCCCAGTCCCGCACTTAGAAGGGGACCAAGTGGTGGGACCTGCAGCATAGGTGGGGATGCAGAGCACCGCACCTCCATCATCCTACCCTGATGAGGCAATCACGGCCCCTCCTCCTCCCGTCCCGCAGGAGGACACGAAAGCCCGCCAGGAACTGTTGAAAAGGGTGGCATCAAGCCTCAACCTACAAGATATGGAGGTGGAGAAACCCTCAGATTCCCTCTTCAATGTTCTCCTAGCTTTGGCACAGCCAGGGTGTCTCTCCCACACCATGAAGGGGTGGCAAAGATCTCAAACACCCTGTGGCAAGCCCCGGCTTCTTTGCCCTGGCTTCCTTGTCCACCATCTCTAAGAGGGCAGAACGGAAGTATTTCGTGCCCGCCAAGGGGCATGAATATCTGTATACCCACCCCGCCCCCAACTCTCTGGTGTTCGCGGCGGTCAACCATAGGGAGCATCAAGGTCAACCCGCTCCTACTCCTAAGAATAAGGACTCAAGGAGACTAGATTTATTTCGTAGAAAGATTTATTCGTTCTCAAGCTTCCAACTGAGGGCAGCAAACCACCAAGCCCTGCTGGGTAGATACAACTTTAGTTCGTGGGGCTCACTGCCCAGATTTGCAGACGCCCTCCAGGAGTATGATAAGGAGTTTAAGGCTCTGGTTGAGGAGGGCACAGCTGCCATCAGGGCGGCCCTTCAGGTAGCCTAAGACACTGCGGATATGGCTGCAAGGTCCACAGCCTCTGTGTGGGGGAGCGATAGCTCAGTCGTTTGAGCATTGGCCTGCTAAACCCAGGGTTGTGAGTTCAGTCCTTGAGGAGGCCATTTAGGGATCTGGGGCAAAAATCTGTCAGGGGATTGGGCCTGTTTTGAGCAGGGAGTTGGACTAGATGATCTTCTGAGGTCCCTTCCAACCCTGATATTCTGTGAGGATAGTGTCATGGCTCCTGCTGTCAGGAGTATCCAGCAAGGCACAGAACTCCTTGCAGAACCTTCCGTTCAATGGCAAGGCCCTGTTTGCAGGACAGATGTGAAGTTACACAGTCTGAAGGATTCCCGTACAACATTAAAGACGCTCAGTCTCTACCAAGTTCAAACCACAGCAGGCTCCCAGTCAGGCACCCACTCCAGATACAAGCCCCCTTATAAAAAATCGGTGATCAGGGAGTCTCGCCAGTGGCTGCTCCGATCCACCTTATACTAGACTATCTCCTTCATCTTAGAGCCCAGAGCCTAGCGCTCTCCTCAGTCAAGGTGCACCTGGCAGCCATAATGGCCTTCCACCTGCCAGTGCAGGGCCATACAATATTCTCTTATGCCATGATCAGTCAATTCCTTAAGGGCTTAGATCACCTTTTTCCATATGTTAGACCCCCCCCAGTTCCCCAGTGGGACCTGAACCTAGTGCTGGCCAGGTTAACTGGATCTCCACGTGAGCCGCTTGCTACATACTCCCAGTCACACCTCTCATGGAAAGTAGCATTTCTGGTGGTGATCATGTCTGCTAGACGGGTCTCAGAGCTCTGGGCCCTGACCGCTGAACCCCCGTACATGGTGTTCCATAAGGATAAGGTCCAGCTCTGCCCACACCCTTCATTCCTCCCCAAGGTGGTCTCTGCCTATCATATGGGCCAGGACATTTTTCCTGCCAGTGCTCTGTCCCAAACCCCAGGCGTCCAGTGAGGAGCACCGCCTCCACATGCTGGATGTGAGATGGGCTATGGCTTTTTACCTGGAACATACAAAACTGTTCAGGAGATCTTCCAAACTGTTGTTCGCCATGGCTGAACGCATGAAAGGTCAGCCAATCTCCACTCAGCGGCTCTCCAACTGGATCACCTTGTGTATCCATACTTGTTACAGCCTGGTGGGAGTTTCCCTGCCAATTGTGAGGGCGCATTCAACTAGGGCGCAAGCCTCATCAGCTGCCTTTCTGGCCCACTTCCCTATTCAGGACATTTGTAGGGCTGCCACATGGTCATTGGTTCACACGTTTACCTCGCATTATGCAATCGTCTCCCAAACCAGGGAGGACACCATGTTCGGCAAGGCAGTGCTCCATCCCAACTGTCTTGTGAATGCCTACCCACCTCCAACAGATAAAGCTTGGAATCACCTGTTGTGGAATACACATGAGCAATCACTCAAAGAAGAAAAGACAGTTACCTTTCCGTAACTGGTATTCTTCGAGATGTGTTGCCCATGTCCATTCCACATCCTGCCCTCCTTCCCCTCTGTTGGAGGTGTCTAGCAAGAAGGAACTGAATGGGAGGAGCCCGTAGCACCCCTTATACCATGCCATAGCAGCGCCACTCCAGGGGTCGCTAGGGGTGCTCCCCTATAGGTACTGCTAAGGGGAAAACCTATGGCACTGGTGCACGGGGCAAGCACGCACATCTATTGTAGAATGGACATGAGCAACATATCTCAGAAAACACCAGTTATGGAAAGGTAACTAGGTTTTTTTTCTCGCTCTTCTTTCTGTCCACTTACTTTCTAAAGCAGTATCTCCTGTCATCTAATTCTAAGGTGCCAATATCTATGGCATATAAGCATCACCGCTTAGATATTAAGGAGGGAGAAAAGATGCCATAGCATGAGCCAATCTACCTCTCATTTTCATTCATATTTACCTCATAGTCTGTTCACCTTTTCACAGTATCCCTTGTGTCCTTTCCTTGTAGATTAAGAAGGAAAAATCCCCTTGTTTCACAGTCCCTTATATAGCAATAATTGTCCTTTGGGGGAGGAAAGAAAAAAGATTAGTTGAGATGAGTTGGAGCTGTTGTTATTGCTGCTGCTGTTAAAGTCCAATCCTGTTTCCTAGAAGACAAAAGAAGACAAACACACAAAAGGGGAGAGAAAAGAGCAGCACAGGTAGAAAACCCAGCTTCTGTCTCTGGTGTTTCCTTTTAATTGCAGCCTGGTTGCTGGAGAAACACAGGCATAACACAAGATCTCTTATCAGCCACTCCAAAACCAGGCAAACTTGTATCAGCATGGGGTTGTTTAGAGCAGGGGTTCTCAAGACTTTTGTACTGGTGAGCCCTTTCACACAGCAAGCCTCTGAGTGCGACCTCCCCTCCCCCCCCATATAAATTAAAACCATTTTTTAATATATTTAACACCATTATAAATGCTGGAGGCAAAGCAGGCTTTGGGGTGGAGGCTGACAGCTCACGACTCCCCAGGTCATAACCTCGCGACCCCCTGAGGGGTCCTGACCCTCAGTTTGAGAACCCCTGGTTTAGAGCATTGCTTTTAGCTGTCTTTCTGGTTAGAGGCTTACAGCAGTATTGCAAAATATACAGTCTTGAGTGGCTAAGGCCACGTCTACACTACGGGATAATATCGAATTAGCTAAAATCGGTTTTATAAAACTGATATTATAAATTCGATTTCATGCGGCCATACTAGGCACAGTAATTCGGCGTGTGCGTCCATGGTCCGAGGCTAAAGTTGATTTCTGAAGCGTTGCATTGTGGGTAGCTCTTCTGTAGCTATCCCATAGTTCCCGCAGTCTCCCCCGCCCCTTGGAATTCTGG
>NC_133774.1:50917745-50960886 GCF_003597395.2 Chelonoidis abingdonii | reverse complement strand
CTTTATATCAATATAAAGGGCGTTGTAGTGTGGACGGGTACAGCGTTAAATCGATTTAATGCTCTTTAAATTGATTTAAACGCATAGTGTAGACCAGGCCTAAGCCAGACTCCTATAAACAGAAGGAAAAACGAGAGAGAAGAAAGAGAAGCAGTAAGATAGGTAAGGAAAGGGATTGTGTGTGGTGAGAACAAGTCTCACATCCTAGGTATTATTTGAGATTGAGCCAGAGCTCCTGGAGGAGGTGACATCATCTGGGTGCCTCTTGTGGCACAGTCTGGTCAGGACATCTCTTAGGGATTATCCACACACACAGCGCTGCAGCAGCACCAATGCAGCGCTTAGTGAAGATGCTAGTACACTCACAGGAGAGGTTCTATCAGCGTAGGTACTTCACTTCCCCAAGAGAAACCCTCCTGTCGACATAGCGCTGTTTACACCAGGAGTTAATTTGGTATGACTGCATTGCTCAGGGATGTGGATTTTCCACACCCAAGTGACATAGTCATACCAACATAAATCTGTAGTGTAGACCAAGCCTTAGGATTAGGATGATGAAGGCACAGTGGTGTCGCACTGGATTCTGGAGTCAGAGGAGAACGTGGATGGGGGCAGCTACAATGGTAAAGCTTGCTGCAACAGTTGTTGGCAGGCAGCTGTTTGTGGGGAGTTTTGCTAATTTTCTCAAAGTTTTTTTTTCTCTCTTTAAGAGCCCCAGAAGGGAATGATGAGTGGAATAGCCCATCCTCTCATTATTTTGTCCACTCATTAGGCCTAATTTTTGACACACTAATTTTGATTGTCTGATGTTTGGATCCACACTTATTTACCAGGCATGAATTTAACACAGTCCTTCGGTTATAAAAGTAGGTCTTTTTGTGTGGACTAATTCTGTTTTTCTATCTCCCTTTTTCACTTTTTCCCATTGACAGGTATTATTATAGTTTACTGTGATACTTTATGAACCTTTATCCACTTTTCACAGTTGAGTTTACAGCTAGGGTAAATTTGTATACACAATTATTACAATGTAATCCTGTCATTGGAGGTTTTTAAGAAGAACCTGGACAAACACCTATCATAGATGGTCTTGGTTTACTTGGACCTGATAACCTATCAACGTCCATACCAGCCTGTATTTCTATGATTCTATATGATTAGCAACATTTGCAGATCAGCAAGCTTAAAGAGTTATTATAGGAGACTCAAATACATTTCAGGTGATTGATCACCTGAAGCTCAGGAATAAAATTTTTCTCCAAATAAAGCTATGTAGATTATGTGCTGCCTTTCTCTGAAGCATCCTTATATATTGGTCGCTGCCTTAATCAGAATACTGGGCAAATAGACCAATGCTGTGATTTGTTATGGAAATGTGTATGTATATATATTCCTACACTCTCAGAAATTAGAGATCTTTATTTTAGTGCACTGCCTATTACTTGTGTTTTGTGAGAGTTTTATTTTATAATCTCAATCCATTTAATTTTGTCATTTTTTATAGGTTCTGGATCCCTGAGGGCAAAATTTGATCTTTTAGAAGGACCCAGTAAACCAGCTACACTTGCAGTGCAATTCATTAGTGAAGGAAGCACCCTTTCAGGTGTAGATGTAGAGCTAGTAGGCACTGGCTACCGGCTTTCCCTAGTTAAAAAGAGATTTGCCACTGGTAAGAAATCGAGATTTTTATATGTTTGAACTAACATGATTTACTAATGTAACTCTGACTCTTCTAATTATCTGTATGGAGCATTTTTATACTTTGTCTACTAATTATCTGGCATATAAGCATGGAGTACTTATGCAATGCATAAAGGAAGTAGTTATTGGTGCTTACTATAGATGAAAAGAAAAACACTGTTTCCAGAAAATACTAAAACTTTCCTTTAACTAATGTTTTGTGGTCTTGTTTATTGTAAAACATAATTACTGTAAGTATTATAATTGCAAGAGGTTATTTATATTTTTTCAGGACGATATATGGCAGATTGCTGATGAACCTGTGGAAATCATTGAATCAAAGGAGCACAAGAAGCTAACTCTATTTTCTCTACCTTTCAAACACTATTTTAACATGCATTAGTTTTTTTTAAACTTTGATCTGTTTTACAAAATAAAAAAAATGCACTTTTTTAAAGAAGTCATTTTAGAGGAAAAAAGTTATTACTTTATAATAGCACTGAAGTGAACTTCACTGTTTGTAAATGATCAACTGCAATCTTTAGGAAATTTGATTATTCAGATTTTAATAAATTTATATGAACTAAGTCAAAATACTAATCATTAGCTATATTGAAAATGTATGAAACTATATTATACTGTAAACATTAAACTTAAAGTATGAGAGCAAGCACAAAATATTTTAGCTTTGCATAAATAATATTCATATGTAAGTTTTGTTTCCTTAATTGCCATTGCGCAAAGCAAACAGAGGCAAAGATAATCTCTCCGCCCACTTATGTTACATTCATGTGCTATAAAATCAGTTGTTAGAAAGAGATGTATACAAAAAGTATGTGATTCCCATGTACCATATATTAAAGTGTAAATTATTTTATATGTAAGATTTAAATTTTTTTTCTTAAGTGCAATGTGTTAAAAATTGCAAAAGACAGCAGAAATACTTACCTCTGCTGTTAGTAAATTTTATGGGAGTTGTGATCATTTGAATTAATGCTGTAGACTTAATTTATTTTTATATGGATTACATAACATTTGTGCCTTTTTTTAAACTGCCTGTCCAATTTGTTGTTGATGTGCCTCACTTCCTTTCTCAGTCTGGCTCTTCCATACCATAGTGTATGTAATGCATAGAACTTCATAAAATTCCTTTGAGTGGAATTTAGAAAATATATTTACAATAACTGGAGGTTGCTTTGTAAAATGTTTAAAATACTGGATTACCTCCTTATGGGGTAATTGCAATAAATGCAGCCATTGTAGAGGGAAATGAATAGCACAAGACTTTAATATAATTACAGAAAAACTCAGTGTCAGAGTTTCAACTTTAATCTCACCAAAGATGTGTGAATTCTGAAGATGCATAAAGAATGATAAAAACAGGCTAATTTTTAAAACAAATGTAGCATTTCCCTTCACTCTGACTACTAAATTGTTGAAAATTTAAGTGCTTTATGGGCTTGTGATATGAATGTAAATGTTGTGCTTTGTGAGGAATAGCATTTTAGAAAGGTATATTTTTGGTAGGAGCAAGAAAAGTGCTGTCATTTGGATTATTAATTTAAGCTTCACTGAAAAACTACCACTTTGTATGTTTGTATTGTCACCTAATCTATTTGCCATATGCAAATTTATAGGGAAGTTATCTGAAGTGACACATTGGTAGTATTTCTTAAAACTGGTTAGTAACTTCAAAAATCTGTTATGTATTGTGCTATTGTTAAACAAGTCCTTATTAAGTGCAGAAATCAAATGTTTTGGGGCAGAATAATTTAATAACCTGCAAATGGGAACTGTATATTATAATTCTGAATACCAATGTCTGTTCAGATTATATACTGGAAGCAATAATAAATTGTTTGTGTAATAATTCAGGTAAAACCACTAACAAATTGGACTGCTAAGCTTTACACAGATGAATTTTCAGGACACTTATGTAAGTTCTGATTCATGTTACACACTACAGACAAAAAAGTCCATTGTTAAACAATATACAGTACAGTATGTACTTTTTATATGTATTCCTTGTTATAACAAACCTGAATTAAATTTGACTGGAGCAGTACATATGGCTCTTAATTTGCTAAAATATTACTCTTTACTGAATAATGAACATAACTAGAATATCTAATTCTTATTGTAATTGGCATTTAAAATGGTACAGTCTTTTACTGGAATCTTAATTGTAATTTGTTTTGCAATCAAACTGTGTGTTTAACCTGATATTTTATTATTGAAATCCAAGAATTATTTTACTCTCGATTTTTAATCAAGTATTACTTAACTACTTCATTAATTTAGAAATTAAGTTCCAACAATTTAAACTAGCATTCATACCAGGTGATAAAACATACATTTATAATGGGTACAGGTTACAATTTTGAAGCCATACAAATTTATATAGACTTTTTGTAGAGAAATCCATCAACAGTGTAAAAAAAAATATATATATTTGATGAGAAATGTATGTAGCAAGCTGGTTCTTGCTTGTGTATACAGTGATAACCTTTGTAGCTGCCTCCTATTGAGAAAATGAATTTTTAAACACAATTCTAAAGGATCTGAGGTTTGTATGAAATATTAATACTTTGGAGTGTAAATTAGAACAATACACATTTCTTACCAAAATTGTAAATACTTCTGATTTTTCATAAAATGTCAATTTTCCAAAAAAAATTGCACCCATAATAAACATGTAATATATAATTTACAAGATGATTTATGCTGTTTATACTTACAATAATCAACAATACTCAAAATTCCAAATGCTTAATACAGGGGTAGTCTTGTGCCATAGTATCTCGTTGGTTGGAATATATTACTTGATTTGCTCATTATTTAAAAGAATTAATATCTCTACCATCTGCTGTGAAACTGTTCTCTGGACAAAACAAGAAGTGTGTTTTGATAGAAAAGGGAATTCAACAAAGAGATATGGGTTTGAGTTTTACAGATACTAGCAATATTGGCTAATCCATTCCGAGTAATGAATGTCACAAGAATAATCTGACCCTAGTGGGTTTTAAATGTATATTTGAGTGGACTTCTAAAGAAAATTGCTAAATGCAATGAGCATCTGAGCCTTCAAAGCCAGTCCTAATTAATTTTGAAAGTAAGATGAGAGAAGGATACAAGGGGCAGAAATCAGGACAAAAGAAAAACATAAAAGGCTACTGACTTATGAAGTCATAATAATATAAAGCATTTACTAAGCAATTAAAATGTCTCTTTCTCAAAACATTTTCCAAATTAATGCACACACAAGCTGGCAATGATGATACAATATTTCATGTTTTCCTTAAAGCAAACAGTTCCATAAATGTTGTTCTAGACTTCTGAAGATAATGTTTTTGTATAAGCTATTTTTTCATTATCACACAAGGAAACCAATAAGCGGATTTAATTTTTGCTTATTCTGTATAAAAGATATACAAATGGGTGACAGTGCTCTTTTCTGTATCTTTAGTCTTCACCAGTTCTAAGTGACTTAGGGAATGTGTATACCAATATATTCCAGACTTCTAGCACATATCCTTAACACAGGAGGGAAGAAGCATTAGCTCTGAGAACATTCCTTCCAGAGACTGGGGCCACAGAAACAATAGTTGTCCTGAAACAGACTTTCTGTTTGTTTATTTCAGCTAAAAATGAAGACAAATTGTTGAACCTCGTGGTGACGAGCAATCCTGCAAAAAGTACATTTCTAAAGAAATAACAAAGGTTCTTATTTGAAATAATCATATAGTACATGAAATTCTTAGGAGATTTATTTCCCCCTTGAGAGAGAGAGATTTTTAGAATGGTGGCTTCTGTCCTCCTTGCCCTCTTTCCAGAATCCAAGAGTGGGATAAGGCTAAGGAAAGATTTTCTGTATCCCTCGTTGAGTGCTGGTGATTTCCAGCCCTCTTAGGTTCGCTTATCACATCCATTACCTTTGACCAAGACCTACATGAGATTGCGTTCCAAAACAGTCAGCTAAGTTCTGTTATCAATAAATCAGAACACTTCCTCCTTTCCAACCATTGCCCCAAAGCCAAGTGCATCACTTTTAACAATCAGCATTCCTGTTATGCTTGAAAGCAAAAGACCGAAGGCCTGATTCTGATGTCAGATGTAAATCAGAAGTAACTCCACTGAAGTAGAACCCTGCATACAAACTATGTAACAGAGATCAGAATCCCTGGAAATCCAGCCTCTCTCACCTTCCTCATTTTAAGTGAATGCCCATGTATTGCTCCAACTACTCTAAACTGGATTTGTGCTGTTCTAACATGCTTATTCCTGAAAAGCAAGCTCTTAAGTATGTCATTATCTAAATACATTAGATTGCTCACACTAGTGCTAAATAATAATATAGATTTTGGCAAACAGTAGGACACGTGAGGTAGATAAGACATTTCTGCTTATCAAGTGGAACATAAGAGGCATAATAAACCTGGTGTTTTGATCTATTAACGAGGAAAAAAAACTGAGTCAAATATTATTAAATGAAAAAGGCTGCATGTTTCCAAGAGGTTTGAGATGCATCTGAGTATTTATGAAACTCTTCTTAGCAGATTTTTTCCTAACATTTCTATCAGAATTCCTCCAAGGCAGACTCATAAACCAGAAACATTGAGTTATTTGCTTTTTTAATGCCATGTTAAATTGCAGGTTATGGGATAAAACTGAAGGTCCTCTCATGGACCAGTACTTGATTAAAAGACAGGCGACAACAGGTAGGAATGAATTATCAGTTTTCAGAACGGAGAAAGGTAAATAGTGGTGTCCCCCAGGGATGGGGACCAGTGCTGTTTAACATATTCATAAATAGTCTGGGAAAAGGGGTAAATAGTGAGGTGGCAAAGTTTGCAGCTGACACAAAATTACTCAAGTAGACTGCAAGGCGTTACAAAGGACTCTCACGAAACTGGTTGACTAGGCAACAAAATGACAGATGAAATTCGGTGTTGATAACTGCAAAGTAAGGGCCATTGGCAAACATAATCCCAGCTACACATACAAAATGCTGGGCTCTAAATGAGCTGTTATGACTCAAGAAAGAGATCTTAGAGTCATTGCAAATAGTTTCCATCCACTAAAGGTGCAGTGACAGTCATAAAAGCTAACCATGTTAGGAACCTCTAAGAAAGAGATAGGAAATAAGATAGTAAATATTGTCATTATATAAATCCATGGTATGCCCACACCTTGAATACTGTGTGCAGTTCTGGTCACCTCATCTCAAAAAAATATTAGAATTGGGTATGGAACAGGTTCCATATGAGGAGAGATTAAGAAGACTGAGACTTTTCAGCTTGGAAAAGAGACAGTTAAGGGGGAATATGATCAAGGTCTATAAAAAGCACGAATGGTGTGGAGAAAGTGAACGAGGAAGTGTTATTTATCCCTAACAGAAGAACCAGTGGTCACCCAATTAATAGACAGCAAGTTTAAAACAAACATAAGGAAGTACTTCTTCACACAACGCACAGTCAACCTGTGGAACTCCTTGCAAGGAGATGTTGTGAAGGCCAAACATATAAAAGGTCAAAAAAGAATTAGGTAAGTTCATGGAGGCTTAGATCCATCATTAGCCAAGATGGTCATGAATGCAAGACTATGCTCCGGGTGTCCCTAGCCTCTAACTGCCAAAAGCTGGGAGTGGACAATGGGATGGATCATGCAGTAATTGCCCTGTTCTGTCCATTCCTCTGAAGCACTTGGCACTGTCAGATGACAGTATTACTGGACTGGATGGATCACTGGTCTGACCCAATATGGCCATTCTTATGTTCTTAAATCGTGCTCATGAACAAACTGATAGGCAGGTCTCTTAATTGAAAATGTAACAATCTTTATCTTCAATTCTTTGTACAGTATTCTTTGAGTCTTTCCTCCCAGACCTTATCTGGCCTGCCTCCTTCTTGACATGCAGATGTTACCTTTCCCCTTAGTTAATTTAATTCATTATCCCTTCACTGTTTCAAAACCTCTACAAACCACATAAATTGTTTTTAAAGCATAATGCAAGATCAAAAGCAATATGTTTTTCAGAAAAACAAATTGTCTTACCTGGGTTACTTACAACCCTTCATTAAAAGATTTGTAAATCTTGGGGCTTGTACACACTACCACATATGTCTGTATAAGTTATGTCGCTCGGCGATGTGAATAAGCTACCCTTTGAGCGATGTAAGTCACAATGACCAGAGCGCTATGCTAATGGCAGAGCTTCTCCTGCCAACATAGCTACCACCTCTCGTGGAGGTGGTTTTATTATGCTGACAGGAGAGTTCTGTCCCGTTGGCACAGAGCATCTTCACCAGTAGTGGCACAGTTGCATTGGTGCAGCTGCACCACTGTAGCACTTCAAGTGTATGCTTACCTTACTTTACCTTTCACTATTTATGCTGTAAGGGTTTGTTTTTTTTTCTGAATTACTAACAGGCTGGCCAATAGAAAACAGAAGAATCTTTTTTTTAATCTGTTTTGAGTCATTTTTACTTGTCCTCTTATTGAGTTTATTATTTCTTTTGTAGCCCTCAAGCATATACTATTGCCCTTAACAAATCGCTGTAAAATACACCATCCCTGCCTCTAAAAGCAGCCAATTTAGGACCCATATTCTACAATAAGGTCTTGTGGGCAGATGCTCACTGAAGTGAAAGGAGTGCCCACATACTTCTTTGCAGGATTGGGCCCATCTCCTTTGTCCACATGGAGCCCCATTAATGTCAATGAGACTTCTCACATGCTAAATTATGCATGTGGATAAGTGTTGGCAGGATGAGTGTCTAATTTTAAATGTGAAGCAACTCATGACTAACAAAGAGGTAGAACAGATTATACAAGATCAGAAAATAACTCTGGTTTTGTCTAAGTTCCATTACAAATTAATTTTAGGTTTTTACACATTTCAATAACCTCATGCATAACTGCCACGTTTTCCTTGTCCACAGGCACTGATTTAAACAAAGTGCAAATTTGTTCTTTTCTACTTTTATCTTTCCCAATATTGTTGTCTAGTTTAATTTATTATAGCCCATTTTGCATGCAACTTTTAACCTTTGCTGATTTGTTTTACCTATTGTCTTATTTCTTTAATCCAACTCCATGTGTTATAACCAATACTATTTTTTTGTTTTTAAAATGTCATTTAATTTTAACCTGTGTTATATTCATTTTAATACTTGCCTGTATCCTCTTTCTGAGCTTACTCATTAGATGACCTGTGGTCACTTCAAACCTCTATCAGCGCCCCAGCCCCTCTGCAACAAAGACACCATCTGTTTCCTAGCACAAAGCTGACAAAGCTCAAGCTGTTAAGTTTTTTGGTCTGTAGGGGCAATGGTGATAACCCAGCCCTTTATTAGTCGTCACATACGCTTAAAATCTCCCACTGAGTTCCCTCTTGATCATGGTTAATGAAAGAAATCTCCAAAGGAGCAGCTCTTCCCCAACTTGCTGTGGCTCTTCATCCATCCAGCTTCTTCTGGTATTCTTTAAATGCCCCTTCCTTTCTTCTGGTCAGATCCATTCCTTCTGTTATATGGACTTTCTTTTTCAAGACTCCATAGCCTTTTAGTCTCCACCATCTATCCCAGTTCTTATACTGGCAACATCAAGAGTGGTTTCAGAAGCCTTGCTTCTTGGTCCCCTATATCACCATGCCCTCTACCTGTTCCCCACTGCCTTCAAAAGGCTACTTTTGGCAGGTCTCAACTGAGATGTCTACAACCACTAATGCCACCCACCTCTTCCCCCATTATTTTGGGGGGCCATCTTGCACTCTTAACCCACAATTGGGACTTGATCACTACAAACAGTTGGGTCTTAAATATTATCTATCAAGGATGCTCCCATTGAGTTCCTTTCCCTCCTCCCTCATAAACCTCTTTCAGGGACCACTATTATGAGGTAATTCTTCATCAAGAGACAGATGCCCTCCTACAACAAGGGGCAACAGAGCGTGTCTCACCTCCATATCAAGGGAGAAGGTTCTAGTCCCCATATTCTGTCGCCTCCACAAAAGATGGAGGGTGGAGATCCTTTCTGGGCTTTCAGCAACTAATCTTTATTTGAAAATCAAAATTCAGGATGGCTACATTAGTATCGATAGCCCCCACCCCACTGGAAGGATGTGGTTTGAGACTCTTGACATGAAGGATGCATACTTTCATGTAAACATTCATCCCTCCCACGGAAGGTTCCTGCAGTTTATGGTGGGCCAAGAACATTTCCAGTTCAGAGTCCTTTCCTTTGGGCTAGCAACAGCACCAGTGTGTTTACAAAAGTTTTCTCTGTAACTCTGTCATATTTGGGTAGCCAACGCAGTTCTCCCATATCTGGACAAGGACCTCAGAACTAGATGATCTCCTGAGGTCCCTTCCAACCCAGATATTCTATAACTAAGGACTGTCTCCAGTTATTGGGCCACATGGCCTCATGCACATTTGTGATTGTTCTATACAAGATTTCGCTTTTGGCCTTCTCAAGGCTGGTTAAATTCAGTTTATCAGCCTGAAAAGCACTGCATGAACTTGCGGGTTGTAATTGCCCCAAAAGTCCTATCTTTTCTATTGTGGTGGAAAGTCCTGCAAAAAGTCTGCCAAGGTTCCCATTTGCTTCATCATCTACCAAATAAGACTCTGATAATGGGAGCACCAGAGGTTGGGGACTATATCTAGACTATCTTCAGACACAAGGCTGGTGGTCCCCAGCAGATTTTCATTTACACATAAATATGCTAGAACTCAGAGCACATGTTCAGCATGCAGAACTTTTCAGCCCCTCCTCCAAGGGACCACCATTCAAGTCCTGATAGTGCATTGCTTCAGTATTGTCTATGTTCACAAACAAGGTGAAGTGAGATCATCCTCTCTAAAAAGGCGATTAATTTATGGGACTGGAGCATAGATTCATAGACTCTAGGACTGGAAAGGACCTCGAGAGGTCATCGAGTCCAGTCCCCTGCTCTCAAGGCAGGACCAAATACTGTCTAGACCATCCCTGATAGACATTTATCTAACCTACTCTTAATATTCCAGAAGAGGGATTATCGAAAAAAAGAAAAGCAACGTCATGGTCAATTTTCGATTTTAAACTACCTGAAGTTAGGAACTTTTCCTAATGGTCCACTAAATTCGACTTGTTGCTTTAGCCTTGGTTCTTGTTCGACATTAGAGCTAAGGTGAAAAGTTGTTCTCACCTGCTGATGACACCTTTTAGATACTGAAACTATCATGTCCATCTGCTTATTTTTTTCCAAAATAAATAACCAGTTCTTCAGCCTTGCCTTCATCGGTATGTTCTCCAAGACTTTATCATTTCTGTGTTCTCTGGACCCTCTCCATTTTGCCCACATCTTTCGAAAGCGCTGCCCAGAAACTGGACACAAATACTCATTGAGGCAACAGCGCAAGAGAGAGGAAGAAATGATTCTCGTGTCTTGTTTAACAAACACCTGTTATGCAATCCAGAATAGTTGTTTTTTTGCAACAGTAACAGTGTTGGATCAATTAGCTTGTGTCACTATGCCCTAGATCTTCTGAATACTCCTTTAAGAAGTCTGCTTCCCATTCTGTATGTGTGATACTGATTGTCTGATACTAAGTGGAGGCATTTGAACTTTTTGATCTTTATTGACTTCATCTTGTTTACTCAGACATTTCGTATATTCCATTTGTTCAAGTCATTTTGAATTTGACCCTGTTTCACAAAGAGACTGAATCCTCCAGGTATAGGTCCGGAAACTAATAAGCGTACTTTCTATGTCAACATCTAAGTCGTTGAAGATATTGAACAGAGCTGGTCCCAAAACAGACCCCTACGGAACCCCACTTGTTATACACCAGATCAATATCATAACTCTACACTTATCAGCTATTCAGAACAATGTGGCAGACCAACTCAGTCTGAAGTGCTTTACCAGTCATGAATGAACTCTCAGTTCTCAATGGGTCTTTCCACCACAGATCTCTTTGCCGCCAATTTGAACAAGAAGTGCCAGGCATTTTGCTCCTGAGATAGTATGAGCCCATGGTTCTTTCTGGATGCGTTCCTGATCCAGTGGAATAGAGACTTGATACGTGCCTTCTTGTCAATCCTGTTAGTCCCCCGTGTCATCAGAAAAGTAAGATGGGACAAAGACCTAATACTGAGAGCACTATCGCAGGTATGTCAGTTTTTGTATTCAAAACTGATGCATCTATCAACTCAGCCACCCATCACTTTTCCAGATCTTAAGGATGTTATTTCACAAAATCAGGGCCTGATCCTCTGCCGAGATCACTTGCCTCTACATGACAGCATAGATGTTAGCTCGTTACTGAACTAGATAGGAGCTGTTCCACCAAAGTACAATGTATTTTGATTCAAAGCAGAAAGACTTCTATGGACTAATACAGAGCCAAATAGAAATATTTTTTGCTCTGAGCTCCTAGCATGACCTTCAGTCCTCGTAGCTATCTATTGCTGTTATTCTGAACTATTTATTATTCTTGTAACATTCAATCAGCCAAGTTAAGAGTTCCTTTAGCTTACAGCAGCATCTGCCTGTCAGCCTCCAATGCAAGGACATATTACATTCACACATCCAATTGTGTCCCAGTTCTTGAAACGTCTGAGCCACGCATTTCCCCCAGTGATAGACTTTCCCATTCTCTGGGACTTAAAACATTGTACTCTTGGCCCTAATGAACACACACCCCCACTTTGTGCCTTTAGCATTGTACTCCTTATACCATTCCTCTATCAAGACATTTTGGACCCCCATTTTTACTCAAAGGGTGAGTGAGAATCAGGTGCTAATGGCTGGACCATCACACTAAATTTTACAAAGACAAGGCAGCTTTAAACTAGGTTTGACGGGGCAGAAGAGAAACCCTACAGGTAAGTCAAAAACATGGAGACCTGGGTGAAGGGTCGGAATCTCGACGGGGGGACGAGAAAGGGGAGGAAAGCATAGCTGATTAGAGCAAGGACAAAGGACAGATAAGAGAACATAGAGGGGAAATTGTTAAGGATCATCTGGCCTGCTGACTAATATCCTATGATATTCATCCATGGAAATGGCAGAAGTTTTCACCAAGAATGTTGGTAGTGATAGGATGTCTAAATGAGGTAAGATCAGAGGCTAAAATAGGGAAAGAACTATTTAAAAATTACTTAGACAAGTTGGATGTGTTCAGGTCGGCAGGGCCTGATGAAATGCATCCTAGAATACTCAAGGAGCTGATTGAGGAGATATCTTAGCCACTAGTGATTATCTTTGAAAAGTAATGGAAGACAGGAGAGATTCCAGAAGCCTGGAAAGGGCAAATAGTGCCAATCAATAAAAAAGGAAATAAAGACAATCCAGGAATTACAGGCCACTCAGCTTAATTTCTGTACCCGGAAAGATAATGAAGCAAATTATTAGCAAACATCTAGAAGATAAGGTGATAAGTAACAGCATGGATTTGTCAAGAATAAATTCTGTCAAATCAACCTGCTAGCTTTCTTTGACAGGGTAACAAGCCTTGTGGATGGGGGGGAAGCGGTAGATGTAGTATATCTTGACTTTAGTAAAGCTTTTGATACTGTCTCACATGACCACCTCATAAACAAACTAGGGAAATGCAATCTCAATGGAGAATACTATAAGGTGGATGCATAACTGGTTGGAAAATAGTTTCCAGAGACTAATCATCTCTGATTACTCCACATCTCTGAAGAGTGGTTCACAGTCATGCTAAAGGGCATAACGAGTGGGGTCCTACAGGGATCAGTTCTGGGTCTAGTTCTGTTCAATATCTTCGTCAATGATTTAGATAATGGCATAGAGTGTACACTTATAAACTTTGCGGACGATACCAAGCTGGGAGGGGTTGCAAGTGCTTTTAAGGATAGGATAATAATTCAAAATGATCTGGAGAAATCTGGAGAAATGGTCTGAAGTAAATAGGATGAAATTCAATAAGGACAAATGCAAAGTACTCCATTTAGGAAGGAACAATCAGTTGCACACATACAAAATGGAAAATGACTGCCTAGGAAGGAGTACTGCAGAAAAGGGATCTGGGGGTCATAAACAAAAATGATTAAATGTCTAGAAAACATGATCTATGGGGGAAGATTTGAAAAAAATTGGGTTTGTTTAGTCTGCAGAATAGAAGACTGAGAGGGGACGTGATCAACAGTTTTTCAAGTACAAAAGGTATGTTTACAAGGAGGAGGGAGAAAAATTATTCTTTCTTAACCTCTGAGGATAGGAACAAGAAGCAATGGGCTTAAAATTGCAGCAGGCAGGTTTAGCAGGTTGGACATTAGGAATAAACTTCCTAACTGTCAGGGTGGTTAAGCACTGAATAAATTGTCCATGGGAGGTTTGTGAATAGTCTCCATCGTTGGGATGATTTTAGAAGCAAGTCCAGACAAACCACCTGTTCAGAGAATGGTCTAAATAATACTTAGTCCTCTAATGATGCAGGGGACTGAAGTAGAGACATCTCGAGGTCTTCTTCGCAGTCCATGAGTTACTATAATTTAGAACATACTGAGTGTTCAGATAGGTTGAAGCCTTCTACCCACTTTTAACACCGTCCACACAACGAAGCCCTTTATCGATATAAAGGGCTCTTTAAACTCGATTTCTCTGTACTCCTCCCGACGAGGGGAGTAGCGCTGAAATCAGTATTGCCATGTCGGATTAGGGTTAGTGTGGCCGCAATTCGACGGTATTGGCCTCCGGGAGGTATCCCACAGTGCACCATTGTGACGCTCTGGAAAGCAATCTGAACTCGGATGCACTGGCCAGGTAGACAGGAAAAGCCCCGCGAACTTTTGAATTTCATTTCCTGTTTGGCCAGCGTGGAGAGCTCACCAGCACAGGTGACCACGCAGAGCTCATCAGCACAGGTAACAATGCAGTCTCCTGAGAATCGAAAAAAGAGCTCCAGCATGGACCTGCACGGGAGGTACTGGATCTGATCGCTGTATGGGAGAGGATTCCGTGCTAACAGAACTCCATTCCAAAAGACGAAATGAAAAAACATTTGAAAAAATTTCCAAGGCCATGATGCAGAGAGGCCACACCAGGGACTCAGTACAGTGCCGTGTGAAAGTTAAGGAGCTCAGACAAGCCTACCAGAAAACCAAAGAAGCAAACGGAGGTCCGGGCAGGGGCAAAAACATGCCGCTTCTACGCTGAGCTGCATGCAATTCTAGGGGGGGTCCGCCACCACTACCCCACCCCTGTCCGTGGATTCCGAGGTGGGGGTGGTAATCTCAGCCATGGCTGAGGATTCTGCGGACGGGAAGATGAGGAGGAGGAAGAGGAGGACGAGCTTGCAGAGAGCACACAGCACTCCATTCTCCCCAACAGCCAGGAGCTTTTTCTCACCTGACAGAATTACCTCCCAGCCCTCCCAAGCACTATCCCAGACAATGAAGCCATGGAAGGGACCTCTGGTGAGTGTACCTTTGTAAATATAAAAACATGGTTTAAAAGCAAGCGTGTTTTTTAATGATTAATTTGCCCTGAGGACTTGGATGCATTCGCGGCCAGTACAGTTACTGGAAAAGTCTGTTAACATGTCTGGGGATGGAGCGGAAATCCTCCAGGGACATCTCCATGAAGCTCTCCTGGAGGTACTCCAAAAGCCTTTGCAGAAGGTTTTCTGGGCAGGGCAGCCTTATTCCGTCCTCCATGGTAGGACACTTGACCACGCCATGCATGTAGCAAGTAATCTGGTATCATTGCATGACAAAGCCTAGCTGCGTATGGTCCGGTGTTTGCTGGCATTCAAGCAACATCCGTTCTTTATCTCGCTGTGTTATCCTCAGGAGAGTGATATCGTTCATGGTAACCTGGTTGAAATTCAGGAATTTAATTAAGGGGACAGAGATGGCCATTCCTACTGGGCTGTTTGCCTGTGGCTTAAAAGAAATCCTTCCTGCATTTAGCCAAGCAGGGGGGAGGGGGGATTGGCGCTGAGCTTTTCGCGTGTTTGGCTAGCAGGGATCTTCCCTGCTACCAGCCACGGGGTGAGGGGGAGGGTGGCTAGCAGTGATCTTCCATGATACCAGCCACGCAGTAGGGGGAGGGGTAAAGGATCATCCCAGAGAATTGGATGGGGTAGTTCTGGTTTCTGCTGCTGCACGTTAACAGGAAAGAAGCAGCACTCAACGGGCTTTGCTTGCTATTTGGGAAAGGAGGGCGCTGGATATATGAAGGCTGCAGAAGCCGAAAGACAATGGCTTACCATGGCCGCATGCAAGCCGAATTCTGCTGCCTGGACCTGCGTCTGTGATCTCTAACACCAAAGCCGCAGGCACTCAATATTAAGATGCAAAATGCGACCTTGTAGTGAAATCACATGTGCTATGTAAGGTGAATAGTGTTGTTCACCATGAAAGAGTATAACCATTGTTCTGTAAAATGTATCTTTTTAAATACTTCTCTCCCTTTTTTCCCTCCCTCCTGCAGCTGCAAATTTTTCAAGTCTCCCTCCTCCATCCCAAAGGCTATCTCAGATAAGGCGGCGGAAAAAAAAGACGCGAGAAGAAATGTTCGGAAATCATGGAAGTGACCCGCAATGAAAGAGCTCATCTGAATGAGTGGAAGGACGTGGTATCAAAGTACAGGAAAGATGCCAGTGACCGTGAGGACAGGAGGGACCAACGTGAGGACAGAGAGACGTGTGAGAGGAGAGGACGCTCGAGATGAGAGGTGGTGGCAGGAAAGATCAGAGGGTGCAGAATGCAACTCTGGGGCTGCTGTGTGATCAAACTGACATGCTCTAGCATCTGGTGGAGCTTCAGGAATGGCAGCAGGATCACAGAGTGCTGCTGCAGCCCCTGTTATAACCACCCTCTCCCCTCACCATGTTCCTTAGCCTCCTCACCACCAGACGAGTAAGAACGCGTGGGGAAGGCTCCGTGCACCCGCCCATTCCACCCCAGTGGACAGCCCAACCAAAAGGCTGTCATTATTTGAATTTTTTTAGTGGCTTTTCCTTCCCTCTATCCTCCTCCAAACCCACCCAGGCTACCTTGTCAGTTCTCTCCCTCTTTTTATAATTAATTAATAAAGAATACATGATTTTAAAATGAGAGTGACTTTATTTCCTTAGAAAGCAAGCTGTGATCGAAGGGGGAGGGTGGGTGGCTTACAGGGAATGAGTCAATCAAGGGGGAGGTTTCATCAAGGAAAACAAACACAACAGTCACAGCTGTACCCTGGCCCGTGATGAAACTGGTTTTCAAAGCTTCTCTGATGCGCACCGCTTCCTGGTGTGCTCTTCTAATCGCCCTGGTGTCTGGCTGCGCATAATCAGTGGCCAGGTGATTTGCCTCAGCCTCCCACCCCACCATAAAGGTCTCCCCTTACTCTCACAGAGATTGTGGAGCACACAGCAAGCAGCAATAACAATGGGACATTGGTTTGGCTGAGGTCTGAGCGAGTCAGTAATGTGCGCCAGCGCCCTTTAAATGGCCAAATGCACATTCTACCACAATTCTGCACTTGCTCAGCCTGTAGTTGAACACTCCTGACTACTGTCCAGGCTGCCTGTGTATGGCTTCATGAGCCATGGCATCAAGGGGTAGGCTGGGTCCCCAGGATAAACTACAGGCATTTCAACATCCCCAACTGTTATTTTCTGGTCTGGGAAGTAATTCCCTTGCTGCAGCCATTTAAACAGAGTAGTGTTCCTGAAGACACGAGCATCATGAACCCCGGCCATCCCATGTGGATGTTGGTGAAACGTCCCTTGTGATCCACCAGTGCTTGCAGCACCATGGAAAAGTACAAATGGCCTGAAGTATAGGATGAATTCATAAGAACAAAATGCAAAGCTCCACTAAGAACACTACCGTCCGTTACCTACAAATTGAAATGATTGTATGAGGAGTCCTGCGAAGGATTGCAGTCATAGTGACAATGTTAATGAATCAGGGCTGATAAACTATTGCATCCCAGATATCATTTCTTTTTTTGCATTACGATGTCTTAAGCAACAAGAAGGGAAATTCTCAGCCAACTCTGCTATAGCTCAAATGATATCTCTCTCTTTTTTTTTTAAAAAAAAAAAAAAAAAAAAAAAAAAAAAAAAACACTAAATCTTCCAAGACACACAACTTCATGGTGATGGAGGTCTTCAACTACTCAGATATCTGTTGGGAAAATAATACAGCAGGGCACAGATTATCCAACGAGTTCTTGGAATGCATTAGAGAATTTTTTATTTCAGAAGGTGAAGAAAGCAAGTAGGGGTAAGCCTGTTCTAGAGTTGAATTTGACAATAGGGAGGAGCTGGTTGAGAATTTGAAAGTGGAAGTCAGCTTGAGTGAAAATGATCATGAAATGATAGAGTTCATGATTCTGAGAAATGGTAGGACGGAAAACAGCAGAATAAAGATAATGGATTTCAAGAAGGTAGACATTAGCAAACTCAGGGAATTGGTAAGTGGGAAGCAAGTCTAAGGGGGAAATAGTGTGAGTTGGCAGTTTTTCAAAGAGATATTAAGGGCACAAGAGCAAACTATTCCACTGCATAGGAAAGATAGGAAGTATGAAAAGAAGCCACCCTGGCTTAACCAGGAGAACGTCACTGAGCTGAAACTCAAAAGAGAGTCCTACAGAAAGTGGAAACTGGATCAAATTACAAAGGATGAATATAAAAAAAACCCCACAAGCATCCAGGGACAAAATTAGAAAGTTTCAGGTACAAAATGAGATTAAACTAGCTAGAATAGGGGTCGGCAACCTTTCAGAAGCGGTGTGCCGAGTCTTCATTTATTCAGTCTAATTTTAGGTTGTGTGTGCCAGTAATACATTTTAGAAGGTCTCTTTCTATGTCTACAATATATAACTAAACTATTGTTGTATGTAAAGTAAATAAGGTTTTTTAAATGTTTAAGAAGCTTCATTTAAAATAAAATTAAAATGCAGAGCCCCCTGGACTGGTGGCCAGGACCTGGGCAATGTGAGTGCCACTGAAACCACCTCGTGTGCTGCCTTTGGCACCCATACCATAGGTTGCCTACCCCTGAGCTAGAGACATAAAAACATTGGAAGCAGGAGGAAGACAAATGACAGGGTAGGCCCGTTACTCAGGAAGGGGAGAAAGACGGTAACAGAAAACGTGGAATTGGTGGAAGTGCTAAATACCATTTTTGTTTCTGTCTTTACCAAAAAGGTTAATAGCAATCAGACATCTAACAGAGTGAATGCCAGTGAAATGAGGTATCTGTGATGGGTTAGATCACAGAGCCCCCCTTGGGAGCTGCCACCCGATATGTCAAGACTACTTCTGCCCCTGCTTTCCTGCCCTGTCAGTTTAGGACTTCAGTGCCTTGCCTGGTTTGAGCCAGATTCGCTAGCCTGCTGCAAACCCAGACCCAAGTCTGAATCACATTCCCTAACAGTTGTAGGCTTACCTGAAAGCAGCTAGCAGAGGTGTTCTTGTCTTTAACACTCAGATGCCCAACTTCCAATGGGGTCTAAACCCCAAATGAATCCGTTTTACCCTGTATAAAGCTTATACAGGGTAAATTGTTCACCCTCTGTAACACGGATAGATATGCACAGCTGTTTGCCCCCTGCCTCCCCCCAGGTATTAATACATACTCTGGGTTAATTAATAAGCAAAAAGTGATTTTATTAAATACAGGAAGTAGGATTTAAGTGGTTCCAAGTGGTAACAGACAGAACAAAGTGAAATAAAATAAAACATACAAATCTAAGCTTAATACAGTAATACAACTGACTACAGCTCAGATCCTCACCAGTTCCAGAATGCTTCCTTTTACAGATTAATCTCCTTTTAGTCTGGGTCCAGCAATCATTCACACCAGGGCCGGCTTTAGCCCAATTCCTCCAATTCCCCCGAATCAGGCCCCACGCCCAGGGGCAGGGCCTCCAGGGGGGGCAAGTGGCTGAGAATCCCTTCCCTGACTAGAGGCTCCTTTTTAATTTTTACTCACCCAGCAGCACTCAGGGTCTTGGGCAGCACTTTGGCAGTGGGTCCTTCACTCGCTCCAGGTCTTCAGCAGCACTTCAGCGGCAGATCCTTCAGTGCCGTAAAAGCCCTGGAGGGAGTGAAGGACCTGCCTCCGAAGACTAGGAGCGCCGCCTGGAGAGTACAAGCCCCATGTGTTTTTTTGTGTGTGCTTTTTTTCAGTCATCCCTGTTGGGACCCCGTTGAAACTGTTCAAATCGGGCCCCGCACTTGCTAAAGCCGGCCCTGATTCACACCCCTTGCAGTCACTGGCCTTTGTTCCAATTTCTTTCAGGTATCTTTGGGGGTGGAGAAGACAAGATGGAGGGTCTCCCATGGGCTTGAACACACTCTCTCTTGTAGGAGGCAACAACCTCCTCTCTCCTATGCAAAGTCCAGCTCCAAGATGGAGTTCTGGAGTCACCTGGGCAAGTCACATGTCCATGCATGACTCACAGTTTTTACAGACTGAAGCCACTGCCCACATGGTATCTTGAATATCTCCAGGAAGACTTCTTATGTGGATTGGAGCATTCCAAGATGCATTGTTCCTTAAGTGCTTCCTGACTGGCACTTAACTTTGTGAATTCCTTTCTCCAAGAACTGACCAAATGCTCTAAGGTTACTTAGAAATCAAGCCAGTACATGGCCAGTGTTCATAACTTTGAGTACAAAAATGATACAAATAGGATTAATAGATTCAGTGACTCATAACCTTTACATAGATATGTTACATGGTATATGTAGCACAGAACATATTCCAGTTATGTTATACATATTCATAAGCATATTTCCATAAAGCTTGGGGGGCACTGTCACAGTATCTGAGGCTAAAATAGGGAAAGATCAATTTAAAAATTACAGTAGATTCCTGTTTATCAAGTGATCCATTACCCAGCTCTTTGTATTAACCAAATAACCAGTGCACACACAGGATAGTTACTAAGTATTAAAACTTCATAATCCAGAAAATGGGCAAAGAGCTTTCTATCCCTTATTTTAAACTGCAAAGTTGCTTTTAAACTAGCTGGCTGCTCCCAGAAAATAATTAAAACATAACTGCCTTATTTACAGTACACGAACTGTTTCTTCTAGTAAAGAGTATCAGTTTTTAAAAATGCAGAAATTATTATTTTAAATTGCAACAATAGCAATACTATTCTATTTTTTAGTTCCCTCAGTTTACCATTTCTGCGTTTTTAAAAACTGGTGCTGGTACTGTACTCTTTACCAGCAGTAGGCTATAATCTGGCTAATTGCCACATTATCCAAATTTTCAATTATCTGATCTGGTCCCAATTAGACCAGATAAACGGGATTCTGCTGTACTTGGACAAGTTGGACGTCTTCAAGTCAGCAGGGT
This sequence comes from Chelonoidis abingdonii, assembly GCF_003597395.2. NCBI lineage: Eukaryota > Metazoa > Chordata > Testudines > Testudinidae > Chelonoidis > Chelonoidis abingdonii. The sequence continues at coordinate 50,939,880 of NC_133774.1, read as the reverse complement.
CTGATTAAATACATGCTAGAATATTCAAGGAGCTGACAGGAAATATCTGAGCCATTAGCTATTTCATCTCTGAAAATTCATGGAAGATGGGAGAGATTCCACAGGACTAGAAGAGGTCAAATATAGTGCCAATTTATAAAAAGGGGAATAAGGACAACATGAGGAATTACAGACCAGTCAGCTTAACTTCAGCACATGAAGAGCAAATAATCAAGCAATCAATTTGCAAACACCTAGAAGTTAATAAGGTGATAAGTAACAATCCATATGGATTTGTAAAGAACAAATCACGTCAAATCAACCTAATAGCTTTCTTTGACAAGACAACAAGCCCTGTGGATGGGGAGAAGCAGTAGGTGGTATATCTTAGGTTTTTAATACTGTCTCACATGACTTCCTCATAAACGAACTAGGGAAATGTAGCCTAGATGGAGCTATTATAAGATGGGTGCATAACTTGTTGGAAAATCATTCCCAGAGAGTAGTTGTCTGTGGTTCACAGTCAAACAGGAAGGATGTATTGAGTGGGCTCACAGGGAACGGTTCTCGGTCTGTTCAATATCTTCATCAATGATTTAGATAATGTTATAGTACGTTTATAAAGTTTGCAGATAATACCAAGCTGGTAGGGGTTGCAAGTTTTGGGGAGGATAGGATTAAAATTCAAAATGATCTAGGCAAACAGGAGAAATGGCCTGAAGTAAATAGGATGACATTCATTAGGGACAAACGCAAAGTACTCCACTTAGAAAGTAACAAATCAGTTGCACATACACAAAATGGGAAATGACTAGCTAGGAAGGAATACTGTGGAAAGAGATCTGGGGATTACAGTGGCTCACAAAGTAAATATGAGTCAACAGTGTAACAATGTTGCAAATCATTCTCGGATATATCAGCAGGATTGTTGTAAGCAAGACAGGAGAATTAATTTTACCACTCCATGCTGATTAGGCCTCAGCTGGAGTATTGTGTCCAGTTCTGGGCACCACATTTCAGGGAAGATCCGGACAAATTGGAAAAAGAGAAGAGCAACAAAAATGATTAAAGGTCTAGAAAACAGAATCTATGAGGAAAGAAAGAAAAAAATGGTTTGTTTAGTCTGGAGAAGAGAAGACTGAGGGAGGACATAACAGTTTTCAAGTACATAAAAAGTTGTTACAAGGAGGAAGGTGAAAAATTGTTCTCAACCTCTGAGAATGGGACAAGAAGCAATAAAGCTTAAATTCTAGCAAGGGAGATTTAGATTGAACATTAGGCAAAACCACCTGTCAGGGTAGTTAAGTTCTGAAATAAATTGCGTTGGGAGGTTGTGGAATCTCTGTCCTTGGAGTTGTGATAAATGAAGGGGGAGGAGGGTAGCTCCCTTTTATGAACAGGTTAGACAAACACCAGTGAGGGATGGTCTAGCTATTACTTAATCCTGCCTTGAGTGCAGGGGATTGGACTAGATAACCTATTGAGGTCCCTTCCAGTCCTACACTTCTAGTATTCTCTAACCTCACTCAAGTTCTTACCCAGGGTGGTCTGAACTTTCATTTGAATCAATCTACATGCCTTCTAGTGTTCTTCCTCACACCTCATTTGACTTCTGGAGAAACCACACTTCATATGCCTGATGTCATGAGAGCATGCTCCTACTATCTCAAAAGTACAAAGCCTTTCCACAAGTCATTTAGACTATTTGTAACAGGTAGGCTATTTCAATCCAAAGACTCTTGAAATGGGTATCAGACTGCATTAAGATAGTCTATAAACGAAATAAATTAGATCCACCTTCTCATATTAAAGAATGCTCTAGCAGGGCCCAAGGAACATTCCTGTATCAGAAAATTTGCAGGGGAGCAGCTTAGAACTCCGGGCATACTTTTATTCACTGGCTGTAGCTACAGGGTAAACAGTGAGGTGGCAAAATTTGAAGATGATACAAAATTACTAAAGATAAGACCCATGCAGACTGTGAAGAGCTACAAAAGGATCTCTCAAAACTGAGTGACTGGGCAACAAAATGGCAGATGAAATTTAATGTTGATAAATGCAAAGTGATGCACATTGGAAAGCATAATCCCAACTATACATATAAAATGACGAGGTCTAAATTAGCTGTTAACAATCAAGAAAGAGATCCTGGAGTGGATAGTTCTCTGAAAACATCCAGTCAATGGGCAGCGGCAGTTAAAAAAAGTGAACAGAATGCTGGGAATAATTAAGAAAGGGATAGATAATAGGACAGAAAATAACACGTTGCCTCTATATGAACCCACAGTACACATCTTGAATACTGCATGCAGATATGGTCACCCTATCCCAAAAAAAGATATATTGGAATTGGAAAAGGTTCAGAAAAGGGCAACAAAAAATCATTAGGCGTACGGAATGGCTTCCATATGAGGAGAGATTGATAAAACAGACTTTTCAGCTTGGAAAAGAGACAGATAAGGAAAGATATGATTGAGGTCTATAAAATCATGACTGGTGTAGAGAAAGTAGATAAGGAAATGTTGTTTACTACTTCTCAAGACACAAGAACTAGGGGTCACCCAATGAAATTAATAGGCAGCAGCTTTAAAACAAATAAAAGGAAATATTTCTTCACACAGTGCATGGTCAACTTGTGGAACTCCTTGCTGGAGGATGTTTGAAGGTCAAGATCATACATAACAGGGTTCAAAAAAGAATTAGATAAATTCATGGAGGAGCTCCATCAATGTCTATTAGCCAGGATAGGCAGGAATGGTGTCCCTAGCCTCTGTTTGCCAGAAGCTGGGAATGGATGACAGGGGATGGATCATTTGATGATTACCTGTTCTGTTAATTCCTTCTGGAGCACTGTCAGAAGAAAGGCTACTGGGATAGATGGCAGGAGGGCCATTCTTATGTTCTTAAGATCTGAAACCCAGTTTGGGAGGCAGACCTATCCTGTCTTTATTTAAATAGAGCTCCTAATATCCACTTCCTTAGGGAGAGAACAGCTGCTAACCAATCTCTTAGGGCTTGTCTACATTACAAAATTAAGTCAACTTAAGTCACTGTACAGCCACTGCAGCAATTAAAGCAGTGATTCACATCCACACTTGCTCCTTCTGTCAGTGGTGCACATCCTCACCAAGAGAGCTTCCACCAACTGAAGTGGGGTATTGGGATACTGACAGCTAGAGCCCAACAGCCCTTGTGGGGCTCACATCTGTCCCTGCATTCCACCACTGACAGCTGCCCCAGTGCTGACAACTCCTGATTATAGCCAGATGCAGGCTCACAGCTGGGCCCCCTCCACCCCGGTGCTGACAACCTGCCCTATTCAGCCAGGTGCAGGGTTCACAGCTGGAGGTGAACGTGGAGTTATGTCAGTGTAGTGGGGGACTTACTTGGCAGAAGCAGCATTCTAGTGTAGACACTGACATAATTAGGTTGACTTAAGCTGCCTTGCGTCAACCTAACTTTGATCCCCCTGAACCCAGACCCCACACCAAGCAGCCTGCACTCAGATTGCCCCACACAGAACCATCACACACACACACGGATTATCTCAGGCTGAGCTTGCCACTCACCACCTGGTATGCCTGGCATAAAGGGGCATGGCTCTTGGGTAGGCCCAGACCATGCACTGTCTCAGGCTTGGGTGCAGCCTCAATGCTAAGCCCATGTCCCGGGGGTGGGGGGGTTGCAGGGCAGCCATTGGCCTGTGCTCCCCACTGCCATGCTGGATCCTCCACATTTATTTATTGATCAAATAAAGTTTGCAGAATTTTAAAATGTGTGCAGAATTTTTTTTTTTGGCACAAAATATTTAATATTTTTGGTACAGAATTCCCTCAGGAGTAATGAATATCACACAGAGTGTTCTGCATTCTGCACTGACCAATAACTGAATTCATATCCATTTTGAGGTCTTTGAGTTCCTCTTGAAAGAGGGTCATGTTGAGTGAGGAAATGTCTGTGTCTTTGCTCCTCACTCTACTTGCTCCCTCAGCAGGGAAACTTCATCTGACCGAGTCCAGACTTCAGCGTGTGATTGCCAGGACCAAGAGTGATCTACGTGAAAGGCCTTCAATTATGGAACAAAATTCTGCAGCAAACCAGATGTAATAAAAGGTGTAACACACAGAAATACTGGTAAAAGGCTGATCATTTCCTGGTCCCACTCACATGACAGCTCAGAGTTACAAAAGGCTTTACTACTGTCACATGGCAAGGCTCCAATAAAGCTGTTTACATCATCCTCATCTGCCAGGAGTCTGTATTTGCTCTTCTGGTGGTATTTATTGTCAGAGAAGAGGTGGTCATGTATTACTTTGGGGCATGAACATTCAGGATGTTTTGAAGAAGGAAAGCGCCTCTTTGGTTTTGTTTAAATATTTTCAGTTCCTCCTGCAGGACTGACTTTTAAGGGTGGCTGTGGCATATAGCCTTGGTGCAAATATACAGTATCCCTGTGAACTTGGCCTGTTGCCAGCCACTATGTTTGCAATCTAACATTCTCTCCTTCTTGCAGCTTGGGCAATGGCTTTACATTCCTGTCGTAGTATTTTTTCTGTTCCAACTTCCTAGGACATACCTCATCTGTAACTACTTCAGGGTTAATTATGTTTGGTTCAAACAGACCGGTGATTTTTGGCACGGAGGTTTTTGTCCTGCTCATGAACCTCTGAACTGGTTAGTCTAGTGAAGTATATTTTGATATTCTAGCATTACCAAGTATAGATCTGCAATTTACAGTATGTTCCACAAAACATCAAGTAAAACTGTAGCACCAGTTCTATTTCAAAGAAATTTGAGTAGTAGCCTACTATTAAAAGGCAGAGTTTTCAATTTAATTCAGAAAGATTTGTGCCAATCTTTGATTGAGGATCTCAAGTGGTATCAGACCTTTCTTTTGAATCCTGTTTTCCTAACCGTATTCCAGATTTCACACTTTGGATATGTTTTCTTTGATGGCAGCATTCATATCAGGCCAAAATAGAACTGAGCTTTGCAGTTGCACTTTTTAAACACCCAGACAGGCACTATGGATTATTCTTAGCATTTCTAAATTCACGGTGTGTGGTATTATGATATCATGAACTTCGTACAGAATCTCACCATATTCAGTAATTGTACCATTATAGCCCCAGTACATGTTTACAGCTGGAGACATCGGGGCTTTTTCTATTGACCATCACTCTAGAATTGCTCTATCAAGCTCATTGGGTCATTCTGCATTTCTTGTCTGAACTTTTGAAATTTTGTTTGAGAAATGGGTAGCGCATAACATCCTGGGATTGGTGCCGTCTCTTTTTATGTTTATATAATGCCTAGCACAGTGGTACCCTGGCCTCTATGTACTATCACAATACAAATAATTTCAAACTTCTCTTTTAACAGGACTTTGTTCTCACTATTTATAAGCACTCTTGTAAGTATTTTGAAGACGCTCTTTTCCAAGCCTGTATCTCACATTTAATGAGTATCTTTGTAGTTTAATAATTTTATTTTAAGGCTAAGAATTGCTTTGCAGGGTGGTTTCTACAAATATTGAACTGATGTTCATTAAGTAAACACTGGTCAGTCTGTGCACTGAATGAGGTAGGGTTCTTTAGAAAAACAGTATGTGATCATGTAATTAAACACACTATAGAACGATGTACATGCACAAGAGGAGTGAATTATGGTTGCACAGACAACTTGTCCCAGTCCTGTCTCTTCCTCATCCCAACTCCTTGCCCCAGTCCCATTCTCCTCATCTAGCCATCCCAGTCTTCACCCCTTGGGCTTCTCATCCCAGTTGGAATCTCCCCTTGAGGTTCTCTGTCCCATTCTTCTTGCCCAACCATTCCTAGTTCCCTCCGCCTACCTGTTTTCCACAGGCTCCTTGGCCAGACAGTCCCATCCCCCCATTCCAGTTCTTCACTGGATCTCTCCCCACAACTGGGGCTCAGTTGCCCCCACCCACATTCTCTGTCCTAAGTGACTCCTAATACCAGTCTCTCCCCACAGACTCCTAATCTAATCTCAGTCCCCACACATACACACCTTTCCTGGTTCCTTGTCACAATCTCTTCACCCAGCCAGTGCCAGCTCCCATCCCATACCCTGGTTCCTCTCTTTCCCCTAACCCCACTGCTTCCCAGTCCTAGTTTCCTTGATGAGTCAGCCCCAGGCTCCACAACAAGATCTTCATCCAATCTCAGTCTCTCCTTTACCTACTTGCTCTCCCCTGCCCCATAACCCTTCCCACCTGCTAGTCGTCTTACCCAGTCACTTCCCCCAGTCCCCTCCCCCACTTCCTTTCTTGGTTCCCAGTCCTCTTACCCAGTCACTCCCAGAGTCCCTTCACTTTGCTCCCCCACTGGGAGCAATCTCCTCACAAGCTCTGTTTCTCACTTCCTCACCCCGGTCCAGCTCTTGTCCTTGTTGTATTGGGATCAAGAAGCTTCCTCTTCCACATTGCCTAGGCCCAGAGGAATGGTCAGAGAGAGCACAGCAGAAAGGATCTCCCTGTTCTCACTTCCAGTGCCTGGACGCAAACCTTACACAGCCCAGAGATGCAACTGCAGGGAGAGTTCTGTTTCACCTTGGCTGAAACATGCTTAGCGAGGCCAGAATCTTCAAAGATTTTTGCAGGTAAGTTCTAGCATGTGTCTGAGCATGTACAAACTGCAATTTCTCAAAGGCTTATAAACTGGCCAAATGTGGAAGATCATCATAGGAAAAGCACTGACACAAAGGCCACCCCCCTGCCAAACTCCAGGTCCCTGCTCCAAAGCATGGTGGCTCTAAAGTGTTTCCAGACAAAGGTCACCAGCATTTTTTAAACATGAACAAAACAGATTTAGGTTTGGCAGGATTTGATCTAAATTAGTAGCTGTCTGTAAACATAAATTTCAGCCAACATTCCAAAATCTCTCAACAAAAATAATCTCCATCAGTAACAGCCCCTATACCTTGGACCTACAGGGATCGAGTGTCACTGCGGCATCAGAGAGAGCCCTCTGCAGCCCTTCTGGCAAGGGAGAGAGGAAGGAGAACCATGACAGCAGAGCTGCAGAGGGCTTCCTGCACACCTGTGGGGCCAATGACACTGGATCCCTGCAGGTGCAAGGAAGGCTATGGTCCTGGATGGGTAGACAGAAGATCCCTGGGCCAGGATTGCAAGGAGTGGAACTAGTTCTTGGCTGTGGGGAAGGCCACCCTGCTGCTGAATGGCTCCTGATTGAGGTCAGGCTCATCATCCTCCTTGCAGTCCTGGGCAGAAGTTTCTGTTTTGGTCTTCCTACACCTTGTGCTAGCAGGGATCAGGTGCCATGAGCCCTTTGGCAGCAGAGAGAGTTCTCTGCAGCCCTGTTGTCATGGCTTTATTCACTTACTCATCAGCCAGGAGCAGGGGGCCATCCCCAGACAGAACAGCTCAGCAGCAGAGTGGCCTCCCCGGTGGCCACAGGCTCAACTTTCTCCTTGCAGCCCTGAGCAGAGTGTCTGTTCTGCTTGGCCAGGACTGCACTCTCCTCACCACCTTGCACTCAGGTGTTTTGGGCCCCTGGGCTGTGCAGAGAGCCCTGTAGCCCCATTGTCAGCACTGCCCTATCCCTAATCCCAACCCTATCCCACTTAGTTTCCCACACCTGTGAAAATAAAAGTTAAAACTTGGAAAAAAAATTATATTAATCATCAAAATTGCAAAAAAAGAACTGAAGTCTGCTAAGCCTAAATATATTTTCCCCTAACCTCACTCTTGGAAATGGCTGAATACCCTTTTTAGCTTCCAAAAACAAAAAATCCACAACTCAGCCTGAAGAGAAGGGTGGGGTACAATAGTTGGTTATGCTACCTCTCCTGCTGATAATAAATTACTTTCTAGCCATTTCCAGGCACTTGTGTGCTCTTCTCCTAGCTAGCTTTAAACACTTGTGTGTTTGCTCCTCAGTTAGGCAGCTGGGAACTCTCATGTTCCCCGACTAGCGAGTTTGTTCAGAAGCCTGTTCTAACCAGTTCTGGGGAGTGCGAGCAGGAAGAGCTCTTCAGCTCGGCCCCCCGCTCCCCTCCCTCCAGACAATCAAGGAGAGCAGGGTACTTCGGCTTTAGGTGTAAACGCTGCGCAGGTTCGGCGAACAGGCCGGTCTGGGGTTACTGGTTGGTCCTATCCCAACGCAGGGAGCTGGACTTGGTGATTTAGCCAGGTCCCTTCCAGCTGTACTGCGCTGTGTGTATTGTTAACTCCCATGGGAGTCTCCCGTCCCTACCCTGCCCTTGCGGGGGGGAGAAGGGCTGGGTCTGGCTGTACCTTGCACCCGGGGGGTGGGCGCAGCGCAGGGCATCTGCCCTCGGGAGTTTCGGGTCCCTGCATGGGGGTCTGGGGCTGTTGTTGGGATCGTCACTGCGCCCTGGCGCCGCCGCGACCTCTGTGAACCGGCCGCCCTGCCTCTGTCCCTCCCGCCCTGGGCGCCGCGTCCCCCATCCCTGCGGCTCGCCGCCGCCCTCAGAATGCCGAGGAGACGCGGCGCGGGGGCGGGGGCGCGCCCTGCACTGTCCTGTCCTGCCCTGCGCTGCGCTCAAGGTCGCAGAAGGTGCCAGCCAGAGCCGGTCCAAGCACGTCCGCGCCGCCTGGCCCCGAGCCCGCAGCCAGCGCCGCCCATCTGCCCCTGGGCACTGCCTCAGTTGCTTAAATAGCGGCTCCCGCCGCCGGGCCGCCCACCATGAGCCCGGCGCGCTGCCCTCGCCACACCACCACCACCGCCGCCTCCTCAGGTAACCGCCGCCGCCCTCCCCCCGCGGGCCAAGCCGGGCAGCCGGCGGATCCCCCCACCCAGAGCAGCGGGAGCCCCGGGATCCGGCACCGTCGAGCTGCCTAGACTGGGGGCGGCTGAGGCCGACGGGGCTGGACGAATTAGAAGGGGGGGAGCGGGGTCCGGACCCCCAAGGGAGGGGCTCACCCTGAGCAAACCGCCCCCGGTTGCACGGGGGGTGGGGAGAGGCTGAGTGTCTCCATCCCGTGGCGCCAGCTCAGTGCCGCTAGCAGGTGTGGAAGCGCGGCCATAGCCCCGCAACCTGGGAGCCAGGCAGCGCGTAGGTCTTCGTGGGTTAGCCCCGCCCCGCGTTTCTCCAATGCGGCAGCCACGGCCGCCTGCTTCCACCTGGGCTCTGCGTGCGGGGGATTGGGGCGGGGCTAAGCAGTGGCCCCGCCCCTGGAGCCGCCCTCAGGGACTGGGCCCTGCCGCCCCGCACCCCGCCGGCAGAAACGCTGGAGGCAGCGGGGTTCGGGTTTGTGCTGAGGTGGGGGAGATATTGGGCTCTGCTCCCAGGCGCACCCTTCCCTCCCATGGGCCCTGGAGCATGCAGCCCCGAGCTCCTGGGCACCTGCCATGGGCTCTGACTGTGGGGTTTCAGGCTCCGTCTCTAGGCTTCGACTGCATAGCAGTGGGCTCCAGCCACAGGGCTTTGGGCTCTGGCCATGGGATCCAACCCCAGCCTTCAATCACCCCTGGCCCCCAGTGTGTCCTCCGGCACCAGGCTGCAATGTTCATTTTTCTGGCAGAGGGGTGCTCAGCACCCACTCTGCCCCTTCCCTTAAGACCCCACCTCTTCCTGTCCCCTTCTGCCCCTTCCCCCAGCAGCTCCTGCCCTTCACCAAACAGCTGATCAGCAAGTGCCTGGTGGATGCTGAGCACCCACTATTTGGCACCTATGGTTTCAGCTGCATGCTCCATTCGCTGGCCGCGTGGTGGTGGGCACCTGGCTAGAGCCATTGGGCTTCAGGCTCCAGCCCCCAGCTGTGCAACAGCAGGAGCCAGCCCCAGGCTACCCCCTCATGCCCCCATTGCTCCTGGCCCCTGCTGTGTCCTCTAGCCCCCATGCCTGACTGTGTGGCTATAGGGTTCTGGTCCCTGGGCTCCCCCCATCACTCTTGGCCCCCACTGTCTCCTCCAGTCCCCGAGGCACCCACTGCTTCCTCTAGCCATCACTCCTGGCCCCTAGCTGCCTCCCTACTCACCTCCCCATCCAGGACTTAATTTGTCCCCCAGCTTGCCAGGGCTGAGTATGTCTGTTGTGAGAAGTAATATTTGTATGTTTGTTGATATCACTTTTCACTGCCTCTCAGCTAGCTAGCAAGTCTGCTGCTGTGGAAAGTGATATCAACAAACATACAAATACCACTTTTTACAGAAACAGACTTACTAGCTAGCAAGTCTAAAAAGAAAAAAAGAAAACAACAAAAAAAGACAAGAACGTGCAAAGCACCTTATTTGTTTCTATTCTGTTTAGGTCCAGTAAAGAATATAAAGACAACTGTACATTATTTTTATTATCGAGTCTGAAAAAAAAAAGCCACATAAATTACAATGATTTGAGCATGTATATGTGCATATATATTTGTTTTTCATACAGTTAATTAGGTAGATTAGGAAAAAGTGTCAGAGCAGCCACAAGCAAGAGTTAAAGCAGCAAAGAGTCTAGTGGCACCTTGTAGACTGATGTCTGTTAGTCTATAAGGTGCCACAGGACTCTGCTGCTTTTACAGATCCAGACTAACACGGCTACACCTCTGATACTCAGCAAGAGTTAGTGGCCGCACTCTGGGGCCACCAAAAATTTGTTGTGAGAACCACTGGCGTAGGCAATCCCTGTGTTCCTTTGATTCCATTCTTAGCAGTGTTGATTTGCCTTCTTGTTTATCACCACTTTCTCCTTTTAACTCCCTTTAATTTAAACTGCTCATATACCTGACAAGGTTCTAAATTAACGTTATCAATCCAAGAAAGGAGCCTGAGTGTCACTGTGGACACTCAGTGAAGACATTGGCTCAGTGTGCAGCTGCACTTTTAAAAAAGCAATCTAACTGTTAGGCTGCATGAGGAATGGGATGGAGAATTCATAGATTCCAAGACCAGAAAGCAGGACCATAACCAGAGCGGGGCAAGGTGCAAAGTCAAATAGGGCAGAAAAATTATGAAAAAACAATAGGGAGAACAAATATGCTTGCTTGCCCCAGGTGCTAAAATGCCTACTTACAGCTCTGCCAGAAGGGACCATTATAATCATCTAGTTCAGGAGTTCTCAAACTGGGGGTGGGACCCCTCGGGGTCGCGAGGTTATTACATGGGGGGTTGTGAGTTGTCAGCCTCCACCCCAAACCCCGCTTTGCCTCCAGCATTTATAATAGTGTTAAATATATAAAAAGATGTTTTTAATTTATAAGGGGGGGTTGCACTCAGAGGCTTGCTATGTGAAAGGGGTCACCAGTACAAAAGTTTGAGAACCACTCAAAGTCTGACCTTCTGTATAACGCAAGCCATAGAACCTTCCCAGAATAATTTCTAGAACATATATCTCAGAAAAACATCCAATCTTGATTTAAAAATTGTCAGTGAAGGCAAATCCATCACAATACTTGCCAAATTGTTTCAATGGTCTGAATTTCCCTAACTTCAACTTCCAGCCATTGGATTTCTCTGCTAGATTGAAAAGGCCATTATTAAATATTTGAACTGATTGTTTTTGCTCATCATGTAATTCAAGGTTTTAGAACTAGAGGATTTCATCTTCTCACACCTTTCCTCTTTTTTTTCTTTTCAACTTCCAATTGGTTTCTTAACTTTGAATGAACTTGTCATTGAATTGAACTACTTGAATAAACTGAAATGAATAAAATGTTCTCTCTGCTCCTACAAAAGAGGTTACTGCTGTCAAAAGGTGATTTAACAAATTCTGGTTACAGGTGCTTAGTTAGTAATATCCACCAGATCAGTTGTTTGTAGGGCTGTCAAGTGATTAAAAAAATTAATTGTGCCATTAAAAAAAATAGAATACCATTTATTTAAATATTTTTGGATGTTTTGTATATTTTCAAACATATTGGTTTCAATTACAGCACAGAATATAAAGTGTATAGTGCTCACTTTATATTTATTTTTGATTACAAGTGTTTGCACTGTCAAAAGACAAAAGAAATAATATTTTTCAATTTACCTAATACAGATACTGTAGTGCAATCTCTTTATCACAAAAGTTGAACTTACAAATATAGAATTATGTACAAAATACTGCATTCAAAAATAGAACAATTCAAGATTTTAGAGCTTGCAAGTCCACTCACTCCTACTTCTTGTTCAGCCAGTCGCTCAGACAAACAAGGTTGTTTACATTTGCAGGAGATCATATTGCCCTCTTCTTGTTGACAATGTCACCTGAAATTGAGAACAGGCATTCTTATGATACTGTTGTAGTGCAAGATATTAACGTACCAGATGCGCTAAAGATTCATATGTCCCTTCATGTTTCCACCACCATTTCAGGACACATGCGTCCATGCTGATGATTGGTTCTGCTCAAAAATCATCCAAAGCAGTGCGGACCGACACATGTTCATTTTCATCATCTGAGTCAGATGCCACTAGCAGAAAGTTCATTTTCTGTTTTGGTGGTACAGGTTCTGTAGTTTCTGCATTGGAGTGTTGCTCTTTTAAGACTTCTGAAAGCATGCTCCCTACCTTTTCCCTCTCGGGTTTTGGCAGGCACTTCAGATTCTTAAATCTTAGGTCGATCTTTACAAATCTCACATTGGTACTTTGCGTTTGGTCAAATTTGCAGTGAAAGTGTTCTTAAAACGAACAACAACATGTGCTGGGTCATCATCTGAGACTGCTATGACATGAACTATATGGCAGAATGTGGGTAAAACAGAGCAGGGAATGTACAGTTCTTCCCCAAGAAGTTCAGTCACAAATTTAATTAATGCATTATTTTTTTAATGAGCGTCATCAAGCATGGAAGCATGTCCTATGGAATGGTGGCTGAAGCATGAAGGAGCATACGAATGTTTACCATATCTGGCATGTAAACACCTTGCAATGCTGGCTACAAAAGTGCCATGCAAATGCCTGTTCTCACTTTCTGGTGACATTGTAACTAAGAAGAGGACAGCATTATCTCTTGTAAATGTAAACAAACTTGTTTGTTTTAGCGATTGGCTGAACAAGAAGTAGGACTGAGGGGACTTGTAGGCTCTGAAGTTTGACATTGTTTTGTTTTTGAGTGGAGCTATGTAACAAAACAAAAAATCTACATTTGTAAGTTGCATTTTCTGGACCAAGAGATTGCACTACAGTACTTGTATGAGGTGAATTGAAAAAATACTATTTCTTCTGGTTATCATTTTTACAGTGCAAATATTTGTAATCAAAATGTACATTTTGATTTCAATTACAACACAGAATACAAGATCTATATGAAATCGCGATTAATCTTTTTTGAGTTAATCACGTGAGTTAACTGTGATTAACTGACAGTCCTAGTTGTTTGCCTTTCTTTAAAACTTGACAGCAAACGTACTGTTTAATATTTTTTTGTATTTTAATTTAAATTAGTTTAATAGGTTGTCAGTTTCAAATTTAACTTTAAATAGGTTAATTTAAAAAAACAACCCTGTATTTAATTTAAATAAAATCATCTGGTTTTTTTTTTAATCACTGATTTTTTGTTATCTACCTTGCATTGTATGGATGACAAGAATCTGACCTGAACACATTTTGGAAGAAATGTCAAATGTCATGCTTCAAGGTTTAAACTAATCTAATTACTAGGGATTAGGAACTAACCTAAAAGGGGGAGGGGGCAGATTATCCCACATCTGCCTAATATGAGGATTCTTCTACTTTTCTCCAAAGCATCTGGTGCTGGCCCCTGTTAGAGACAAAATATTGGAATAAATGGACCAGAAGACTGATCCATCATGGCAATTCCTATGTTCTTGTCCCTCTACCCGCAGTCATGCTATTCTCTGGACAGAGAGAATAACTCTGAAAGTCTTATTCTGCAGTACTTCAAATGACTAGTTACCCCTCCCACTCTCCAAACTCCTCGATCCCAGCCTGGAGCACCCTCCTGCACCCCAAGCCTTTCATCCCTAGCCCCACTCCAGAGCCTGTACACCCTCCTGACCCCAATTCCAATTTTGTGAGAATTCATGGTTAGCCATACAATTTCTGTTGCCCGATGTGGCCCTCGGGTCAGAAAGTTTGCCCACCCCTGTACTATAGTGATGAGTACTACAGGAAAGCCCGTGAGAAAATTAATAATTCTGTCTTCAAAGCAGTGCCACATGCTGAATGAGAATAAAACAAAATATTGAATAGCTGCTCATTCAGTGAATACTGTCAGGGGGTCACTGTGGAGAAAAAATGTATGTGATCGTGTAATTAAATACTGTGTCCCAATGCATGCACCCTAGTAAGCTGAATTAAGGTTGCACAGGCAACCATAATTCTGGTATTTCTAATTTTTAAGTGTTGACTTTGCAACTTTAATAATGTTCTTTTAATTTGGAGAGTTTTTGTGTGTAATGTCTTAAGTGGGTTTTTTTGTTTTTTTTTTCCAAAAAAGCAAATTGAAAAAACCTGTGGCCTATCTATCATGTGGTTTCCTGTTAACACCTCCATGGTACATCAGCAGGGTTGGAACTTTTAGATCCACTGAACCAGACCTCTGCCACTTGAGCTAAAGGAATCACTGCTAGCAGTAATAAGTTGTCATCCTCTCTAGGTGGACCAGCACTACAGGTGGGTGGGACACTTTGCCAGTGTGTTTCACAGGTTTTGCTGACAGCAGAGGAATGGCAAGACTCAGGAATCTTGGGTTCCATTTCCGATGTTGGAAAGGAGTGTGCTGTAGTGGGCACAGACACTTCTGCCCCATCTCCAGCAATCTATCCATGTCCTTTCACTGGCAATTTTTTGTTCCAGTCCCAGTCTCCATTTCTCAGGCTTCTCAGCCCAGGCCCAGCCTGTCACAATTCACCATGACACAGTTCTTGAATTAACTGCACCTCTCACCCTCTCCTGGTCTCCATGAGGGGGCCCACTTAGGTCTGAGGCCAATAGCCATCACCTTTCTCAAGGTGGGATGCCTTAATGCTTTCCCTCTAGCCCAGGGTCTTAAGCTGCCAATTCTTTCAATTCCCTGTGATCACGAGGGCCGATCTGAGGGTACGTCTACACTGCACGATTATTTCGAAGTAGTTTAAACCGATATTACAAAACCGATGTTATAAAATCGGTTTTGCGCGTCCACAATGCGATCACAAAATCGATTGCTTGCGTCCATGGTCCAAGGCTACCATCGATTTAAGGAGCGGTGCACTGTGGGTAGCTGTTCCTCAGCGTAAGAAATCTTCCTCTTGACTACTTTCTATTGTCACCCTTGTGTTATGAATGTGCTAGTAGACGGACTTACAGCACGAGGAAGCAGTATCTGTTCCTCCTCTTAGGTGGTAGTACAGTTCTGCTCATGCATCAAGGAACCGCCTAGCTGCTATAACATCAAGTGCAAATTGCTACTGCGAGCCAGTAGATAGGACAGAACGGCTAATAACAAGCTTAATCATTGAAACTTGGGGCTCACAAATTTTTGCAATCACATTGGATTGACTTGCTTGCAACGAGTCAATCCTCCCTCTATGGTATCTAAAGATAGAGATCCTTCTGCCTTGACTGTAAGCCCGGCCAGAGGCTGCTCCACGCGCCTCCCCCCCGACATCATTTCTCACTAACACGTCTTGTTCTTATTCTGTATTCCTAAAAATACTTCATGAACAAACGGACAGGGAGGGGAAATGACGGTTAGCCCCAGGAAGGTGAGAGAGAGAAAGCAACGGGTGCCTTCTTGCAAGGGCAACCCTGTGAATACGACACGGAGCACCTGTGCTCTCTGATACACTGGATCTCTTGTCCACTTGCCTATATATTTCTAGGCAGGACGTGCACCACTGACCCTCTGGTCCGCATCCGAACTCGATGCCGGATTAGTGCCCGGTAAACAGGGGAAATCCCAAGAAAGAGAGCATCATAACACGCTGACCATTTCCTGCTAATAAATTCACGTGTCCAGCTCGATCACCCGGGGTTTGGCGAGTGCGTTTCAAATGCAAAGTTCTACTGCATTGAACTTACGGGAGATAGGCAGATGTTATCGCCGTGTTTATGGGAGACAAATCTCTTTTATCAGAGCTCCGTTGAAAGAACAGGAAATGCCAAAGCCTGTTGAAACATAAACTACAGGTCACAGCGGTGCGGCTGACAACAGGTAACGGCAGCCAGACACTCAAACGGATGGTCCTGAGGGAGAGGGTAATGGGACTACAGCTACCCGAGTCTCCACAGCTGTCTCTGAAAAATATTTGCATTTTTTGGCTGCGTGCCCAATTCTGCGCTATACACGGTGCTGGCGTGGTCACGAACAGCTCGTCAGTTTTTTCCCCCTCCATCACGGTAAAAAAAAAGTGAAATAATAATTCCTTGAGTACTGTAATGTCACCACTCATGTGTACTGAATGCTGTGGCAGACGCGATGCTGCTGCGCGTGAAAGAGCAGTATCCGGCTCCTTTACCCCTCCCAGGTAGATTGGCTGCGATGATTGCTCCTGGCTGAGTTGTGCCGGGGGCTCCAGGTTGAAAAGGGATGACTCCCTTTTTTGACAGTGAAATGGTACGAACGCCTGGGGACCCGTTTCTCTTATCCTCTGGGGTGAGGTCGTTCATCAGACCCCTTCCTGCTCTTGACGTTAAGAAAGATTCTGACTTGCATTGACTGTCATAGCCCATGGTGGCTCCCCCCCTTCATCTGATCTCAGTAAACTCTGTATCTTATCTTGCATCTTATAACATCATGCCAACAATGGTGGGGGGGGCACTGCTGTGGTTAGGCCAAGTAGTGGACAGCAACATTGCGTTACGTGTTGCAGCGGCTACCCTCTGTGAAACGATTGTGCGGAGCAGCTGTTTGCTGTGCTACACTGATTATAACTGTATCCTATTCTTGGTCTGAACTGACTCTATTTTTATTAACCGTAAAGGGCAGGATTGACCAGTCCCAAGTGAGTTAATCCCCATTTTTCCTTCAAAAATTTACCACAGGTTATTTATCTGTTCTGTCCCATTTATTGTGTGAAGATTGTACAAAAAGAGATGAGATGAGATGGTAACAGATTTTGCTGTTTCCAGTAGATACTGTATCCATCTACCACTAGGAAAGGAGCCAGATTTCAATAGCAATAATCACACTCAGAATTACTTCATTGTCTATGATTAACTGCCACTGTGCAAAGCTTTAATACACCTCAGTGCCTGAGATTCTCGTAACGATAGCATTCAGTAAAAGAGGGTGAATTGTAGTACTCAGTGATTGCTTTATTTAACTTTCCATTTCATCGTGCTGGGGTAGGGGAGGAAACTGATAGCTGTTCGTGAACCATAAAAGACACCGTGGTGTAAGCTACAGACACTGGCGCTAAGCAAGAATGCAAATAGTTTTAGAGACCTGCTGAGGACGTGGAATAGGCGGAGTCGCTCAGCACCCCCGTTGCTTCTCCATGATCCCCGGCCCTGATGCAGAATGTTAAATGGTCACACGGGGGGAGGGGGGGGTTCGTCGTAAACGTCGTCGAGTCATTCCTTGCTCTGGAAACTCAGCAGACGTCCTTTCGCACAATTTTTCTCCTGGATTGCCCTTCGCAGACACAATAGCCCGGCGGAGACTAGGACGTCGGCTTTTTGTGTATTTTCCGTCCATTTGTACTTAGATGCGTGAGAGACAGAGCGACACGTCAGAGCGCTAACACCAGCATTTCAATTGCTTTTGCAATTGATAGTAAAAGAATGATATACCAAATACTATTTCTGTACCGTCTACTGCCAGAGAAACTGGCAATGACATGATGGTTATCTCTCTCTCTAAACTGTCCTGCTGTATCATGAGTGCCCTGCGCTAAAAATCAGCGGCGGGGCGCACGCAAAAGCCAACTTGGGATTGACTTACTTGGCCACTGAGTCAATCCCTCCCTTGCTGTCTCCCCCCTAGAGTCAGTCCTGACTACAAGAAGAGTTCAAGGCAGCAGAGAATCCTGTGGCACCTTACAGGACTAAACAGACGTCTGCTTAGTCTATAACAGGGTGCACAGGATCTCGCTGCTTTTACAGATCCCGGACTAACATGGGCTATCTCTGAGGAAGAGTCAAGTGTATTAAAGAGCTCAGTACTGCCATGCTGTATTAACAGGGGTTCTCCTGGCAAGACTGGCACTTATTGCTTCACTTCTCTCCCAACCCTCTGCAGCTACCGTGGCGGCCCACCCCCCATTTTCTGTCATCGCAGTCTGGTGAGGAATATAAGATAACAACAGACTTATTTGTTACATAAATGTAGTGGGGGGTCACTTGGAGGCAGGAGGTCGTGGCTATGACAGTCCAGGCCAGGACATACTCAATTTTTAGAAACCAGAAGCGGACGCTTACTCTGCCCAAGTGAGCACTCCCATTTGGGTTTTCAGGAACCATGTGTCACAGGGGCATATATCGGCATCGTGACACTAACTGTGACTGCACTGGCCAGGTAAACAGGAAAGCCTATCCCCTATGCGAACTTTTGAATTCATTTCCTGATTGGTTCCACGTTGAGGGTCAGACACACACACAGGTGACCACACAGAGCTCATATTGCACTCGTCACAAGCCAGTCTCCTGATATTCGAGAAAGCGCCGCAAGCTTGAGCCACACAGAGAGTTCTGGTCTGCATCGCTATCTGGTGTGAGGACTCACGTGTCCAGCACTGCGTTCCAAAGACGAAATGAAAAAGTTTTTGGAAGAATTTCAAAGTTCTGGCTGATTAGGTCAAGCAGAACTCCCTTCAGTGCCGAGTACTGCAAGAACTTAGAAGGGTTACCAGACAGCCAGAGAAGCAAACGGAAGGTCAGGCTCTGAGCCGAACAGCCGCTTTCTATGCTGAACTCATGCAATTCTGGGGTTCACGCTACCAAGTGCCCACCCCTGGCGTGGATTAGACTTTGGATTGAATATCAAGGATTCTCTGAGATGTATCGAGGGGGAAGTGGAGACGCAATTGAGGATGAAGATGAGCGTGGTGATTTCAGCACCACAGCAGTCCGTAACCCAACAGCCAGGATCTTTTTGAGACCCAGAATCACAGTCCCTGCGTCTAAGCGAGAGCCGACAGTGAAGCCATGGAAGCGACCCGGTAAGTGTCCTTAATTCTGTACCAAAACAGCGGATTAAAATAAGACGGTTTTCTAGATCGCCATACACCAGGGTTTTGTTGCAGTCGCAGCCATTCCTGTTACAGGAATTTCGTTAACATGTCTGGGATGGAGTAAATACTCCAAATTTAATGCCATGAATCGATCGTGGAGGAACTCAAAACCCTATATGCTAGTATAGAAATTCTGGCCAAGACAGCCTTCTCCGTTCCCCCCATAGTAGGTAACTTTTCAACGCCTTGCATTTGCAAGACATTTTGGGCTACTGCAGGCATTTGAGGCATTGCACGAAGCATGCATCAAACAAACGATTCTGCCTCCTGCCTTGCTATTGTCAGGAGAGAGATATCATCATTGTTACCTTGTAGAACATCAGAACTGTAAACAGGGGGCGACAATTGTGCGATTTCTTACTGCCAGAGCGGGGGGATGGAGGAGGATAGCGACGAGTTTTCAGCGTCTGGCAAGCAGGATCTTCCTTACAGGCACGCGAATGCGGGGTGATGTAGGGTGAATTCACTAGCAGTGATCGTATATTATAGGCCTGCGTGTTGGTGGATGTGAAAAGGGGGTTGGGCATTCAGGCCTCCTCTTAACAGGAGCACGGCCATCATATAGGCATCACTGTGTATGTTGAACGGCGAGAGAGTCAAAATTTTAAGCCTCACTTACCATCGCGCTTTGTGGACGTCACGGTTGGCCTACTGCGTGCTGTGTGTGTCCACACCAGTCACACAACACTGAATATTTAACGCTACAAAATGCGGACTTGATTATAGAGATCACATGTGCTCTGTAGGTGGATAGCTGTCTATTCGTAACAGAGTCTATCATGCTCTGTAAAAGGCTCCTTCTCCACATACTTATTCCCTGGTTTTGCCTTCCCCATGCAGCCTGCACATTATCTCAGAAGTCCCTATTGCATCACGAGGGTGTTGCTGTATACGTCGGAGAAAGAAGGAGAAGACGCGCAGCTTGAATATGTTCACAGAAATTATTGACAGAACACGCAATGAGGAGGCGATAACAGCAATGTTGGAAGGATGTCGGTGCAAAAGTACAGAAGCTGCCAGTGAACGGATCTGAGAGGGACCCGCGGCCCGCCCACCCACGTTGGAAGAGAAGAAAACGCTGTTCTGGCTGCTTCTCCAAACTGAAATCCTCCAACGCGATGGTGGAGCTTCAGAAGAGCAGCACAGTAGCAGAGTGCCACTGCAGCCCTGTATTAACCTCCCTGCAGCCCAGTTCCCATATTCCCTCACCCAGACGTTGTAAGAAGCGTGTGGAAAGGCTTTGTGACCGCCCTACTCCTCCACCCCTGCCGCGTTCAGGAAAAGCTGTAATTACGTACAATGTGTAGTAGGTTTCCCTTCCCCTTCCAAACACAGCAGTCAGGGAAGCCTTCCCATTCTCTGCCTTTTTTATAGTTCCTTTGTAATACAGAATCGAAAGGGGGAGGGTGGGTTGCTTTACAGGGAAATCTAGTAAGGAAAAAATCATGATTTTAACGAACGGATGCATAATTACTTTTAGGACATAATAAATGATTTTTAAAGAACATACAGAAATTTATTTCTTCGCCAACCGTGTAATGAAAAGGGGGAGGGTTGGTTGCTTCCACTGAATAAGTCCATAAGAGCGAGGGTTATTCAATAGGGGAAGCAACCAGTCACACCGATTACCCTTGGGCCGTGCTGAAACTTGGTCTTTCAACGATTCTCTTGATGCGCAGCGCTGCCGTTGTGCTCTTCATCGCCCTGGTCTCTGGCTGCTGCTGTACGTCAGCGGCCGGTATTTGCCCAGCTCCCACCCAGCCATAAAGTGTCTCCCCCTTAGTCTCACAAAGATTGTGGACGCACACAGCAAGCAGCATGCAAGCGTTGGACATGTTGGCTGAGGTCTGAGCGGTAAGTAATGCATCGCCAGCGGACCCTTTAAAGCCAACTGACCAATTCTACCACCATCCGAGGCACTTGCTCAGCCTGTAGATTGAACAGCTCCTGACCACTGTCGCAGGCTGCCAGTGTATGGCTTCTGAAGGCATGGCATCAAGGGGTAGGCTGGGTCCCCCAGGATACTTGGCATATTGAACATTCCCAACGGTTATTCTGGTCTGGGTAAGTGAAATTCCCTGCTGCAGCGTTTAAAGACAGACTAGTGCTCCTGAAGACGCCGAAGCGTCATGAACCCTTTCCTTTGGGCCATCCCACGGGATGTGGGGAAAGCTCCCGTGGTCACCAGTGCTTGCGCACCAATAGAAAAGTACCCCTTCGGTTCCCGTACTGCGTACCGGGTGATTCTGGGGCAGATAGGGATATGGGTTCCATCTATGGCCCACCACAGGTTCGGAAAACCCAATTGCAGCAGCCATCCATAATCACCTGCCCGATTCCCAGGAGTTCACAACTTTCGTTAGCAGCAGCCCTTAACGATGTACTTTGGCTACTTTGGCTTCACGTGCAAGCCCCCACTGTAGATTTGCCCACTCCAATTGTTTCCGACTGACGTAGGTCTGGCGTTGCAACTTCCAGAGGGCTATTGCCACTCGTTCTCCCTGTGAGGGTGCTCTCATGTTTGTATTATCCACTGTTTCAGGGGCAGGAACACCAAATTCTAGGAAATGCTCTTACGCATGCGAAAGTTTCCAGCCCACTGCGATCGTCCCACACCGGTCAAAACAATCTGGCACGCGACATGTCTGTGCTTGTTTCCCGTGCCAAATCGGCGTTCACTGTGGAGTGATGCCCCCGTAAAGCAGTAGCTCAAACCGCTGGGAGCCAGCGAGTTTATGAAATTCTGCCCTCCATCTCGTCTCGCTGTCCTCGCCGCTCAGCTATCGTGCCTCTCCTCTTCCTCTGCCTTTGCAGGTCATTGGTTCAGTATAAGCAGCACGAGCGACGCGAGTTTGTACACGTCCGGATACCTGTTTGTTGATCTCAGGGTCCATGATTGCTGTTTTGCATTATGGGTTGCTCAATGCACTCCGCGCGGAAAAACGCGCAAAGGTTGATCTGCTGCCTCCAAAGGGAGGGTGGGCTGTACCGCAGCCACCCGGGTTCAATTGTTTTCTGGGCCCATCAGGCACTGTGGCTCTCAACTCGGAAGTGGGACTATGGGAG